>NC_087352.1:16322591-16625621 GCF_030014295.1 Loxodonta africana
TGTATACTCTTTGGGGTTTTTAACTTTTTTTAATTTACAAGATACCCTGGAAGTCAATAACTATTAGTTCTTAGAGATTTCTACATTTTTATAGCTGCATAATATTCCACTATGTGGAGTATATATGGTACTAATACCATAGTTTATTTAACCAGTCTCATATGTATAGGAATTAGGGTATTTCTAGCATCTTACAATTATAAACAATATTACATTGAATAATCTTGCAGTTATGTATTTTTTGTATTGTTGGAGGTGTATTTTTAGGATAAAAACCCAGCATGATCTAGCATCAGAAGTCACCTAAATCCACAAGAAGGGATGAGAGTCAAGATCAGCACAAAACAGATTCTGACGAAATGGAGGTCAGACGCACCTCCACTCTTCAACCTTTTCACCATTTCTGAGACCAGTTGTGATGGTTAAAGTTATGTGTCAATTTGGCTTGGCCATGAAACTCAGCGTTTTGGCGGATACTATGTAGTCCTCTTCCATTTTGTGATCTGATGTGAGCAGCCAATCAGCTGAAAGGCCAGTCAGTTGAAATCCAGTCAGTTTTCTTGGGAATATGGCCTGCACCCAAAATATATGAATGTTCTGGCAAAGCTCTCTCTGGATTCTGCATTTAACTCATCATCCTCTGACCTCCAGTTCTTGGAATGTGAGCCAGCAGTCTGCTGCCTGACCTCCTGATTTTGGGTTCATCAGCCCGTGCAACCACATGAGTTAGAGAAGCCTCCAGCCTGACGCCTGATCCATGGGTTTGGGACGTGCCAGCCTCCAAAACTGTGTGAGCCATTTCCTTTAGATAAGTCTCTATATATTTGTATATATATGCTTCACTGGTTTTGCTCCACTAGAGAATCCAACTCAGCCTAAGATACTAGCCATCCTTCCAATGGCACTCTCTACGTGTCTGATGGGTTCGATAATTCATTGTAATCACCACATAGAACTCACATGTGGTTTATTAGGGAAGTAACAAGCTACAACTTGGGATCAGGATCAACTTGGAATTAACAGTATACAGCTCAAGAGACAGAATACAGTTTGTCAATCAGGACAGCTTCCAACCAAGACATCTTTCAGCTTCTCAGCCATGCCCACAGGCAGGTGGCCCCTCTCTTGGTCATGCCAGCTGACAGGCTTTTCTCTGGGCCTCTGACCTATCTGGGAAAGGGTTACAGGTCTTTAGCAATGCTGACAAGTGGTGGAGGCACCCCACTCCACCAGCAAGCCACCTGCCTGAAGGAGGTCAGCTTTCTCTGGCTCATGGGCTAGCAAGACCAAGTTCAGAAAGGCCATATATAAAGAGAAGCCCACTGTACTGCACCCAGGATTGCTGGGTTAGAAGATAAGTGCATATGCATAAGTAGTTTTGTTAGCTCTATCCAAGCCCCTCCGTAAGGTTGTATCAAGTTGCGTTCCCACGAGAAATGTCCTAGAGTGCCTGCTGCTTCATAGGCTGGCCAGCAAATGGACTGTCAAGCTTTTCAATTTTTGTCTTTTGGTAAATGGGTCAGAGTATCTTAATGTAGTTCTAATTTTTATTTCTCTTCTTATGAGTGAAGTTGAAAATCTTTTCATATGTGTATGGCCTTTTTTATTGTAGTAAAATATGTATAACATAGAATTTGCTATTTTAACCATTTTAAGTGTACAGTAAGCAACATCATGATAAATAGACAAAAGATTGAAGTTGTCAGGGATTTCATTTTACTTGGATTCACAATGACTGCCATGGAAGCAGCAGTCAAGAAATCAAACAACGTATTGTATTGGGCAAATCTGCTGCAAAAGACCTCTTTAAAGTGTTGAAAAGCAAAGACCTTCCTTGAAGTCACCTTGAAGACTTAATGTGTGCCTGACCCAAACCATGGTGTTTTCAGTCGCCTCATATGCACGTGAAAGCTGGACAACGAATAAGAAAGACCCAAGAAGAATTGATGCCTTTGAATTGTGCTGGCACAGAATATTGAATATACCATGAACTGCCAAAAGAATGAACAGATCTGTCTTGGAAGAAGTACAAGCAGAATGCTCCTTAGAAGCAAAAATAGTGAGACTACGTCTCACATACTTTGGACATGTTATCAGAAGGGATCAGTTCCTGGAGAAGGACATCATGCTTAGTAAAAAGAGGAAGATCCTCAACGAGATGGATTGACACAGTGGCTGCAACGATGGCCTCAAGCATAACAACGATTATGGGGATGGCATAAGACCAGGCAGTGTTTGTTCTGTTGTACATAGGGTTGCTACGAGCCTGAACCGACTTGATGGCACCTAATAACAGCAACAACAAGTGTACAATTCAGGGACATTAATTTTATTCGCAATGTTGTGTAATCATCATCGCTCTATTCAAAATGTTTCATCACCCCAAGCAAATTTTGTCCCTATTAAGCAATGACTCCTCCTCCCCGCCTTCTTCCACCACTTGCGACCCCTAATCTTCTTTCTGTGTTTGTGAATTTGCCTGTTCTAGACATTTCACGTAAGTGGAATCATATGATATTTCTCCTTTTGTGCCTGGCTTATTTCACTTAGCATAATGTTTTCTAGATTCATCCATATTGTAGTATGTATCAGAACTTCATTCCTTTTATGGCTGAATAATATTCCATGATATATATACACACACACACTACATTTGGTTTATCCATTCATCTCTTGATGGACACTTAGTTTGTTATCACCTTTTGGCTGATGTATGAACATTCCTGTACAAGTATCTGATTCTCCGCTTTCAAGTCTTTTGAGTATGCACTTGTGAGTGGAATTCCTGGGTCATTTGGTGATTCTGTGCTTAACTCTTTTTAAATAACATTTTATTGTGTTTTGGGTGAAGGTTTACACAGCAGTTTACATTCCAGTTCTACACAAGTTGCTCATTGACATTGGTTACATTCTTCACAATGTGTGAACATTCTCATTACTTTCGTTCTGGTTGTTCCATTTCCACTAATCTAGTTTCCCTGCCCCCCTAAAGTCTCATTTTGTTTTAAAGAAGTTGTTGACCATTTGATCTCGTATAGGTGAGCACAGTATATACTTAATTTTTTGGGAAATGCCAAACTGTCTTCCATAGTGGCTGCACCATTTTACACTCTGATTAACGGTACATAAGGGTATCTTTTTTAAGGGTTGCAATATCTTTACATCTTGACCAACACTTGTTATTTTCTGTTATTATTGCCATTCTAGTAGATGTGAAATGGTGTCTCATTGTGATATTGATTTATATTTTCCTAATGAATAATGATGTTGAGTATCTTCCCATGTATTTGTTGGCCACTTGTGTATCTTCTCTGGAAAAATACCTATCCGAGTTCTTTGCCCATTTTTTTCTTTTTAAATTTTATTTATTTTGTTGTTGTTGTTGTTGAGACTATCCACAGCAAGACATACACCAATTGAACAGTTTCTACATGTACCATTTAGTGACATTGATTACATTCTTCAAGTTG
Organism: Loxodonta africana; assembly: GCF_030014295.1. NCBI lineage: Eukaryota > Metazoa > Chordata > Mammalia > Proboscidea > Elephantidae > Loxodonta > Loxodonta africana. The sequence continues at coordinate 16,326,062 of NC_087352.1, forward strand.
TGCAGCCATTCTCACCCTCCATTTCTAAGTTGTTCCTCCCCCATTAACATAAACTCATTGCCCCTTAAGTTTTCTATCTAATCTTTAGAGTTGCTATTGTCAATTTGATCCCATATAAATAGTTCTTAAAAAGCTTAATGCTCAAAGCAGACTTTTTTACTAGCTTAGCTAAACTATTGTTTGGTTTTAAGAAGACTTCAGTGGGTATTTTGGTTTAAGATTTCAAGATTATCTCAGGGCAGCAGTTTCAGGGGTTCATCCAAACTTTATGGCCCTAGGAAGTCTGGAGTCCATGAGAATTTGAAATTCTATTCTTCATTTCCCCCCTTTGGATCAGGACTCTTCTGTGGCATCTCTGATCAAAATGTTCAGGAAGGGTAACTGGGCACCATCGAGTTCTAGTCTCATGGCATTGGTGGCAGTTGTTCATGGAGGCAATTAGCCACACATCCAATATTCTTGTTCTGTTTCCGATGCTGCTTCTTACTCTGTTGCTCCAGGCGAATAGAGACCAATTGTTGTGACTTGGATGGCCACTTGCAAGCTTTTAAGACCCCAGGCACTACGCAAAGAAATGGGATGTAGAACAGAAACACTAAACATGTAATTGGTCCAGTTAACTGGGATGTCCCATGTAACCATGACCCTAAACCTCCAAACCAAGAAAACAAATCCCGTGAGGTTTTTGGTTGTACATAAGCAGTCTCAGCAGATACTCTTTTTTTTTGGTCATTTTTTGCCAGTTTATCTTTTTACAGGTGTACAACCTATTTATAGCAGTTACAATAATCGGCTGGCAGCCCTACCTTTAATTCAATTTTTCCGTCATTGTTAACCCCCATTTTCCCCTCTCTCCCACCCCTGCTGGTACAGTGATTAAACGTTCACTGCTAACCGAAATGTTGGCAGCTCGAATCCACCAGCTGCTCCTTGGAAACCCTATGGGGCGGTTCTGCTCTGTCCTATAGGGTTGCTATGAGTCAGAATTGACTCAACAGCAGTGGGCAATGGGCCTGCCCCTGGTAACTGCTAATAAACTTTGGTCTGTATGTTTGCCTTTTCTTACCTTTTTAAATAAGCGATGTCATATAATATTTGTCCTTTTGTGATTGGCTTATTTTGCTTGGCATAATGTTTTCAAGGTCCATCCATACTGTAGCATGTATCAAGACTTCATTTTTCTTACTGGCTAAGTACTATTCCATTGTATGTATGCACATCCATCCATCCATCAATCTGTTGATGGGCATTTAGATTGTTTCCACTTTTTGGCTGTTGTGAATAGTGCTTCAGTGAATGTTGGTGTACACATCTCTTTTTGAAACTCCACTTTCAAGTCTTTTGGGTATATACCTAGGAGTGGAGTTGCTGGGTCATGTGGTAGTTCTATTTTTAATTTTTTGAGAAACTGCCACATTGTTTTCCACAACAGCTATACCATTTTGCATCTGCACAAGCAATGGATAAAGGGTTCTAATCTCTCTATTTCCTCACCAATATTTGTTATTTTCTAGGTTTTTTTTTTTTCCCCCACTGAGCCATTTTAGTGGGAGTGAAATGGTATCTCATTGTGGTTTTGATTTGCATCTCTGATGGCTAATGATGTTGCACGTATTTTCATGTGTTTGGTATCCATTTTAATGTCCTCTTTGGTGAAAGGTCTATTCAAGTCCTTTGACTATTTTATGATTGGGTTATGTGTCTTTTTGTTGTTAGTTGTCAAAGTTTTATATATATTTTTGTTATTAGATTCTTGGCAGATATATGGTTTTCCAAGATATTCTCCTAGTTGGTAGCTTGTCTTTTGCCCATTTTTAAATTAGTTGTTTATCTTTTTGTCATTGAGTTGTTGGAGTACTTTATATATTCTAGACATTAAACCCTTATCAGATATATGATTTGCAAATATTTTTTCCATGCTGTGGTTTATCTTTTCACTTTCTTGACAAATGTCCTTTGATGTACAAAAGTTTTTAATTTTAATGAAGTCCAATTTATCTGTTTTTTTTCTTTTGTTGCCTGTGCTTTTGTGTCATATTTAAGAAACCATTGTCAAATTCAAAGCCATGAAGATTTTTCACTAAGCTTTCTTCTAAGAGTTTTATAAATGTAAGTCTTTGATCCATTTTGAGTTAACTTATGTAAATGGTGTAAGACAAGAATCCAACTCATCCTTTTGCATGTGGATATCAATTTTCTCAGCACTATATATAGTATTTCGTTTTCTTTCAATTCAAAATAATATGTAATTTTACTTGTGATTTCTTCTTTTTATTTTTTTTATAATTTTTATTGTGCTTTAAGTGAAAGTTTACAAATCAAGTCAGTCTCTCACACAAAAACCCACATACACCTTGTGATTTCTTCTTTGATCCTTGGTTTTTAAAGATGTTTTCGTATTTTCAATTTTTTTGGTTTCTGCCATCCTTTTTGTATTGTTATTGTTAATGATTTAAAATTCAATTCTATCGTGGTCAGAGTACATACTCTGTATGATTGCAATCCATTTACTTTCTTGACACTTGTTTTTATGGTGCACTATGGTTTATCTTGGAGAATATTTCTTGTGCACTTTAAAATAACATGTCTTCTGCTATTGTTGGATGCAGCGTCCTATAAATGTCAGTTAGATTTGGTTGTTCAAGCCTATATACTTAGTTGTTTCCTATCTACTTTTTCTATCCATTACAGAAAAGAGTGTTGAAGTCTCCAACTATAAGTGTCGTTGTATCTCTTTTTCCTTTCAATTCTACGTAAATGGATTGTGTGCAAATTTCTGGTTTATTTTTATACTGAAGGTTTAGCCCTTTAAAGTTCTAGAGTTAAAGGGTTAGGGGCCTTCTATTTGGATCCTTACATCGGCCAGGCTCTGGTGTTTTATATCTGGTCCCCATGCTCTCCTTTTACATCTGAAAGGTTATGAAATTGGAAACTGCAGGTACAGTTTGCTGTATTCAACCATGTATCTTTCAGGCTAAATGGCTTCGAAAGTTTCCTTTACCCACTTTCTTGGGTGTACTTTGATTTTTTCCTGATAGTTTGTTATTATCTTGTCAGCAGTTTTATTCCTTTGGGAAGACTAAAATATATTTTCCAGACTTTTAATTATTTCCAGTGTGAAGCTTGTTCAAAATATTTAACTTGTCTATTGCCAAATGAGGATATAATATCTTACATTCTAAGATGTGATCAGATTCTTCTTATTTTTCTGGAATTTGCATTTTGTTCTCATCCATAAATCTTGGCAAGCTTCCTATTGCAATTATTATAGCACGATGTTCTGAATTTTTAAGAATGTGTATTTGTAGCCAGGTGAAGAATGGTGGTGGGGGTGGTGGTGAGAGAATATGGCAGGCCCTGAAACTATAAGCAGTTAAGTCTGACCAGAGCATGGAATGTGAAGAGATCATGGGGAGATGAGGCTGGAGAGGTCAGCAGGCCTCAGATAAAAAAGTACAGGAAGCAGTTTCTGTAGCATAGCGCAACTCCATGGGAGCACTAAGTGCATTGTAGTCAAAGTATATGATGTTACCTGGTGCACTATAATGTGAAGCTTACAAGGCTGACCTTTATCCACTAGTCTAAGAAGGGAGGGAGGGAGAAGGTAGATGGTGAATAAAAGACCACATTACTAAAGCAGGGATCCCAGAGTCCCCAAGAAGACTATAGAAAATACTTCTCTGGAGGTCCTCCATGGTCATAAATGCTTCAGATTCACACAAACAAATTCATGGCCCTGAAGGTGGGTACCTTCTAGGTTTCATTGCAGCTTCTATCTTACCCAGATCAGTAACGCTAGGCTAGTGATATCCTTTCTCGACTGGAAACCCAAGGGAAAAGGAGTCAGTCTCTTAAGCGGCCAAATGATTTGATGTGATTCAACCTCTTATCCCCAGGAATGTTGAAATACTCAGGAACCTGATATCCTTGGGGGAACTGCCTCCTGAGGCTCAGCCTCCTGCAAATATTTCTGATAACCCAGCCTCCGTGTTCACTACTTGGCTTGAAAACCTTCCTCATTCTATTAAGAAGATGGTCCTCAGCAAAGTGTCTGAATGCAAAATACAGGATCAGATTTCGAAGGTCAGTAATGGTAGTTGAGGGGTGGGGCTAGAGTTTCTTGGAGTGTTCTACACACAGAAATTTCAGCTTTTCTTAGCACCAGGAAACATTCTAGAAGCGCCACAGTAACCTGCAGTCTTGGTAGTGCAAAGAACTATAGTTTACAGAATGCCCTTTCATGGATAATGCTTAGGTATAATGGTTGTCGGTGTCAGTGGGTTTCTTGGAGTTCTGATTTACTCAGTGACCTGGGGATTTCAGGGAGTTTTCTAGGAAAGATAGAATGTATCTTTTTCTGTATTCTTCTGCACTTTCTCCCTTTGCAGGTTAAGAAGGGTACAAGCTTTGCATACCTGGCCTTCATTGAAGCCATGTCATTCATTCCTGGGTCTGCCTACTGGTCCATCCTCTTCTTGCTGATGTACCTGTCCATGGGGCTGACCGCCATGGTAGGGATCATGCAGGGTATCATTACCCCACTTCAGGACACCTTCTCTTTCTCCAGGAAACATCCAAAATTGCTTATAGGTATTTTGACCTTTTATCCTACTCTCCCCAAAAGCCCTGATTCCAATAAGATTCTTACCCAGCCCTTGTCCTTGATTTCTGCTTTGTACTTGTGACCCAGCCAGATCTCTGACCTTGATGCAAAACCAATGTTTTCTCCAGTGAATGTCTCTGTGCTCATGTTCCTGTGCAGCCTCTTCTTCGCTCAGCCTTCAGGCTTCTACTTCTTCAGACTGCTGAATGACTACTGGATAAACTTTCCTATCCTCTTCCTCATCACTTTGGAAAATGTGGCTATAGCCTGGTCCTATGGGGCCAAGAGGTAATGTCCTGGGTCTAGGTTTTAACAAAGCTTGGATCTACTGGGAAGGTTGACTCCTTTCTTGTTGTTTATACTCTCATACAACTAGAGTGACATAGTCATAGACCCTTGACTTCAGGGTCTTTTGGGAAACCTTTGTGTTCATTCATCCATTTAACATATTCATTGAGTGTGTAATATGTGCCAGGGACTGTTTTAGTTACTGCGGTTGCAACATTAAATAAAACAAGCATCCTTGTCCTCATGGAGCTATCATTCTAGTGGTAGAGAAAGACAATAGCTAAATGAAAAAAAAAAAAAATAAAAACAATGCCAGTTGGTCATAAGCAACAGGAGGAAATCAAAGGGTAAGGTAAGATGATCAAGAGTGGGAGTAGGTATAGGTACTAATTTAGATAGGATTGTAGGGAAAACCTCTCTGATAAGGTGACATTTGAGGGGACTCTTGAATGAAATGAGGGAGGAAGCCATAAGAAGATTTTGAGAAACAGTGCTCCAAGCACAGACAACAAAAATTAAGGCCCATGCATCATGCTTAGAGTTTTTGAGGAACAAGGAAGTCAGAGAGGCTGAAATAGAGTGAGTGAGGAGAAGAATGTTAGGAGATGAGGCCAGAGAGGTAATGGGGTCAGATCATGTAGGTCTTTGTAAGCTTTTTATGCAGAATGAGAATGGAAGCACTGGAGGGTTTTGAGTAGGGATGAGAGATTACCAGATTTATTTTTTTAAAAAAGACTCCTATGTTTACCATGTGGAGAATAGACTACAAGGCATCTAGAGTGATGCAGGGAGAACAGTTGAGAGCTATCGTAATATTCCAAGTGAGAGGAAACCATGGCTTGGGTTTGGGGGACCGAGGTGTAGGTAGAGGGACGCGGTACGATTCTGTATATATTTTGAAGGCAAAGCTGACAGGGAAGAGGGAACAGGATAATCACAGACTGGGGCTAAGAGGAGAAAACTGTACAATGGAAGAATAGGAGAATCCAAATCAAACACAAGGAACTCCCTGGCCCAGTCTTTTAACAGGCTGGTGTGTAGACATCCAAGTGATATAATCAAGGGGGGAAGGTTCAGGGGGCAGCATTTTCAGGTGATAGTGGTTCTTGGAGTCAACTCACTCATTTATTAACTCACTCAAACAGACATTTCGTGAGACTTTTTCTGTGTCAGGAAAACCTTGCAGTACTGGGATAGGACTGAATTAGATTTAGTTCTTCCTCTCCAAGAGCACAAAGTCCAAAGAGGAAGACCTATGTAAGCAGAAAATTCCAGTGCAGAGTGGTAAGTCTATCAATAGAGGTATCTGGGGCAGTGTAGGGCACAGATGCATATATAAGGAAGAATGGAGCGTCAGGGAAGGCATCTTAGAGGAGAGGATGCTCGAGTAGATTCAAGAAAAGAGAGAGAATGGGAGGAGGGCATTCTCAGCCAAAGGATCGTACTTGTATATTTATTGAGGTTGAGAAAGTGTACTTAAAGGAGGAGGCTGGATACCTTGGCTTGAAAAAACTGAGATGAGCTCTCTGAAGGCAGAATGTCATTTGTTTTTGTCACTGTTATATACCCAGCACCCAGAAGAGTCCCTGACACATCATAGACATTCTCACATTCATGGAATGAGTAAAATGAACTTGGTCTTCATGCTGAGGGTGCTGGGTATACAAGAACTATTCCTGAGCAGTAGAAGGATGTTTAAAAAATCTTCTTGGGTTGGGTTGGAGGACAGACTGACTAGAGAGAAGATGAGAGAAAATGAAGCTTGAGGTGCGACAGGGGTTTGGATGTGAAATAGAATGTTTGAAAGATTCTAAGGCCAGACTGCCCATTTCCTGAAGGCTGGGTAACGTCCGACTGGCCTCCCACAGTCTTGTGACTCTTCCTCCCAGGTTCCTTGCAGAGATGATGATCCTGATGGGCCACCCCATCTCTCCCATCTATCGTTTCCTGTTGTGCTGTCTGTGTCCATTTGTGCTGCTAGTCTTGTCTGCGGTTACTCCGATTTACGTATACGTGCAGGACTTCATCTACCTGGCCTGGGACTCAAGCACTGTGAGCCTCCCTTCCCAGGCCCCAAAACCCCTAGAGAGTGGGGACCAGATATTTCAATCACTCTTGGCCTAATGACCAGGTCATCTCATTCTCTGACTCCCTGAAGGCTCATTAATCCTCAGCCCTGATTCCCCTACCCTTCTCCTTCCTCTCCTCTCAGGAACTTCGATGTTCTGAACCTCTTTCTTATCTCTCCACAGTCAGAAGAAGTGCCTCGAGAATTCCCATCATGGGCGTTCAACTCGTTAATCATTTTCACTGTCATTGTCTTCCTACCCATCCTTATATACTTTGTATACTACTTCATCCATAGGATCCCCTTCAACTCCGTCAGCTGGTTTGGATCTGGTATGGTCTCCAAATCCCTAATCCTAAGGTCCGGTAAAGATGCCCGTAATCAGGAAATCCTGCAAGGTAATAAAAGAAATCTCTGATCTACTTGTGTGATGGCAATGACTTCATTCATTTCACTTGATGACACACATTGTTCAAAGCTTATCTAACAGGCAGTTCTTTACATTAGCTTGCAACTGTTGATGTCCCTACACCCAGAATCCATTTTATTCCCAGGGGTAGGAGCATTATTTTAGGGGGGGTTCTTGGAGCCTGGCTCTGCAGCCCCCTCCTAGACTCCATCCTCCCTGCTTATCATTGTGATTGTGTTTTGCTCATCCACCTTGCAAAACTGTTGGTGATGACTACCAAATCTGCTTCTCCTAGTCTGTCCATTTCCTGGAACGGGACTAGAGGAGCCACACTGTTGGTCGATAAATCAGTCTACTGGAACTCCAAGCTCAGAGTGTGTGCATACCTTTTTTTTTTCAGTACGTGTCTTAGGTGTTCAGTGTTTCTTTCATGAGGCCTCTATTATTCAAGAATAGAGGAGACAAATGTCTAGTCCTGATTTCCTACCTATTCTTTTCTCTGGCAAATTTCCATGCTAGTTGACGAGATTTGCCTTTTCCAGGGCCTGGCCTTTAGCCAGGTTGGAGAAGACTTGCCAAGGAAATGGTAGCTTCATGAAAGATGGAAAGAATATAAATGTGCTTGCTATTGGGCTATGGCAATCCTGTCATTAAGTCTAAACATGATTTTATAAAGAGGCTGCATCAGCGGTTCCAAGACTGGTTTGTGGACTAACTAGTTTGGGGAACTATCAAGTTATATTGCTGAGCTGATCAAAGGTCTATATCTGCTTGGTAAGAGCCATCTCTAACTTTTACCACAGTGCTAAATCAAATGAATTTGCCTCATAGGTGGTAACTGAATGGGTCTCTTGGAACTCGTGTGCTGGATGGCTCCATAATGGAGCTGAAGCCCAACAGGGGATGAGGCCAGCCAGTTATCCACTGGTACTGAGGTTGTTGGGATTCCTGAAGATCCAGGGGTTGGGTTTTCATTTAATGCTCAGAGATGCCAGGATTTTGGATAGCTTGGGGCACACCGGGAGGCTGCCCCTGGGTAAGTTTCTGTGAGAAAAGGAGGAAAAGAGGACACCCAACCATCTGTGTGTGGGACATGAGAGGTGGGTCTAGAAAATGGAAAGAGGGTAGGTCCTAAAGCCTTCACACCTCTGAAGTCTCAAGCTCCTCAAGCTCAAAAACAGGGGAGACTGGAATGGGTGTGAACCTCCATGTTCATTGGGTCTTGTACCCTGTGGCTGACTTTGGACATGTTATCAGGAGGGTCCAATCCCTGCAGAAGGACATTGTGCTTGGTAAAGTAGAGGGTAAGCAAAAAAGAAGACCCTCAATGAGATGGATTAACACAGTGCTTGCAACAAGGGGCTCAAACATACTACTATGAGAACTGGGCAGGATAGGGCAACATTACTTCAGGTTTGTGTAGCGTCACTATGAGTTGGAGCACCGAATGACAACAACACCTAAATCAATGATCTGTCTGCTTGAAAACTTGTGTTATTGAGTCGGGTGAGTTGGGGACTGGAGCGAGGAGGTGGCCACCTTTTACCCACGATGTATTTTAGGTACTAGAATATAAGCTTTACTAGCATTTAAGCAGGAATTTTGATGGTTCACTGCTATATCCAAAACGCCTAGACAGTGTCTCATACTTGTGTTTGCAAGCCCAAGTAGGTAATAAAATGTTTGTTAAATGAACAGATTAGCTCCAAAGCAAAACCTGTTGCCATTGAGTTGATTCCAATTAAAGGCAGCCCCATACGTTACAGAGTAGAACTGCTCCATAGGGTTTTCCTGGCTGTAATTTTTTTTTGAATAATTTTTATTGTGCTTTAAGTGAAAGTTTACAAATCAAGTCAGTCTCTCACATATAAACTTATATACACCTTACTGCATACTCCCACTCACTCTCCCACTAATAAGTCAGCCCGCTCCCTCCTTCCAGTCTTTCCTTTGGTGACCCTTTTGCCAGTTTCTAACCCCCTCTACCCTCCCATCTCCCCTCTAGACAGGAGATGCCAACATAGTCTCAAGTGTCCACCTGATACAAGTAGCTCACTCCTCATCAGCATCTCTCTCCAACCCACTGTCCAGTCCAATCCATGTCTGATGAGTTGTCTTCGGGAGTGGTTCCTGTCCTGGCCCAACAGAAGGTTTGGGGACCATGACCGCCGGGATTCTTCTAGTCTCAGTCAGACCATTAAGTCTGGTCTTTTTATGAGAATTTGGGGTCTGCATTCCACTGTTCTCCTGCTCCCTCAGGGGTTCTCTGTTGTGCTCCCTGTCAGGGCAGTCATCGGCTGTGGCTGGGCACCATCTAGTTCTTCTGGTCTCAGGATGATGTAAGCCTCTAGTTCATGTGGCCCTTTCTGTCTCTTGGGCTCATAATTACCTTGTGACCTTGGTGTTCTTCATTCTCCTTTGATCCAGGTGGGTTGAGACCAATTGATACATCTTAGATGGCCACTTTTGAGCACTTAAGACCCCAGACGCACACTTCAAAGTGGAATGCAGAATGTTTTCTTAATAGAATTTATTTTCCCAATTGACTTAGATGTCCCCTGAAGCCATAGTCCCCAAACTCCCACCCTTGCTCCGCTGACCTTTGAAGCATTCAGTTTATTCAGGAAACTTCTTTGCTTTTGGTCCAGTCCAGTTGAGCTGACCTTCCCTGTATTGAGTGTTGTCCTTCCCTTCACCTAAAGTAGTTCTTATCTACTAACTAATCAGTAAATAACCCTCTCCCACTCTCCCTCCCTCCCTGCCGTGTAACCACAAAAGTATGTGTTCTTCTCAGTTTATACTTTTTCTCAAGATCTTATAATAGTGGTCTTATACAATATTTGTCCTTTTGCCTCTGACTAATTTCACTCAGCATAATGCATTCCAGGTTCCTCCATGTTATGAAATGTTTCACAGATTTATCACTGTTCTTTATCGATGCGTAGTATTCCATTGGGTGAATATACCATAATTTATTTAACCATTCATCCATTGATGGACACCTTGGTTGCTTCCATCTTTTGCTACTGTAAACAGTGCTGCAATAAACATGGGTGTGCCTATATCTGTTCGTGTAAAGGCTCTTATTTCTCTAGGGTATATTCTGGGGAGTGGGATTTCTGGGTTGTATGGTAGTTCTATTTCTAACTTTTTAAGAAAATGCCAGATAGATTTCCAAAGTGGTTGTACCATTTTACATTCCCACCAGCAGTGTATAAGAGTTCCAATCTCTCCGCAGCCTCTCCAACATTTATTATTTTGTGTTTTTTGGATTAATGCCAGCCTTGTTGGAGTGAGATGGTATCTCATCGTAGTTTTAATTTGCATTTCTCTAATGGCTAACGATCGAGAGCATTTTCTCATGTATCTGTTAGCTGCCTGAATATCTTCTTTAGTGAAATGTGTGTTCATATCCTTTGCCCAATTTTTAATTGGGTTGTTTGTCTTTTTGTGGTTGAGTTTTAACAGAATCATATAGATTTTAGAGATCAGGGGCTGGTTGGAGATGTCATAGCTGAAAATTTTTTCCCAATCTGTAGGTGGTCTTTTACTCTTTTGGTGAAGTCTTTAGATGAGCATAGGTGTTTGATTTTTAGGAGCTCCCGGTTATCTGGTTTCTCTTTGTCATTTTTAATAATGTTTTGTATTCTGTTTATGCCTTGTGCTAGGACTCCTAACATTGTCCCTATTTTTTCTTCCATGATCTTTATCGTTTTAGTCTTTATGTTTAGGTGTTTGATCCATTTGGAGTTAGTTTTTGTGCATGGTCTGGGGTATGGGTCCTGTTTCACTTTTTTGCAGATGGATATCCAGTTATGCCAGTACCATTTGTTAAAAAGACTATCTTTTCCCCAATTAACTGACACTGGGCCTTTGTCAAATATCAGCTACTCATATGTGGATGGATTTATATCTGGGTTCTCAATTCTGTTCCATTGGTCTATGTGCCTGTTGTCGTACCAGTACCAGGCTGTTTTGATTACTGTGGCTGTATAATACGTTCTAAAGTCAGGTAGAGTGAGGCCTCCCACTTTTTTCTTCTTTTTTGGTAATGCTTTACTTCTCTGGGGCTTCTTTCCCTTCCATGTGAAGTTGGTGATTTGTTTCTCCATCACATTAAAAAATGTCGTTGGAATTTGGATTGGAAGTGCATTGTATATCTAGATGGCTTTTGGTAGAATAGACATTTTTACAATGTTACGTCTTCCTATCCGTGAGCAAGGTATGTTTTTCCACTTATGTAGGTCCCTTTTAGTTTCTTTTGGCTCTGATTTTTATGGAAGCAGTTTGCTAGGTCTTTCATTTGCTGTGCTGCTGGGTGGGTTTGAGCTGCCAATTTTTCAGGTTAGTAATTGAAAGCAAAACAATTCGTGTACAAGGCACCTTTAGATAAGACTCGGAAGTTGATATTTTAAATAGTTTTCAGTCTACATGTGAGACTTTTCCACTTCACATATTATTTCTCTCCTTGATTAAAACAAAACAAAAAAACCACTATTAATAATCTGAAGTGATAAGTTACAAATACAAAAAAGGTTTTGATTTACCCAAGCACTATGCCCATCTATGTAGTGTTGACTCTCTTTTTTGTCCTGGATTCCAGATCCCTTAACTCCTGGTCATTTTCATGGTCATTGTCATTCATTAAAAAAATCCATCTAACATCCATTTTAAAGCTCTAATCTGATTCAAAGTTTCCCCATTCCTATTTCTGGATAAGCTTGTGGCTCAAGGGACCTGGAGTGGAGCAGGGGTGGCCTGTGCTTTTATTCTTTCTTTGCCTTTGACTCATCCCCTCCCCTTTTCCAGCCCATGGTTCCAACCCCAAGTCTTCTACCCTTTTCAAGCTTAAAATCTCCTTCCTTTTCTCAAGCCTAAGGCTCCATGCAGGGGAATAAGGGAATAGGGGACAATCTTCTCCAACTTTTCTGGGAACATGGCAGCAACTATCTCTCCATGGGTGGTTGCTGCTTCTCTGGCTAACGCAGACTGGCCTTGTATGCCCCAATGTGTAGGCAGTGTCTGAATGGTGGTTTTCTTGTGGAGGCTTTTGTGCAAGTTCTCCTGAGAGCAGAGTTCCCCGATATGGGAGACTTGACTCCAACTTAATCTCTGCTGAGCCCCCTCCTATTTTACTCATGGTGATATATCTGACAACCTTTTCCTGCCAGGTTCCCAGGTCCAGCAGCCAGCCTTCTTAGGTAATGTACCTACTAAGGGATGTAAGCCACGCTACTTTTCATGGTGCCTAATGACCCACAGGAAATTCAGGCATTCTTGTCACCAGCGCCCTGGTAAAGAAATAGAACATCATCAGCATCCCACAAGGTCCCATGTGGTCACTGTCCCTCACTACTACTTCCCTCCCCTCTAGAAGTAGTCACTGTCCTGATTTTTAAGGTAATCACTTCCTTGTATCGTTACAGTTTTACAATTTATATATGTATCCCTATATGGTTTACCTTTACTTGTTTTGAGATCTCCCTACATTCCCTCACATACACAGGCGCGCAGACACACACACTACATGTTTTCTCAAAATATACTGTATATTTGTCTGAAGGTTTTTAATTTTTACTTTTTAACACTGAAGCCCTTAATCCATCTTATGCTAATTTTTTTAATAAGGTGTGGGTATGAATCCGAGTTTATTTTTAAAAATATGGATATCCAATCGCACCAGAACTGTTTGTTAAATTAAATTTTCTGACTCATCTACTGTGCCAACTCTGTCATTTATTAAAATTTCATATATATCTGGGTCTGTTTCTGGGCTCTTTATTCTGCTTCACTGGTCATTTTGTCATCCTTCACTGTCTTAGTTACTATAGCTTTATAGTAAGTCATGAAATCTTATTCTTCTTCAAAAGTATTTTCAGTATTCTTTTTTATATTTTTAATATGCATACAAAACAGTAAGAAAAGGACATAAAACGTATGCAGATGGAATAGGAAGAAATTTACTTACGATAAAATTCCCTCTTTTGATATAAAGCTGTATGCGTTTTGACACATACATATACATAACATCATACAACTACCACCACAAACAAGATACAGAACAGTCCCAGCACCCTAAAATCTCCCTTGTGTTGCCCTTTTGTAGTCATTCCCTCCCTCCACTCTTAACCTCTGGCAACCGCTGATCTGTTCTCCATTACTATAGTTCTGCCTTTTCCAGAATATCATGTACAGGGAATTGTACAGTATGTAGCCTTTTGAGTCTGCCTTCTTTCACTTTGCATAATACATTTAAGATTTATAGATGATGTGGAATGTATCAATCATTTGTTCTTTTTTATTGCTGAACAGTATTGGCTTCCATAGGTGTACCACAGTTTATCTATTCACCATTTGAAGGACGTTTGGATTTTTCCAGTTTGGGCAGTTATGAATAAAGTTGGTGTAAATGTACACATACAGGTAGAAAGTGTATGTTTTAACTTTTTAAGAAATTATGAGACTCTTCCAAAATGGTTGTGCCATTTTACATTCCATTTGGTAATGTAAAAAGAGTTACGGTTGTTGTGCATCTTTGTCAATACTTGATATTATTTGTATATATATATTGTTAATTTTAGCCATTCTAATAGGCATGTAGTGGTTTTAATTTGCATTTCCCTAATGAATTTGTGTTTTCTTTCTTTCTTTGCCTCTCCCCCCCGCCCCCTGCCATTAGTCTGAATATAGATTTATCAATTTTATTGATCTTTTCAAAGAACCAGCTTTTGGTTTTATTGGTTTTCCCGTTTTCAATTCATTGATTTCAGTTCTCTATTACTGTGTTGCCTCTATTTATTCAGAGCTTAATTTGCTCTACTTTTTTTTCTTGTTTTTATGGTAGCAGCTTAGATTTTTGGTTTGAGACATTTCTTCATTTCTAATATAAGCATGTAGTGCTATAAATTTCCATTTAAAGCTGTTTTTTTTTTTAGTTGGATCACACAAATTTTGATATGTTGTATTTTCATTTTTGTTAGTGCAAATATTTTCTAATTTCCCTTGATAATTCCTCTTTGACCTATGGGTCATTTAGAGGTGTGTTGTTTAGTTTCCAAATATTTGAGGATTTTTCCAGTATCTGTCTGTTTTTGATTTCTCACTTAATTCATTTATGGTCAGAGAACATACTTTATATGATTTCCATTCTTTTTAAAATTGTTATAGTTTGTTCTGTGGGCCAGGATATGGTCTCCCTTGGTGTATGTTATATGTGTACTTCAGAAAAATATGCATTCTGCTGTTGTTGGGTTGAGTGTTCTATAGATGCAGATTATATTAGTTTTGTTCATAGTATTATTCAGGTCTTCTGTGTTATTGCTGATTTTCTATCTACTTGTTCTACCAGTTACTCAGAGTGGAGTGTGGAAGTTTCAAAGTATATCAGTTTTTGCTGCATGTATTTGGATCTCTGTTGTTAGGTCCATGTACAATTTAGAATTGTTATGTCTTCTTGGTGAATTGACATTTTAACATTATGTAGTGTCCTTCTTTATGTCTGAGAACTTTTCTTATCCTGAAATCTGCTTTGTATGATAATTAACATAGCCTGCCCAACTTTCTTTTGAATTTTGTGTGATATCTCTTTTTTCATCCTTTACTTTTAAAAACTGTTTTATTAAGATACAATTCATATGCCATAAGATTCTCCCTTTGAACTGTATAGTTCAGTGATTATTAGTATTTTCAGAGTTCTCCATTCATCACCAGAAAATAATTTGAGTGATGTCATCACCTCAAAAAGAAACCTATCATTTTACTTTTATATAGCATTATATTTAAAGTGGGTCTTTGTAGACAGCATATAGTTGGATCTCCCCATCCCAAATATGACAACCACTGATTTTTAATTGATATATTTAGATAATTTACATTTAATATAATTATTGATATGGTTGGGTTTAGATCTGCCATTTCAATATTTGCTTCTACTGGTTCCTTTTTTATTATCGTAAAGATATATATAACACAACATTTTCCAATTCAACGTTTTTCACACGAACAATTTAATGACACTAATTACATTCATCATGTTGTGCAATCATCAACAATATCCATTGGCAAATTTTCCATCACCGTAAACAGAAACTCAATGCTTCCTAAACAATGCTTCCCTCTTTCCCCCTCCCTCCTCCACTTGGTAACTACTACTAAACTTTGGTCTCCGTACTTTTGCCTATTCTAGATATTTCACATAAGTGACATCATACAACACGTATCCTTTTGTGATTAACTTATTTCACTCAGCATGTTTTCGTTGTTGATCCATGCTGTCGCATGTATCAGCACTTCATTTGTCTTTATAGCTGAGTGATAGTCCATTGCATGTATATACCATATATATATATTTTTTTATCCATTCTTCTGTTGCTGGACATTCAGTTTGTTTCCACCGTTTGCCTATCGTGAAGAGTGCTGCAGTGAACACTGGGGTACATACCTGTGTCTGCGTCGCTGCTTTCAATTATCTTGGGTATATACCTAGGAGTAGAATTGCTAGGTCATATGGTAATTCTTTGTTTAACTTTTTGAGGAACTACCAAACTTTTTCACAGCAGCTGTACTATCTTGCATTCCCACCAGGAATGGACAAGGAATCCAGTTTTTTCACACCCTTGCCAATGGAAGGAGTCCTGGACTGCTCCAGTTTATACTTTACATCCAACCCTTCTCCTGGAATGGGTCCTATGACTTCACTTCCATGAGTTAGGTCCCTTCAGTTCCCCAATACTCAAGTCGAATTCCCTCCCTTCTGCTGGCTCACCTTTCTTCTGCCTCCTTTCATGGTGTGCTGGTACTACAGGTGTGATAATGTCCTGGAGTTTCTTCTATTTTGTTCAGTCTCTCCAGTCCCCACTGGCTTGGACAGTGTGGCCCTCACTGAAGAACTCCAATGCTTCAAGTGAGAAGGAAGGAAGAAAAGGGCAAGTGGGAGGGCTGGAAAAAGTACAGGAGAGTGAAAGGAAGAAGGATTATTGAGAGAGAGGGATGAGGAGGAAGATAATGAAATGAGATTGGAAGGATGGGATGGATGTGAAGAAGGGGAAGGCATCTGGTCTTGCAGTTTCCTCCATGGCCAGTTCACCCCAGATCCTGAATGTAAATGGACAACCTCCACCACATACTGTTGGTACTGTAAAATATTGAAGACCACAGAAGAAATCAAGAAGGGTGGCATCTTAGTTATCTAGTACTGCTCTAACAGAAATAACACAAGTGGATGGCTTCAAGAGAGAGAAATTTATTATTTCACAGTCTAGTAGGCTACAAGTCCAAATTCAGGATTTCAGCTCCAGAGGAAGGCTTTCTTTGTCACCTCTGGAGGACGGTCCTTGTCATCAATCTTCCCCTGGTCAAGGAGCTCCTTAGGTGCAAGGACCCCAGGACCAAAGCACGTATTTTGCTCCCGGTGCTGCTTTCTTGGTGCTATGAGGTCCCCCTGTCTCTGCTCGCTTCTCTCTTTTATATCTCAAAAGAGATTGGCTTAAGATACTATCTAATCTTGTTATAGTTGTTAGGTGCCATCAAGTTGATTCCAACTGATAGTGACCCTATGCACAACAGAACAAAACACTGCCTGGTCTTGCGCCATCCTCACAATTGTTGCTATGCATGAGCCCGTTATTGCAGTCACCGTGTCAATCCATCTTACTGAGGGTTTTCCTCTTTTTCACTGACCTTCTGTCTACTTTACCAAGCATGATGTCCTTCTCCAGGGACTGATCCCTCCTAATAACATGTCCAAAGTATGTGAGACGTAGTCTCATCATCCTTGCATCTGATCTTGTAGATCTCATTGATATAACTGCTGCTAATCCATCTCATTACATCATAGCGATAGGATTTACAACACATAAGGAAATCACATCAGATGACAAAATGTAGACAATCATACAATACTGGGAATCATGACCTAGCCAAGTTGACAGATATTTTGGGGGGACACAATTCAATACACGAAAGGTGGGCTACCAGTCTTGCATCTCAGTATGTCTCTCTTTGTGACCTGGTTAATTATATGCATCTCCATGATCCAAGGGCTCAAATTCACTGCAAAGGTGAGTCATTTTTAATTTACAAATATCATGGAATCCCTTCTATCCAAGACCCTATAATATTCTCCTAACTCTAATGCTTATTGGTCTCCAACTTCTCACGCCTTCTAATATGACCTCTCATTCCGAACAGCTTTTGATATATTACCCTGCACCTCTGTTTTTGCTGAACTCTACTTCTAAATCATACTTCCTACTCAGATGGTGTATGTCTCAGAACTCTTACCTGCTTCATCCTTGTATAGCTCCTTACCCAGAGTCTCCTTCTGGAACATACCTGTTTTCATCTGGAGCATCTGTAGGATACCAAGGTGGGGTCTTTCCTTCCTTTAATCCTCAAATCCAAATGGGGGTGTTAGGGATAGTACCGTTGTCAGTCTGATAGAAGCCCCCATCTCTCCCTGTTTCCTTCCCCTCTTCTCTTCTTTCATCTTTGTCATAGTTTACCTCGTCTCCCATTTGTACGGTACTTCTCCCCCTCAGATGCCATCTTCGTTCTCTGTGGAAGCATGGTGAGAGGTAGGGAACCAGCTCTTTTATACCTTGGGCCTAGGCTTTGGCAGCTTCACCTCAAGCAGCTCATACATCCATCCACCCAGCAGCTGTGTTAGTGATGCCTGTACTGTGACTCTTCTCAACTTGGTCACCACAATGACTGTCACATTGATTATATTTTCTGTAATGGACATGGTCAAAAGGATACAGAAGGATGCAATGGCACACACGCAGCAGGATTTGTTGGAGCACGTGTGTGTGTTTGTGCGGGAGAGTGAAGAGGGCGGGGAGGGCGGCGTGGGCAAACCGCCTGCTTGGTCGCTAGAGGACGCCCGGGGTGGGGGTGGGGGAGCAGCGGTGCATGCGCGGAGAAAGGTGGAGCGCGAGGCAGGGTGAGGAGCGTCTCTGGTGCCCCACGAGGCCCAAAGCGGCCCGAGGAGGTTCATAGGCTTCACAACTGAGGCTTCTTCACCCTCCTTTTCGCCTGACTGACCAAACTGAAGAGCCCTGTAAGGGCCTCGAGTCCAGGGTACTGGTGACTCTGAGGAGCCCACAGTGTTAACAGATTTGGGGTGTGTGAGGCTGGGCGCCATTCCCGGAGGTCTGGGGCTTCAGGCCGCCAGCGCCGTGGAGCTGAGGGATCAAATAGGCCTTCGGGGTCCCTCCGTTTTTTTGCTTTAGGACCCTGGAAACTCGCTCCATCCAGTCCCTTCATCCACCGAATCTGAGTTTGAGTCAGCCTGGCTTTCACAGGGACCCAGCCTTCAGCCCCTGCCGTTGGGGAAAGCAGGCGTTAGCTCCCTGACGGTGGGGACTCCTCTCCAGCCTTTTAGGAACAGCTGTGCCCGGTCCTGGGGGATCTGGACCCCAGTTCCAGGGGAGGAGGTAAACAGAGAAGAACGGACCTTTCTGGGAGCCCCAGGAGGTGTGAGCCCAGGAGAGGTGTTGCTGGGGAAGGAAGGTGCTGGGTTCCCAAGGTGGGCCCCCACCAGCACTCCTGGCCTGGGACGAAGGCACTGAGGCGTCCAAGGGCCTTTGTAGGAGTCAGAGGTGGCCACTTCGCAGAATCTCCTTGTCAAAACTGGGATCTAACAAAAGATCAGGTTTATCTTTTTACCGGAAAGCATGTGTTAAGAAGTATTCCTGACTGTGTTCATGAAAGGCAACTACTTTCGTTGTGAATACCGTTCTTTTTTTAGTGAAACACAGAGTTAAGGTTAATGCTTAGTATGGGGAACATAAGAATCAGAAGTATTACTTTTTATTTTGAAGTGTGTTACATTTCAGTTGCTGACAAGATATCCACTAGTAGTGAAGATGTTTGCTTCTTAGGTAAGCTCATAGTTATTAGATATATATCTCCAGCTTCCTCAGTGTGGTTAATGCAACACTTGTCTGTCCGTTTGTTGTACTATCGTAGCTTGCATGTTGCTGTGATGCTGGATGCTATGTCACCTGTATTTCAAATACCAGCAGTGTCACTCATGGTGGACAGGTTTGGGCAGAGCTTCCAGACTAAGACAGACTAGGAAGAAGGACCTGGCGATCTACTTCTAAAAAAAAATGGCCAGTGAAAACCTTATCAATAGCTGTGGAACAGTGCCTGATATAGTGCTAGAAGATGAACCCCTCAGGTTGGAAGGCAATCAAAATACTCAAAATAGCCAGTCTTAGTGACGTGGGTACAGTAAAGCTTTCAGAACCTTCATGTGCTGATGTGGCATGACTCAAAATGAGAAGAAACATCTGCAGACATCCATTAATAATCAGAACATGCAATGTACGAAGTATGAATCTAGGAAAATTGGAAGTCGTCAAAAATAATTGGAATGCATAAAGATCGACATTGTAGGCATTAGTGAGCTGAAGTGGACTGGTACTGGGCCAATTTGAATCAGACAATCATAAGGTCTACTATGCCAGGAATAACAAATTGAAGAGGAATGGCATCGCATGCGTCGTCAAAAAGAACATTTCAAGATCTATCCTGAAGTACAACACTGTCAGTTATAGGATGATACCCATATGCTTAAAAGGAAGACTAGTTAATATGACTGTTATTCAAATTTATGCACCAACCACTAATGCCAAAGATGAAGAAACTGAAGATTTTTGCCTTTTTAACTTCTGCAGCCCGAACTTGCTCAAATATACAATCAAAATGCTTTGATAATTACTGGTGATTGGAACAGGAAAGTTGGGAACAAAGAAGGATCAGTATTTGGAGAATATAGCCTTGGTGATAGAAAAACAATGCCAGAGGCCGCATGGTCGAATTTTGCAAGACCAATGGCTTTTTCATTGTAAATACCTTTTTCAGCAATATAAACGGTAACTATACCTGTGGACCTCACTGGTTGGAACACTTAGGAATCAAAGCGACTATATCTGTGGAAAGAGATGATGGAGAAGCTCAATATCATCAGTTGGAACAGGGCCAGGGTCCAACTGTGGAACAGACCATCAAGTGCTCATGTGCACGTTCACGTTGAAGCTGAAGAGAACTGAAGCAAATCCATGAAAGCCAAAGTATGACCTTGAGTATATCGCACCTGAATTTGGAGACAATCTCAAGAACAAATGTGACTCATTGAATATTAATGACCAAAGACCAGACAAGTTGTGGGATGACATCAAGGACATCATACATGAAGAAAGCAAGATGTCATTAAAAAGACAGGAAAGAAAGAAAAGACCAAAATGGATGTCAGAAGAGACTCTGAAACTTGCTTTTGAACATCAGGTAGCTAAAGCAAAAGCAAGAAATGATGAAGTCAAAGTGGTGAACAGATTTCAAAGGGTGGCTCGAGAAGACAAAATAAAATATTATAATGAAATATGCAAAGACCTAGAGTTAGAAAACCAAAACGGAAGAATACTCTCAGCATTTCTCAAGCTGAAACAACTGAAGAAAAAAATCAAGCTTCAAATTGCGATATTGAAGGATTCTATGGGCAAAACATTGAGCAACACAGGAAGCATCAAAAGGAGATGGAGGGGATAAACAGAGTCACTGTGCCAAAAAGAATTGGTTGATGTTTAACCATTTCAGGAGGTAGCATATCATCAAGAACCAATAGTACCGAAAGAAGAAGTCCAAGCTTGACTGAAGGCATTGATGAAGAACAAAGCTTCAGGAGTTATCAGAATACCAGTTGAGATGTTTCAAGAAACGGATGCAATGCTGGAGACGCTCACTCGTCTGTGCCAAAAAATTTGGAAGACAGCTTCCTGGCCAACTGGCTGGAAGAGATCCATATTTGTGCCATTGTAGAGAAAGGTGATCCAACTGAATGCAGAAATTATTGAACAATATCATTAATATCACAGGAAAGTAAAATTTTGCTGAAAATAATTAAAAAATGTTTGCACCAGTACATCAACAGGGAACTGCCAGAAAGCCAAGCTGGTTTCAGGAGAGGACGTGGAACAAGGGACATCATTGACGTCAGGTGGATCCTAGCTGAAAGAAGGGAATATCAGAAAGATGTTTACCTGTGTTTTATTGACTATGCAAAGGCATTCGACTGTGTGGATCATAACAAATTATGGATAATTTTGTGAAGAATGAGAATTTTAGAACACTTAATTGTGCTGTTTTGAGATTTGCACATAGACCAAGAAGCGTTTGTTCAAACAGATTGAGGAGATACTGCGTGGGTTGAAATCAGGAAAGGTGTGCATCAGTGTTGTATCCTTTCACCTCACTTATTCAATCTGTGTACTGAACAAATAATCTAAGAAGCTGGACTATATGAAAGAAGAATGTGGCATCAGGATTGGAGGAAGACTCATTAACAACTTTCAATATGCAGGTGACACAGCCTTGCTTGCTGAAAGTGAAGAGCACTGAAAGCTCTTCTGTGAAGGTCAAAGACTTCAGCCATCAGTAGGGATTGCACCTCAACATAAAGAAAACAAAAATCCTCAGAACTGGACCAATAAGCAACATTATGATAAATGGAGAAAATATTGAGGTTGTCAAGGATTTCATTTTACTTGGATTCACAACCAATGTCTGTTGGGCAAATCTGCAAAAGACACCTTTAAAGTGTTAAAATGCAAAGTCCACTTTGAGGACTAAGGTGCGCCTGACCCCAACTATGGTATTTTCAATTACCTGATATGTATGTGAAAGCTGGACAGTGAATAAGGAAGACCAAAGAAGAATTGATGCCTTTAAATTATGGTGTTGGCAAAGAATATTTAATATACTAGGGACTGCCAGAAGAAGGAACAAATCTGTTTTGGAAGAAGTACAGCCAGAATGCTCCTTAGAAGGGAGGATGTGAGACTTTGTAAAGATTATAGCCTAAAAAACCCTATGGAGCAATTCTACTCTGTCCCATAGGGTCATTATGAGTTGGAATCGACCACAGACAGACAGATGTAAGAAATGGCCAGGGAATTAGAGAAAAGCAGGAAGAAAATAGTATCACAAAAGTTAAAGATAGAAACTGTAATCAAGAGCCTCAGTTTATCAATACAAAATCAATTAGATAAACTCTGCAAAGTCTCCGTAGTAACTTTGAGATTTGATTTCCTTTTTTTGGTGGGAGAGGGGGAAGGTATCATGAGCAGGAATCTTAGTTCAATTCGTTTGAGAGTTAACCATATTGAGGAAGGTGGAGGCATGTATCTAATAGTTGTCAGCCTACGTAAGAAGCACAAATCTTCACTGATGCTGCTGTTTTTAGATGCTGGCCAGTTGGTTCCGAATTATAGCGACCCTGTGCACAAAAGACCTAAACACTGGCCAGTCCTGCACCATCCTCACAATCATTGCTATGTCTGAGCACATTGTTGAAGCCAACATGTCAATCCATCTCATTGAGGCTCTTCCTCTTTCTTACTGACCCTCTGCCAAGCGTGATGTCCTCCAGGAACTGGTCCCTACTGATAACATGTCCAAAGTATGAGCGATTTCTTTTTGACTTTTTAAAAGGTCTGTATGTATAATTCCTCTTTCGTCCCTGATTTTTTTAATGTAATATTTTATTGTGTTTCGGTGAAGTTTACACAGCAAATTAGGTTCCCATTAAAAATTTCCTACACAGATTTTTCTGTGACATTGGTTACATTTTTCACGGTGTGTCAACATTCTCATTATTTTCATTCCGGTGGTTCTGTTTTCAGTAATGTAGTTTCCCTGCCTCATTGCCTTCTCATCTTTCCTTTGGAATAAATGTTAACCATTTGGTTTCATAAAGATGATTTTTTAAAGGAGCACCATATTCACAGGTGATATTTTTTACTTTATGAGCCAGTCTGTTATTTAAAAGGAGCCCTGGTGGAGCAGTGGTTAAGCACTAGGGTGGTAACAGAATATTTGGCGGTTTGAACCCACCTGCTGCTCCATGGGAGAAAGATGTGGCTGTCTGCTTCCATAAAGATTACAGGCTTGGAAACCCTTTGGGGCGGTTCTACTCTGTCCTGTAGGGTCACTATGAGTCAGAATGGACAGCAACAGGTTTGGTTTTTCTTTAACCGCTCGCTAATGATCACGAGATTCATGTGTTTGTTGGCCACTCAGATGTCCTCTCTGGTGAAGTGTTTGTTCATGTTGTTTCTCCATTTTTTAATTGGATTGTTTTTCTTTTTGTTGTTGAGTTGTTGAAATTTACTGTATATTTTAGAGATCAGGCCCTTATTGTATATGTTGTTCCCAAATATTTTTTCCCAGTTGGAGGTTGTATTTTACTTTTTAGTCTTTTGATGAGCACAGGTATTTAATTTTTATGAGTTCCCAGTTACCTAATTTGTCTTCTGCTGTTCCTGCATTTATAGTTGTGTTTGGCATTCTTGATATTGATGACTTGTCTATCTTTATGTTTGTCTTGATCAATCTTTTTAGAGGTTTACCAGTTTTGTTGATCATTTCAAAGAACTGGCTTTGGTTTTGTTAGTTTTCTCTATTGTCTGTCTGTTTTCCATTTCATTAACTTCTGGTTTGATATTTATTATTTCCTTCCTTTTACTTTGGATTTGCTTTGCTCTTCTTTTTCTGGCTTCTTAAAGGTCATTGATTTTAAACCTTTCTTCCCCCCGCCCCAATATAAGCATGTAAAGCCACAGCATTTTCTGTAAACATTGCTTTAGCTTTATTCTACAAATTGTGATGTATCGTAGTTTCATTATCCTTAAGTTTAATATATTTATAATACCTTCCTTTCACTTTGACCTATGGATTTAGTAGTATAATTCCCAAATATCTGAGTTTCCCTTAAATATGCTATTATTGATATTAAATTTAATTGATTGTAGTCAGAGAAGATACTGTATGATTTAAATCCTTGTAGATTTATTGAGACTTGTTTGATGGCCTAGCACATGACGTTTGTAAAGAATGTGTTTTCTGGAGATTTTCATTCTATAAATATTGGTTAGGTCAAAGTATCTGATACTGTTCTTTGCATCTTCTATATCTTTATTGCTTTTTGGTCTTTTTTTTTAATCAGTTACTGAGAGAGTGGTGTTTATTGTATGTGATATTGATATAGCCACTCCAACTTTCTTATGCTTAGTGTTTGCATGGTATATCTTTTTCCATTAATTTACTCTCATCTACCTGTGTCTTTGAATTTAAAGTGTGTCTCTTAGAAAAGCGTGCGCTTGGATCTTGCTTTATTACTTACTTTGGCAGTATTTGCCTTTTAACTGAAATGACTAATCCAATAACATTTAATGTAATGGTTGATATGGTTGGGTTTTGGTGCCCTATTTTATTATTTGTTTTCTGTTTGTCCATTTGGCTTTTTTTTTCTTCTTCTTCTTCTTTTATTTCTCTACCCCTGCCCTCTTTTGGATTGCTTGAATAAGTTTAATATTACATTTTGATTTATCTATTGCCTTTGTCACTATAATTCCTTGAATCATTTATTTAGCAGTTTTTCTAGGGATTACAATTCATTTCCTCAACCTTTTTAAAAGTTTTTTAAAATTGTTGTAAATATATTAATAACACAACATTTGCCAGTTCAGCGTTTTTAGATGTACAAGTTAATGATGTCAGTTACATTAATCATGTTGTGCAACAGCTACCCTTTATCAACGCCAGATTTTCTGTCACCACGAACAGAAACTCAGTGCTTCCCAGCAATGGTTCCTCCTCTCCCCTTCCCTCCAGTCCCTGGTAACCAAGAATATGCTTTGGTCTCTAAACACTTGTTTATTCTTATAATTTCATATAAGTGAGATCATACAATATTTATCCTTTCGGGATTGATTTATTTACTCAGCACAGTGTTTTCAAGGTTGATCTATGTTGTATCAAGTATCAAGATTTCATTTATCTTTATGGCTGAGTAGTATCTGACTGTATGTATTGCTGTATTTTGTGTATCCATTCATCCACTGATGGGCATTATCTTAGTTATCTGGTACTGCTATAACAGAAATACCACAAGTGAATGGCTTTAACAAAGAGAAATGTATTCTCTCACAGTGTAGTAGGCTAGAAGTCCAGATTCAGGGCACCAGCACCAGGGGAAGGTTTTCTCTGTCTGTTGGCTCTGGGGGATAGTCCTTATCATCAATCTTCCCCTGATCTAGAAGCTTCTCAAGTGCAGGGCTCATGGGTCCAAAGGATGCGCTCTGCTCTGGGTGCTGCTTTCTTGGTGGTATGAGGTCCCCATGTCTCTCTGCTTGCTTCTCTATTTTATATCTTAAAAGAAATTGACTTGGTACAACCACTTTGGAAATCTATC
Source organism: Loxodonta africana (assembly GCF_030014295.1). Taxonomy (NCBI): domain Eukaryota; kingdom Metazoa; phylum Chordata; class Mammalia; order Proboscidea; family Elephantidae; genus Loxodonta; species Loxodonta africana. The sequence continues at coordinate 16,351,686 of NC_087352.1, forward strand.
TGGCGTTATCTTAAACAGTTAGAAATAGAACTACCATACAACCCAGAAATCCCACTCCTTGGAATATACCCTAGAGATACAAGAGCCTTCACACAAACAGATATATGCACACCCATGTTTATTGCAGCTCTGTTTACAATAGCAAAAAGCTGGAAGCAACCAAGGTGTCCGTCAACGGATGAATGGGTAAATAAATTGTGGTATACTCACACAATGGAATACTACGCATCGATAAAGAACAGTGACAAATCTGTGAAACATTTCATAACATGGAGGAACCTGGAAGGCACTATGCTGAGCGAAATTAGTCAGAGGCAAAAGGACAAATATTGTATAAGACCACTATTATAAGATCTTGAGAAATAGTAAACCTGAGAAGAACACATACTTTTGTGGTTATGAGGGGGGGAGGGAGGGAGGGTGGGAGAGGGTTTTTTATTGATTAATCAGTAGATAAGAACTGCTTTAGGTGAAGGGAAAGACAACACTCAATACATGGAAGGTCAGCTCAATTGGACTGGACCAAAAACAAAGAAGTTTCCGGGATAAAATGAATCCTGCAAAGGTCAGCGGAGCAGGGGCGGGGGTCTGGGCAACATGGTTTGCGGGGACTTCTAAGTCAATTGGCAAAATAATTCTATTATGAAATCATTCTGCATCTCACTTTGAAATGTGGCGTCTGGGGTCTTAAATGCTAACAAGCGGCCATCTAAGATGCATCAATTGGTCTCAACCCACGTGGAGCAAAGGAAAATGAAGAACACCAAGGCCACACGACAACTAAGAGCCCATGAGACAGAAAGGGCCACATGAACCAGAGACCTACATCACCCTGAGAGCAGAAGAACTAGTTGGTGCCCGGCCACAATCGATGACTGCCCTGACAGGGAGCACAGCAGAGGACCCCTGAGGGAACAGGAGATCAGTGGGATACAGACCCCAAATTCTCATAAAAAGACCAAACTTAATGGTCTGACTGAGACTAGAGGAATCCCGGCGGCCATGGTCCCCAGACCTTCTGTTGGCACAGGACAGGAACCATCCCCGAAGACAACTCATCAGACATGAAAGGGACTGGTCAGCGGGTGGGAGAGAGACGCTGATGAAGAGTGAGCTAATTATATCAGGTGGACACTTGAGATTGTGTTGGCAACTCTTGTCTGGAGAGGGGATGGGAGGATAGAGAGAGAGGGAAGCCGGCAAAATTCTCACGAAAGGAGAGACTGAAAGGGCTGACTCATTAGGGGGAGAGCAAGTGGGAGTACGGATTAAGATGTATGTAAACTTATATGTGACAGACTGATTGGATTTGTAAACGTTCACTTGAAGCTTAATAAAAGTTAAAACAAAAAAAAAAGAAATTGACTTAAGACAAAACGTAATCTTATAAATTTGAGCCCTGCCTCATTAACATAAGTGCTCTAATCCTGCCTCATTAACATTATAGAGGTAAGACTTAACAGCATATAGGAAAATCACATCAGATGACAAAATGGTAGACAATCACATAATGCTGGAAGTCATGGCCTAACCAAGTTGACACACATTTTGGGGGGACACAGTTTAATCCTTAACAGGCATTTGGTTTGTTTCCACTATTGTGAATAGTCCTGCAATGAATATTGGTGTACATGTGTCTGTTTGTATTACTGCTTTCAGATCCCTTGGGTGTATACCTAGGAGTGGGATTGCTGGGTCATATGGTAGTTCTGTGTTTAATTTTTTTGAGGAGTCACCAAACTGTTTTTCACAATGGATAAGGGTTCCAGTTTCCCCATATTCTTGCCAACATCTGTTATTTCCATTAAAAAAACAAAACTAAGCCATCCTAGTGGGGGTTAAGTGGTTTCTTGTTGTGGTTTTTTTTTTTTTACTTTTTACAGTCTGCTTACAGTTAATATTTTATCCTTTCAGATGTCATTGCTGTTGTTCTTGTTAGGTGTCACTGATAATTTTCAACTCATAGCAACCCATGTGACAGTGTAGAACTGTTCCATAGGGTTTTCTTGGTTATAATCTTTATGGATACAGCTCACCAGATCTTTTTCCTGTGAAGCCTCTGGATGGGATCAAACCACCAACCTTTTGGCTAGCAGCTTAGCACTTAATCGTTGAATCACGAGGGATCATTATTATTTCATATAAAATTTAGAAATTTTGCAACCTTATGGTTCCAATGTTTGTGCCCTCCCACTGTCCTTTATAATATACATTTCTTATGTATTACATCTAAATACATTATAAAATCTGCAATTAAATATTACAACTTTTGCTTTAAACATTCATATGTATTTTGAAGAAATTAAAAGGAAGATATAGTTTTTTACATCTACCTACATGTTTACTATTTCTGATACTCCTCATTTTTTTCTGAAAATCTCAATTTCCTTCTAATATTATTACTCTTCAGTATCAAGAACTTCCTTCATAATTTCTTGTAGTGTGAGTCTGCTGTTGATAAATTTTCTTAGTTTATCTTTTATGAAAATGTCTTTATTTCACCATCTTTATTGAAAGATATTATCAATTATAGAATTTTTGATGAAAATTTTTTTTTCAGCACTTTAACTATGTTGTACCACTGTCTTCTAGCCTCCATAGTTTCTGATGAGAAGTATGCAATATGTGGTATTATTCCTTATTCCCTTCTGTATATATTGTTTTTATTGCTCTGCTTTCAAGATTTTCCTCTTTGATTTTTCGCAGATTGACTGTATTATGTGTAGACATATTTCTGTTTGTATTTAACCTGTTTGGTATTCTCTGAGTGTCTTTAACTTGTAAATCTATGCCTTTCACCAAATTTGGAGGGTTTCCGTCATTGTTTCTTCAAATATATTTTTCTGCCTTATTTTCTTTCCTTTCCTTCTGATATTCCAGTTATTCCATTGTTAAACCTATTGTTTCCCAGGTCCTTAAGTCTCTGTTCACTTTTCTCATCTTTTTTTCTTTCAGAAACTGCATAATATTTATCCATCCATCTTCAAGTTCACTACCTCTTTGCTCTGTCATCTCCATTATGCCATTAAGACTATCCAGCGAATTTTAATACAGTTCTGCCTAAAATTTTAAAATTTATTTTTTGAAACACCGAACTATACTATCAGCAATGGGAATTGTGAATTGTTCCCTCAGTGACTTGAGTTAAGACTTCAGTTTGGTTCTATCAGAACTTCCTTGATTTTTGACATGATAATGGGACCTTAGTATACAGAATTGTATACTTCCACTTGAACTTGCATAGGAGTAGTTGATATTCTGTTCCACAGTTGGCCCCTGCCCTTGTTCTGACTGATGATATTGAGCTTTTCCATTGTCTCCTTCCACAGATGAAGTTGATTTGATTCCTGCGCATTCCATCCAATGGGGGGGGGGTCCATGTTGCCATTTATATTGTTGAAAAAAGGTATTTGCAATGAGGAAGTTGTTGGTCTTGCAAAATTCTATTGTGCTATCTCCGGCATCTTTTCTATCACCAAGGCGATATTTTCCAACTATAGATCTTTCTCCTTTGTTTCCAACTTTTGCATTCCAATCACCCCCCCAAAAAAGCCATTGCTGTCAAGTCGATTCTGACTCATAGTGATCCTATAGGACAGAGTAGAACTGCCCCATAGAGTTTCCAAGGAGCGCCTGGTGGATTTGAACCACCGACTTTTTGGTTAGCAGCTATTGCTCTTAACCACTACACTATCAGGGTTTCCATATTCCAATCACCAGTAATTTTCAGTGCATCCTGATTGCGTGTTTGATCAATTTCAGACTCAGAATTTGATTAAAAAAATCTTTAGTTTCTTCACCTTTGGCCTTAATGTTTGGTGCATAAATTTGAATAATAGTCGTATTAACTGGTCTTCCTTGTAGACATATGGATCCTATTACTGAGAGTGTTGTAATTCAGGATAGATCTTGAAATGTTCTTTTTGACGATGATGTAACACCATTCCTCCTCAAGTTGTCATTCCTGGCATAGTAGACCATATTATTGTCCTATTCATAATGGCCAATACCAATCCATTTCAGCTCGCTGATGACTAGGATACTGATGTTAATGAGTTCCATTTCATTTTAATGATTTCCAATTTTCCCAGATTCATGCTTCATAGATTCCACCTTTTGATTATTAATGGATGTTTGCAGCTGTTTCTTCTCGTTTTGAGTCAAGGCATATCAGCAAATGAAGGTCCCAAAAGCTTGACTTCATCTACGTCATTAAGGTTGACTTTACTTTGCGGAGGCAGCTCTTCTTTCAACCTGATGGACTCATCTTCTGGCACTATATCAAACGATGTTCTGCTGCTTTTCATAAGGTTTTCACTGGCTAATGCTTTTCAGAGTACACTGCGAGGTCCTTTTTCCTAGTCTGTCTTAGTCTGGAAGCTCAGCTGAAAACTGTCCGCCATGGGTGACCCTTCTGGCAGTTGAGTACTGGTGGCATAGCTTCCAGCATCACAGCAACACGCAAGCCCCCACAGTATGAACAACTGACAGATGTGTGGGGGCATTACTGTGTATGTAGTAGAATTTTCTGGTTTTGACCTGAGAATGAAACCTATTTTTCAGAAATCATGCCAATATCTTCATCTTTTTTTTTTTCTGAACATTTTCATTATATTTTTGAGATTAAGTTTTACATTTCTATAAATGTAAGCCCATGTCACCCAGTTTTGAACCTAACATGGAGCTTAGTGGACATTTACAAAAACATACATTTCATCTTTTTAATATTTTAAAATCATTTTTTTCTTTGTGGGGGAAGGGAGATTGTCGGTAAGTTTGGACATCAATTTTCATGTGGCCATGTTTCCTAGTTGACACTTTTTTGATGTTTTGATGGTGAATGGTAGGCGTGCCAGGAAGTGTTCCAATATTTTTTAACTGTTTATTTTTGTATGATTCAGAATTACGATTATTGTTTCAGACTCACAATTTTTCCATCTTTCTTTATGTTCATGACTATGTCATTTTTAATGAGTGGAGGCCAGTTATTTTATAGAATGTTCCTCAATTTTTGTTTGATATTTCCTCATAATTAGATTCTGGTTATACATTTATGGCAGGAGGACCACAGAGTGATGTTATGTTCTTCTCTGTTCATATCCGGAAGCACTTGATACGGATTGACTTGTATTATTTGGGTAATATAGTGTATAATATGATAAAGATACTATTTTTCCATTTGTGATTAATAAGTGTCTAGTGGGGAGACACATTAATACTGTGTTAGCAACCATTGATGATTTTTGCCTGAATCAGTTATTACTGATGGTTTCTAAATGATGATTTTCTGTTTCTGTCAATCTTTGTACATTTACTAGTTTGCATTCTAAAACTTTTTTTTTTTTTTATAGAGAAGATCTTTTCCTTCTTATTTATATCAGCATGAATTCATGGATTCTTATTTTATTCTATGTGTTCTCATATGTTACTATTATTATTTATTTTGATGCTCTAATTATCCCATATTTGGCTAATGGGATCCATTAAATCTGACTCTGTGTCCAGTATCATCCTTTTATTTTTATTATTTTTTTCTTATACTTTTTTTTATTAACGTAATACATTTATTTTTGTAGACAATTTTCAAAACTAATTTAAAAAGCAGAGAGGATATAAAAATACATATAATCATATTATTTTCTGTAGATTGATTTATTCCCTTTCAGCCTTTTCTTTCATTACATTTTTAAATGTAGTGGGGATAGAACTATAGATAGCGTGTTTCATCTTAGTTTTTTTTGAACGTATCATTGAATTATGATCATTTTCCTGAGCTTTAAGAACTCTTTGGAAACAGTGTGTTTCACACTGTGTGGCCACATGTGACCCAGGTGTGGCAATGCTGCATTGAGGCCAACCTGCTGCTGTTACTTTTAAATAGCCTGCCCCCCTCTGAAAGAAAACTCCAGTTCTCTGTCTCTTCCTGTCTTCCGCACTCAGATATTTCTTCTCCTCTCTTCTTTTTGAGCACACTCCTTGCACTTTTTTTGTAGAGCATTTGAGGATCCAACAAAAGATTGGAGTGTTGGGCACACAGAGAGTAAACAGCGGCCCAGATATGAGGTAGAGTACTGTCCTCCTGCTGGGGATAGAGCAGTGGGGGGAGAGAGGCAATGAATAAATGAAAACACAATAGATAATAATGTCAAATGGTGAGAAATAATAGTGAGAAATTTCTATGAAGAAAAATGTGGGTAGGATGGAAAGAGTGGTTGGTTGGTAGCTGCTATGTTGAATAAGTGGGAAGGAAGGCATTTCTGATGAGACAGTACTTGAGTAGAGAGCTGAATGTTTTATAGAAGAGAAACTGAAGCTCAGAGAGGTAAAACACCTTCCCCAAGGTTACAAGGCAGATTCAGGATTAAAGGAGTTCCTTTGATTCAAAAGCCCACTATTAATGGTACCTCTCTCCCTAGGGAGTATACCTCAACGCTCTCAGCAAGTGGGATTCCTGACATGTTAACAGGCTTTGTCTACCTTTACCCCATCCCTTGTATCAAAGCATTTTTAAGAAGTAAGAGATTTTTCTGTGTTTGAATTTCAGTGGTGGTAGGGACAGAAGGTTTGCTTTAAGGAGGTGCTGGGGATTGTTCTGGAACTCAGTCATTCATTGGCTCTAACCACTAAAATCTATAGTTTTTTTTTTTTTTTAATGTCTTTAAGGTCTATCCAGAAAGATGACCTCTCCCTTGAAAAAACTGGAGCTACTTGAAAGAGTTGGCCTGGGAAAAATACAGAGGCTCAGGCTTTGAAATCCTCGCTGGAAAAAACCTCATTTATTGAGACAAAACCTTCTAAGAGTGTCTCAGAAATTCAGACTTGAGGATTGAAAAGTCCAAGACAGAGCTGGTCTGCAATGTCTTTGGACCAGAATGTAAAGACTCAGGCCTGGGAGACCCCGGCTTGGGAAGTTCAGTCCAGGGATGGACAACACAAGAAAGCTACTCTGTCAGAGATTGAGGCTGTCTCAATCCCGAAACACAGTACCTCAGCTCTGAACGTGCAGGTGACAAAGAAGAAAGAGAATGAAGACAGTACACGTCCACTCTGGTCCAACAAGGTTGAGTACATCCTGGCCCAGGTGGGCTATTCTGTGGGGTCGATCAACCTCTGGAGCTTTCCCAACCTGTGGCTTCAAAATGGAGGTATTAATGCTGGGCGCCAGTACTCATGGGTCCGCAAGGAGATAGCAGGCTAGAAGCGTGTCCATGTTCAAACTCTAAGACCTCTGAGAAATGTCAAGGCTGGACTTGGTACTTGGAGCAGGAAAGGAGCCAGGTGCTTGAACACTTAGGAACAGGGTATCCGAACACTTATATTTATGAGGTGGTGGGGCTGGAGGCCTAAGTCAGGGGCAGGGGTGGAAAGTAGGAATATGTGTCTTCTAGGAATTGGGGGCCAGGGGACTGGACACCTAGGACTGTGAGGGATGAGGAAGCAGTTGAACTCTGATGTCTGTGGCCCTGAGGGAGGTAACTGGTGGGAAACATGTTTTCCTGGACCCCTGAGAAGTCCAGACTCTGAAAGGCAAGATGGTTCTCAGAACCCCTCCCCGAATCCCCTGCACAGGCGTTTTTCTCGTCTTCTACATCTTCATGCTGTTCCTGATTGGAATTCCTCTCCTCTTCATGGAGATGGCATCTGGTCAGAGGCTGCGTCAGGGTAGCTTTGGTGTATGGAAGCTCACCAGCCCCTGGATGACTGGTTTGGGTTATACCACCTTCTTGGTAAGGAGCTCTGAGCTGCCCAGCCCTACCCTTTACACCTAACCCCATCCCAACCCTTTTCCTGGAATGGGTCCTATAACTTTTCTTCCATGGGTCAAGTCCCTTCAGTTCCCCATCCTCTGTCAAATACCTTCCTTTTTCCTGCCCACTTTATTCCTCCCCAGCTGCCTCCTCCTTGGCCCCCAGGTGTGCTTCATCGAGGGCTTAGTCTTCAATTTGGTCAATTGCTGGAGCCTCCTCTATTTGAGCCAGTCCTTCCAGTTTCCTGTTCCATGGGAGACATGTCCCTTAGTGAAGAACTCCAGTGAATTTGGTGAGATGGAAGAGAAAGAGGAGGAGAAGGGGAAAACTGAAAGGTGGAAGGGAATTAGGAGGAGGAGGAGGGGGTGTGAAGGGATAAGGAAGAGGAGGGTAGTAGAAGGAAGAAGAAATGGGAGGTGGAAAGAAGAGAGAAGAGGTAGTGAAGGGAATAAAGAAGAGGGGAGGGGTAACCCTGTTTAGCAGACGTGTTCAAAGCCAGGTATCTCTAGATCCTGAGTGTGCCCGGACGACACCCTCCATGTACTTCTGGTACCGGAAGACCTTGAAGGCCTCAGACACAATCGAGGATGGTGGGGTATTAATCCCCAGTGTGACCCTGTCCCTCTTACTGATCTGGTTTCTTACTGGTCTTATCATGATCAATGGGCTCAAGTCCACTGGGAAGGTGAGCCTCTACTTTTTTTTTCCTTGACATTCTCAGATGCTCTGGCCCTCACCTGACTCTGTTAGTCATTGATCTCCTAATTTCTCACTACCTCTAGCCTTTTACTCCCACTAGCCCCAACCCCTGCTGAAAGCTGTCTTCCAACTTCTGCCAATTTCTGACTCAGAGCTTCCGATTCTTGCTGACAGTTGATGCCTACTAATATAAGGTTGCTAATATGTCCCACTCTCAATTTAGGCATTATATGTCTTGGTGCTGCTTCCCTATCTCATCCTCTTGTGTTTCCTGATTTGGAGTCCACTGCTGGAAGGTGCATCATTTGGCCTTCACTATATGTTGGTTTTCAAGAAGGTATACCTTTCCCACTCCTCCATCAGCCCTTGGAAGACACCATAGCTGCCTAATCTTAGGGCTTCCTTTTCCCATTATCCATTATCTCCCTCTGTGTCCCCCTGCCCTGTACATTCTGTCCTAGTTTATTCTCCTTCTTCATTTATATATTCCCTTATACTTGTCTTCTCCATTTTAGGTATCGATTGAGAACTCCATAAGTATTTTGTTCCAAGTAGGGACACACCTTTTGTTTTCCCTGGGCCTAGGCCTTGGCATCGTTGCCTCCTTCGCGACATACATGCCCCCGTCCAACAATTGTCTCATCGATGCCTTTGTCGTGGCTCTGGTCAACCTGGGCACCTTGCTGCTTGCCACACTGGTCATCTTCGCTGTCATGGGCTTCTGGGCCACAGTTGTCTCACATCGCTGCAATGAGAAGTAAGGCCAGCCCCTTCGCTGAGGATTCCAGCTTCAGGCAGCTATAAGACCCAGAAACCCTAGCCATAAAGGTGCTGGAAAGACCCACATTCATACATCTGAACTTCAGGTGCACTTGCAAGCCTGTATTCCCCCATATAGCTAAAATCGGGCAAGTAGAATCCCCTGTTATATATTATCCTTCTCAGAGCCCGTTTTTAACCCTAGAAATCTTGAGATTCATATATTACTATGTATTCACTTCAGAGAATCCCCACAGAGATGTGGAAAAGGTAAAAAATGTTCAAGGTTATCCTAGTTCTACATAGACAGTATAGAGAACCTTCTAAGGCCCTCGACTACCTGAATGCCCCATTCTTAACTGTTGACTCCTAAATTGCAATGTTTCTGTCAATCTAGCATACTTGTACCCCAATAAGACCTTCATTACTAGGGCTTTTATCATATGTCCATTCCTAATTTGTATTCTTCAGGCATTAATTTCAAAAGCATTCATCACACATTTAGAAAATACTGTTTATGTACCACAGAGACTTGGACAGATGAAACAGACCACTGTTCTTGCCTTCACTGAATTTTCAGCTTAGGAAAGGAGGAGGAGAAAGGAATTAGACATGGTATCAGACAGTCATAAGTTTGTGATAACTGTAGCAGGAATGAAGGGGTAGGACAGAGGACAGACTGATTAATTCTGCCTGGGCTAGTCATTGAAGACTTCCTAGAGAAGGCAAACCTAAAAAGCTGAATTTGTTCCCAGGATTGATATCCCCACAATAACCACCAGTTTTTTCCAGATGCAGCCTGGACATATATATGTCTTCTGGTGCATATGTGCTATAGATATCTAGGGTGTATACTCAGGAATGGAATTGCTGGATAGAGTATCTACCCTGTAATCTTCAGTTTTGCCATTTAATTTTCAAGGTGATTCAGTCAGTTACCTTTCTAATTTGCCAATAATGAGTGAGAATTGTATTTGTTTCACTTTCTGTATAACAGTTGGTATGGTTTGTCATTCTAGTGGGTGTGTAATGGTATTTTTTTTAACATTACATATATACAGAAAAATGCATTAAATAGAATGTGCAGTGTTGAATCAATAACTGAGTATAAGAATCAGCTGATTCATATGAGGTGGAGGTCAAATATATCCTAACTTCCCAACTTATCCATTATTTCTGTCATGAGCCACCCCGCACCCCAGGCACTCTTTCTCTACTAGGTTTAACTCATTGCAGTAGTCACACAGAACTCACAGAAACACCATACCTGTAATAACAACTTTAGACGGAGAGGGATATGCACAGAAAAAGGATGCAAACAGGAAGGATGACGTCTTCGAGGGGTCTTCAGTACAGAGCTTCCATTTCCTCAGGGCACATGCCTATCCTCAAACCAGAAGCTCCAGCGTACATCTGTCTTCTACGGCCTTTATTGTCCTCACCACTTGGCTTCCTGAGCCTTAGTAGCATTGGGCTGCAGTGAGAAGTAAGGCTAGTCCTTTCATTGAGGATCGCTGCTTCAGGCAACAATCAGATCCAGAAACCGTAGTCATAAAGGTGCTGGAAGGAGCCACATTCACACATCTCAACTTCAGGTGCATTTGCAAGCCACTACTCCTCCTCCCTTAGCCAAAATCTGGAACAATAGAATCCTCTGTCATATATGTCTTTTCAGAGCCCTTTCCTAGCCCTGGAAATCTGCAAACTCTGAAATTTCTGAGTATCCACCTCACAAAATCACGAGAGATGTGCCAAAGGTAGAAAATATTCAAGGTTACTCTAGTCCTAGATAGACAGAAAATTAGGATCTAAAACCCTGTCCCTATGGAGAACCTTTCAGGGCCTGTCACTCCCTAAACACCCCATTCTTAACTATCGACTCCTAAATTTTTGTTTTTTAATTTTTATTGTGCTTTAAGTAAAAGTTTACAAATTAGGTCAGTCCCTCATAAAAAACCTTATATACACCTTGCCATATATTCCTGGGTGGTGTAGTGGTTAAGTGCTATGGCTACTAACCAAAGGGTCGGCAGTTCAAATCCACCAGGTGCTCTTTGGAAACTCTGTGGGGCAGTTCTACTCTGTCCTATAGGGTTGCTATGAGTCGAAATCGACTTGACGGCACGGGTTTTTTTTTTTTTAAATATATTCCTAGTAGCTTTCCCCCAATGAGACATCACACTCCTTCTCTCCACCCTGTATTTCCGTGTCCATTCAGCCAGCTTCTATCCCCCTTGGCCTTCACATCTCCCTTCCGGACACCAGCTGCACACAGTCTGATATGTCTACTTGATCCAGGAAGCGCACTCCTCACCAGTATCATTTTCTGTCTTATAGTCCAATCCAATCCCTGTCTGAAGAGTTGGCTTTGGGAATGGTTCCTGTCTTGGGCTAACAGAAGGTCTGGGGACCATGACCTCTCGGGTCCTTCTAGTCTTAGTCAGACCGTTATGTCTGGTCTTTTTACGAGAATTTGGGGTCCGTGATAGGGAACACAACAGAGAACCCCTGACAGAGCAGGAGAGCACTGGGATAAAAAAAAAAAAAATTTTTTTTATCCCAGTGCTCTCCTGCTCTGTCAGGGGTTCTCTGTTGTGTTCCCTATCATGGCAGTCATTTCCTGTTGCTGGGCATCATCTAGTTCTTCTGGTCTCAGGCTGATGTAGTCTCTGATTTATGTGGCCCATTCTGACTCTTGGGCTCATACTTACCTTGTGTCTTTGGTGTTCTTCATTCTCCTTTGCTCCCAGTAGGTTTAGACCAATTGATGCATCTTATATGGCCACTTGCTAGTGTTAAAGACCCCAGACGCCGCTCTCCAAAGTGGGATGCAGAATATTTTCTTAATAGATTTTATTATGCCAGTTGACCTAGATGTCCCCTGAAACCATGGTCCCCAGACACCTGCCCCTGCTACGTTAGCCTTTGAAGCATTCGGTTTATTCAGCAAACTTTTTTGCTTTTGATTTAGTCCAGCTGTGCTGACCTCTCCTGTATTGTGTGTTGTCCCTCCCTTCACCTTAATTAGTTCTTGTCTACTATCTAATTAGTGAATCCCCCCTCCCTCCCTGCCTCCCTCCCCCTTCTCACAGCCATCAAAGAATATTTTCTTTTCTGTTTAAACTATTTCTTGAGTTCTTATAATAGTGGCCTTATACAATATTTGTCCTTTTGCAGCTGACTAATTTCACTCAGCATAATGCCTTCCAGATTCCTCCATGTTATGAAATGTTTCACAGATTCATCGCTGTTCTTTATCGATGCGTAGTATTCCATTATGTGAATATGCCATAATTTATTTATCCATTCCTCTGTTGATGGGCACCTTGGTTTCTCCCAACTTTTTGCTATTGTAAACAGTGCTTCAATGAACATGGGTGTACATATATCTGTTCGTGTGACAGCTCTTACTTCTCTAGGATATATTCTAAGGAATGGGATTGCTGGATTGTGTGGTAGTTCTATTTCTAGCTTTTCAAGGAAGCGCCAAATTGATTTCCAAAGTGGTTGTACCATTTTACATTCCTGCCAGCAGTGTTTAGGTGTTCCAATCTCTCTACAGCCTCTCCAAATTTATTATTTGGTGTTTTGGGGATTACTGCCAGCCTTGTTGGAGTGAGATGAAATCTCATTTTAGTTTTGATTTGCATTTCTCTAATGGCTAATGATCATGAGCATTTCCTCATGTATCTGTTAGCTACCTGAATGTCTTCTTCAGTGAAGTGTCTGTTCATGCCTTTTGCCCATTTTTGAGTTGAGGTTTTGCAGTATCATGTAGATTTTAGAGATTAGACACTGATCGGAAATGTCATAGCTAAAAACCTTTTCCCAGTCTATATGTAATCTTTTTACTCTTTTGGTGAAGTCTTTGGATGAGCATAGGTGTTTGAATTTTAGGAGCTCCCAGTTACCTAGTTTTTCTTCTGCATTGTTAGTAATGTTTTGTATACTGTTTATGCCATGTATTAGGGCTCCTAGCATTGTCCCTATTTTTTCTTCCATGATCTTTGTTGTTTTAGATTTTATATTTAGGTCTTTGATCCATTTTGAGTTAGTTTTTGTGTGTGGTGTGAGGTATGTGTCTTGTTTCATTTTTTTGCAGATTTTTTTATATCCAGTTATGCCAGCAGCATTTGTTAAAGAGACTGTCTTTTCCCCATTTAACTGACTTTGGGCCTTTGTCAAATACCAGCTGCTCATATGTGGATGGATTTATTTCTGGATTCTCAATTCTATTCCATTGGTCTATGTATCTGTTGTTGTACCAGTACCAGGCTGTTTTGACTACTGTGGCAGTATAGTAGGTTCTAAACTCAGGTAGTGTGAGGCGTCCCACTTTGTTCATCTTTTTCAGTAATGCTTTACTTACCCGAGGCCTCTTTCCCTTCCATATGAAGTTGGTGATTTGTTTCTCCATCTCATTAAAGAATGTCATTGGAATTTGGATTGGAATGGCATTAAATCTATAGATTGTTTTTGGTAGAATAGACATTTTTACAATGTTAAGTCTTCCTATCCATGAGCAAGATATGTTTTTCCACTTATGTAGGTCTCTTTTGGTTTCTTGCAGAAGTGTTTTGTAGTTTTCTTTGTATAAGTCTTTTACATCTCTGGTAAGATTTAATCCTAAGTATTTTATCTTCCTGGGGGCTACTGTAAATGTTATTGCTTTGGTGATTTCCTCTTCCATGTTCTTTTTATTGGTATAGAGGAATCCAACTGATTTTTATATGTTTATCTTGTATCCTGATACTCTGCTGAACTCTTCTACTAGTTTCAGTGGTTTTCTTGAGGATTCCTTAGGGTTTTCTGTGTATAAAATCAGGTCATCTGCAAATAGAGATACTTCTACTTCTTCCTTGCCAACCTGGGTGCACTTTATTTCTCTATCTAACCTAATTGTTCTGACTAGGACCTCCAGCACAATGCTGAAAAAGAGTGGTGATAAAGGGCATCCTTGTCTGGTTCCCCATCTCAAAGGGAATGTTTTCAGGCTCTCTCCATTTAGGGTGATGTTGGCTGTTGGCTTTGTATAAATGCCCTTTATTATGTTGAGGAATTTCCTTCTATTCCTATTTTGCTGAGAGTTTTTATCATGGATGGGTGTTGAACATTGTCAAATGCCTTTTCTGCATCAATTGATGAAATCATGTGGTTCTTGTCTTTTGTTTTATTTATATGATGGATTACATTAATCATTTTTCTAATGTTGAACCATCCCTGCATACCTGGTATAAATCCCACTTGGTCATGGTGAATTATTTTTTTGATATGTTGTTGAATTCTATTGGCTAGAATTTTGTTGAGGATTTTTGCATCTAAGTTCATGAGGGATATAGGTCTGTAATTTTCTTTTTTTGTGGTATCTTTACCTGGTTTTGGTATCAGGGATGTGCTGGCTTCATAGAATGAGTTTGGGAGTATTCCATCCTTTTCTATGTTTGAAATACCTTTAGTAGTAGTGGTGTTAACTCTTCTCTGAAAGTTTGGTAGAACTCTGCAGTGAAGCCGTCAGAGCCAGGGCTTTTTTTTTTTGTTGAGAGTTTTTTTTAATTACCTTTTCAATCTCTTGTTTTGTTATGGATCTATTGTTCTACCTCTGTTTGTGTTAGTTTAGGTAGGTAGTATGTTTCTAGGAATTCATCCATTTCTTCTAGGTTTTCACATTTGTTAGAGTACAATTTTTTATAGTAATCTGATATGATTCTTTTAATTTCAACTGGGTCTGCTGTTATATCGCTCATCTCATATCTTATTCAGGTTATTTGGTTCCTCTCCTGTTTTTCTTTTGTCAGTTTGGCCAATGGTTTATCAATTTTGTTCATTTTTTTCAAATAACCAGCTTTTGGTCTTGTTAATTCTTTCAATTGTTTTTCTGTTTTCTATTTCATTTAATTCTGCTCTAATTTTTATTATTTGCTTTCTTCTGGTGACTGAGGGTTTCCCTTTTTTTTTTTTTTTTTTGCTCTCTTTCTATTTGTTCAAGTTGTAGGGATAATTCTTTGATTTTGGCCCTTTCTTCTTTTTGTATGTGTGCATTTATTGATATAAATTGACCTCTGAGCGCTGTTTTTGCTGTGTCCCAAAGGTTCTGCTGGGAAGTGTTTTCATTCTCATTGGATTCTATTAATTTCTTTATTTCATCCTTAATGTCTTCTCTAATCCAGTCTTTTTTGAGCAGGGTATTGTTCAGTTTCCAGGTGTTTGATTTCTTTTCCCTGCCTTTTCCGTTATTGATTTCTACTTTTATGGCCTTACGGTCAGAGAAGATGCTTTGTAATATTTCCATGTTTTGGATTCTGCTAAGGCTTGCTTTATGACCTAATATTTGGCCTATTCTAGAGAATGCTCCATGTGCACTAGAAAAGAAAATATACTTGACTGCTGTTGGGTGGAGTGTTCTGTATATGTCTACAAGGTCAAGTTGGTTGATTGTGGCATTTAGATCTTCCGTGTCTTTATTGAGCTTCTTTCTGGATGTCCTGTCCTTCACCGAAAGTGGTGTGTTGAAGTCTCCTACTATTATTGTGGAGCTGTCTGTCTCACTTTTCAGTGCTGATAAGGTTTGTTTTATGAGGGATATAGCCCTGTCATTGGGTGCATAAATATTTAATACGGTTATATCTTCTTGGTGTATTGTCCCTTTTATCATTATATAATGTCCTTCTTTATACTTTATGACAGTCTTAACTTTGAAGTCTATTTTGTCAGAAACTAATATTGCCACTCCTGCTCTTTTTTGATTGTTTGCGTGATATATTTTTTCCATCCTTTGAGTTTTAGTTTGTTTGTGTCTCTAGGTCTAAGGTGTGTCTCTTGTAGGCAGCATATAGACAGATCACGTTTTTTAATCCATTCTGCCACACTCTGTCTCTTTATTGGTGCATAGTCCATTTACATTCAATGTAATTATGGATAGGTATGAATTTAGTGCTATCATTTTCATGTCTCTTTTTGTGTGTTGTTGATAGTTTTTTTTCCCACTAATTTTTTGTGCTGAGTAGTTTGTCTATATATATTGTCTTTTCCTCATATTCATTGTTGTTGATTTTGTTTCTGCTGAGTCTCTATTTTGTTTCTTTTATTTTATTTTGATGTGTAGGATAGCTTGTCTCCTTTGTGGTTACCTTAATATTTACTCCTATTCTAAATTTAAACATAATTTCTTTATATCACCTTGTCTTCCTCTCCATATGAAAGATCTATGACTACATTTCTTAGTCTCTCTTTACTATTTTAGTAGACTATATGATTGTCTGATTCAAAATGGTCAATACCAGTCCATTTCAGCTCACTA
This sequence comes from Loxodonta africana, assembly GCF_030014295.1. Lineage (NCBI taxonomy): Eukaryota > Metazoa > Chordata > Mammalia > Proboscidea > Elephantidae > Loxodonta > Loxodonta africana. The sequence goes on from NC_087352.1 coordinate 16,368,189, forward strand.
ATGCCTAGGTTATTGATGTTTATGGGCTCCATTTCATTTTTGACTGTTTCCAATTTTCCTAGGTTCATACTTCGTACATTCCAGGTTCTGATTATTAATGGATGTTTGCAGCTGTTCCTCCTCATTTTGAGTCATCCACTTCAGCAGATGAAGGTCTCGAAAGCTTTACTTCATCCACGTCATTAAGATCGACTCTACCTTGAGGAGGCAGCTCTTCCCCAGTCATCTTTTTAGTGCTTTCCAACCTGGGGGGCTCATTTTGCAGCACTATATCAGACAATGTTCCACTGCTATTCATAAGGTTTTCACTGGCTAATGCTTTTCAAAAGTAGACTGCTGGGTCCTTCTTAGTCTGTCTTAGCCTGGAAGCTCAGCTGAAACCAATCCTCCATGGGTGACTGTGCTGGCATCTGAATACCAGTGGCAAAGCTTCCAGCATCACAGCAACACGCAAGCCTCCACAGTACGACAAACTGACAGACACGTGGGTAACTGGACAATCATATAGTCTACTGTGCTGGGAATGACAAATTGAAGAGGAATGGTGTTGCATTCATCGTCAAAAAGAACATTTCAAGATCTATCCTGAAGTACAACACTGTCAGTGATAGGATAATATCCATACGCCTACAAGGAAGACGAGTTAATACAACTATTATTCAAATTTACGTACCAACTGCTAGGGTTAAAGATGAAGAAATAGAAGATTCTTACCAGCTGCTGCAGTCTGGGAAATCCTGGTGGTGTAATGGTTAAGAGCTATGGCTGCTATCCAAAAGGTCGGCAGTTTGAATCCACCAGGTGCTCCTTGGAAACTCTATGGGATAGTGCTACTCTGTCCTATAGGGTCGCTATGAGTTGGAATCAAATCAACGGTAACAGGTTTGATTTTTTTGGGTTTTGCTGCAGTCTGAAATTGATCGAACATGCAATCAAGATGCATTGATAATACTGGTGATTGGAATGTAAAAGTTGGAAACAGAGAAGAAGGGTCAGTAGTTGGAAAATACGGCCTTGGTGATAGAAACAATGCCAGAGATCGAACGATAGAATTTTGCAAGACCAATGACTGCATTGCAAATACCTTCTTTCACCAACATAAATGGCGACTATACACATGGACCTCGCCAGATGGAACACACAGAAATTAAATTGACTACATCTGTTGAAAGAGACGATGGAAAAGCTCAATATCATCAGTCAGAACAAGGTCAGGGGCTGACTGTGGAAGAGACTATCCATTGCTCATATGCAAGTTCAAGCTGAAACTGAAGAAAATCAGAGCAAGTCCACGAGAGCCGAAATATGACCTTGAGTATATTCCACCCGAATTTAGAGACCATCTGAAGAATAGATTTGATACATTAAATGCTGGTGACCCAAGACCAGACGAGTTGTGGAATGACATCAAGGACACCAAACATGAAGAAAGCAAGAAGTCATTGAAAAGACAGGAAAGAAAGAAAAGACCAAGATGGATGTCAGAGGAGACTCTGAAACTTGGTTTCGAATGCTGAGCAGCTAAAGAAAGCAAAAGGAAGAACTGATGAAGTAAAAGAACTGAAGATTTCAAAGGGCTGCTTGAGAAGAGAAAGTAAAGTATTATAATGACATGTGCAAAGAGCTGGAGATGGAAAACAAAAAGGGAAGAACATGCTCAGCTTTTCTCAAGCTGAAAGAACTGAAGAAAAAATTCAAGACACAAGTTACAATAGTGAAGGATTCTGTGGGGAAAATATTAAATGACGCAGGAAGCATCAAAAGAAGATGGAAGGAATACACACAGTCATTATACCAAAAAGAATTAGTCAGTGCTCAACCATTTCAAGAGGTGGCATATGATCAGGAACCGATGGTACTGAAGGAAGAAGTCCAAGCTGCTCTGAAGGCATCGGTGAAAAACAGGCTCCAGGAATTGATGGAATATCAGTTGTTTCAACAAACAGATGCAGCACTAGAGGTGCTCACTCGTCTATGCCAAGAAATATGGAAGAGAGCTTCCTGGCCAACTGAGTGGAAGAGATCCATATTTATGCCTATTCCCAAGAAAGGTGATCCAACCAAATGTGAAAATTATAGAACAATATCATTAATATCACAAGCAAGTAAAATTTTGCTGAAGATCATTCAAAAATGGCTGCAGCAGTATATCGACAGGGAACTGCCAGAAATTCAGGCCGGTTTCAGAAGAGGACGTGGAACCAGGGATACCATTGCTGACCTCAGATGGATCCTGGCTGAAAGCAGAGAATACCAGAAGGATGTATACCTGTGTTTTATTGACTATGCAAAGATATTCGACTGTGTGAATCATAAAAAATTATGGATAACATTGTGAAGAATGGGAATTCCAGAACACTTAATTGTGCTCATGAGGAACCTTTACATAGACCAACAGGCAGTTGTTCGGACAAAACAAGGGGATGCTGATTGGTTTAAAATCAGGAAAGATGTGTGTCAGGGTTGTATTCTTTCACCATACCTATTCAATCTGTATGCTGAGCAAATAATCCAAGAAGCTGGACTATATGAAGAAGAATGGGGCATCAGGATTGGTGGAAGACTCATTAACAGCCTGCGTTATGCAGGTGACACAACCTTGCTTGCTGAAAATGAAAAGGACTTCTAATGAAGATCAAAGACCACAGCCTTCAGTATGGATTGCATCTCAGCATAAAGAAAACAAAAATCCTCACAACTGGACGAATGAGCAACATCATGATAAATGGAGAAAAGACTGAAGTTGTCAAGGATTTCATTTTACTTGGACCCACAATCAACAGCCATGGAAGCAGCAGTCAAGAAATCAAAAGACCCATTGCATTGGGTAAATCTGCTGCAAAGGACCTCTTTAAAGTGTTGAAGAAGAAAGATGTCACCTTGAAGACTAAGGTGTGCCTGACCCAAGCCATGATATTTTCAATTGCATCATATGCATGTGAAAGCTGGACAATGAATAAGGAAGACTGAAGAAGAATTGACGCCTTTGAATTGTGTTGGTGAAGAATATTGAATGTACCGTGGACTGCCAAAAGAACAAATCTGTCTTAGAAGAAGTTCAACTAGAATGCTCCTTAGAAGCAAGGATGGCGAGACTGCGTCTTACATACTTTGGACACGTTGTCAGGAGGGATCAGTCCCTGGAGAAGGACATCATGCATGGCAGAGTACAGGGTCAGCGGAAAAGAGGAAGACACAGCGGCTGCAACAGTGAGCTCAAGCATAACAACGATTGTAAGGATGGCTCAGGACCGGGCAGTGTTTCATTCTGTTGTGCATAGGGTCGCTATGAGTCGGAACCGACTCAACAGCACCTGACGACAACAACTTTATTGTTTTAATGTTGTCTTCTTTTACATGATAACATGGCTGTTTCCCTGTTTTGAGCAGTTTATCTTGATTTATTTTTGTGATTTTCCTGTCTGGGTTGACACCTGATTGTTCTGTCTGGTGTTCTAGTCTTGGGTTAGTACCTGATATTATTGGTTTTCTAACCAAAGAACTCCCTTTAGTTTTTCTTGTAGTTTTGGTTTGGTTTTTACAAATTCCCTAAACTTCTGTTTATATGAAAAAGTCCTAATTTCACCTTCATGTTTGAGAGGCAGTTTTCCTGGATATATGATTCTTGGCTGGCAGTTTTTTTCCATCAATGCTTTATATAAGTCATCCCATTGCCTTCTTGCCTGCATGGCTTCTGCCGAGTAGTCCGAGCTTATTCTTATTGACTCTCCTTTGTAGGTGACTTTTTGTTTATCCCTAGCTGCTCTTAAAATTCTCTCTTTATCTTTGGTTTTGGCAAGTTTGATTATAATACGTCTTGATGACTTTCTTTTAACATCTACCTTATGTGGAGTTCAATGAGCATCTTGGATAGGTATCTTCTCATCTTTCATGATATCAAGGAAGTTTTCTGCCAACAAACCTTCAACAATTCTGCCTGTATTTTCTGTTATCCCTCCCTGTTCTGGTACTCCAATCACTCGTAGTTTATTTGTTTTGATAGAGTCCCACATGATTCTTAAGATTTCTTCATTTTTTAAAATTCTTTTATCTGATTTTTCTTCAAATATATTGGTGCCAAGTGCTTTGTCTTCAAGTTCACAAATTATGCCTTCCACTTGCTCAGTTCTGCTCCTCTGAGTTTCTACTGAGTTGTCTAATTTTGTAATTTTATTGTTAATCTTCTGAATTTGATTGCTGTCTGTGGATTTTTCCAGCTTATTAAATTTTTCATTATGTTCCTGGATAACCTTTTTAATTTCTTCAATTGCTTTATCTGTATGTTCCTTGGCTTGTTCTGCATATTGCCTGATTTCCTTCCTGATGTCTTGAAGGGCTCTGTATATTAATCTTTTGTTTTCTGCATCTGGTAATTCCAGGAAGGGACTTTCATCTGGAAGATCCCTTGATTCTCTGTTTTGAGAGCTTGTTGAGGTGATTATGGTGTGTTTCTTTATGTGACTTGATATTGACTGTTGTCTCTCAGCCATCTATAAGTTATTGTATTAGTTTATTTTGTTTGCTTACTGTATCGTAGCTTCTTGCTTTGTTTTGTTTTGATATGCCCAAATGGGTTGCTTGAGTGAGCTAGCTTGATTATTTTCACCTTTGGAGCTCTGACGACCTGTCCCCAGATGGCTAGAACTATTACCAGGTATATCAGTCTAGGAGTCCATTCACTTTTCTTGTATGAATTCAGCTCAGGTGTCCAGGTAGCTGATCATCCAATGTGTGGTACAGGCTCTGTCCTACAGTCTTAGAGAGGCATGGGTGATTGCTGTAGGTACCAGTATCTCGTTGCAGCAGGGGGTCATGCTCTGAACAAGGCAGGAGGCTGAGATTTGTCCCCCAAGTGTCTCTGAGGAAAGCGTGTTCCTCTTCTCTAGAGCATACAGGTGGGTGGGTTCTGCAGATGGACCATGGGCACCCAATGTTTTTGGTTGTAAGGACTAGGAGGTACCAGTTACCCTTGGACCCGAGTCTCAGGTGGCTGGGTGACCTGAGTGGAGCCACCAGTCCTTAGGCCCCTGATGTGGGTAGGTGTGGACCCTGTTTAATAGGCAAAGTGGTGTCAAACATCAAACACCCACCTCTCTACCGCACAGCTGAAACAGTTGTCTGCCAACAAGAGCCTGTTCTCCTGAAATAGGCCCAAACAGGTCCATGCAGGGGGGAAATGTACTCAAAGTCCATGGATCATTTATGCCTGGACAGGAGCCACTTCTATCCTGAGCTTTCCCAGTTAGTGGTGCTGGAAAATTATCTTTTCCCCCAGTTGCGAATTTATTCCTTCTCCAGAGCCGGGAGGATGGCTTTAGGTGCTCAACAGGGCCTATCTCAGGCCCAGGGAAATCAACAGCTGCTGAAGCCAGCCTGGGGGTTGGAGGCACTTTAAAATATATGCAAGTCCTTAGCTTTTGCCGAGGGCGCTGTTCTTCTCTGGTTCCAGAGGCTTGAGTAGGCTGTGTGGCTCACTGCTTCTCCCTGAGGAAACTGCAGCTGAACACTAGCATCAGCCCACTGCAGCTGCTCCTGGGAATGGTGCCTGAGGGCTCCTGGCGAGTCAGGTCCAGGAACTCCTCTCCTCTTCTGAACCATCTCTTCCTCCCCATGCCGCTCAGGTCATTTTCTAACTTTGCCTTTGAAATTCAGGGCTCCTAAAAAAAAATATACTCGTTTCACTTGTTTTTTTGGGTCTGTGTTGTAAGAGGGCTCACCGGAAGTGTCTGTCTATTCTGCCATCTTGGCCCTACCTCATTGTAGTTTTGACTTGCATTTCTCTAATGGCTAATGATCGTGAGCATTTCCTCATGTATCTGTTAGCTACCTGAATGTCTTCTTTAGTGAAGTGCCTGTTCATATCCTTTGCCCATTTTTTAATTGGGTTATTTGTATCTTTTTGTTGTTGAGTTTTTGCAATAGTATGTAGATTTTAGAGATCAGCCACCGATCAGAAATGTCATAGCTAAAAACTTTTTCCCAATACGTAGGTAATCTTTTTTGGTGAAGTCTTCGGATGAGCATAGGTGTTTGACTTCTAGGAGCTCCCAGTTATCTAATTTCTCTTCTGGAGTTTGTACAGTTCTAGTAATGTTTCGTATAGCGTTTATGGCATGTATTAGGGCTCCTAGCATTGTCCCTATTTTTTCTCCTATGATCTTTATCGTTTTGGATTTTATATTTAGGTCTTTGATCCATTTTGAGTTGGTTTTTGTGCATGGTGTGAGGTATGGATCTTGTTTCATTTTTTTGCAGATGGATATCCAGGTATGCCAGCACCATTTGTTAAAGAGACTGTCTTTTCCCTATTTAGCTGACTTTGGGCCTTTGTCAAATATCAGCTGCTCATATGTGGATGGATTTATGTCTGGATTCTCAATTCCGTTCCACTGTCAACTCCTAAATTTTGATGTTCCTATCAGTCAAGCATATTTAAACCCCAAAAGGACCTTCAGTACTAGAGCTTTTATCATATGCTTATCTCTAATTTGTATTATTTAGGCATTAATTTTAAAAGCATTTATCACACATTTAGCAAATATTCTCTATGTATCATGGAGACTTAGACAGATGAATCAGACCACAGCCCTTGCCTTCACTGAATTTTTGGTTTTGGACAGGAGGAGGGGAGAGGAAAAAGGATGCAAACAGGAAGTATGGCATCTGGGAGGTATCTTCATTACAGAGCTTCCATGTCCCCAGGGGATGTGCGTACCCTCTCAAGAGTAGAACTTTCACACTCTCTCCAACTTGGAAGCTCCAGTGAACCTCTGTCTTCCAAGGCTTTTATTGTCCTCACCACTTGGCCTCATGAGGCTTAGTAGCATTGGGCTCCCTGCTTATCCCTCTTTGTTGAGTTGGACCCCATTCACTGGCCTCAGGGGTTGTCCTGCTCTCAGAAACCAGGACCAAAAGGCCAAGCTGTTTTCTGCAAAGAGGTTCCACACCTCATAAGTGTAAAATACTATAAATACCACTCAGGTTAAGAACTAGAATGTACCATAGAAGGTCTCCATGTATCCCTTTCTAATCATAACTTCTTTTCTCCCTCCTGACTTTTATGATAATTATTTGTTTTTCTTAATATTTTTATCATCAGTGTATGCATATCTAAGCAATATATTTTAGTTTGTCCATTCATATGAAGCAATATAGTTTAGTAGGAAGAAAAGCCTAATGATCTACTTTTTGAAAAATCAGCCATTGCAAACTCTATGGAGCACAGTTCTCCTCTGACACACATGATAACCATGAGTTGGAATCAGCTTGATGGCAACTAGTTTTGGTTTTATAGTTTAGTATGTCCTTTTTTATAGTTTGGTCATTTATATATAAATTCTCTTTGTATTCTTTTCTTTTACTTCTTTCATTCAACATATATTTGTAAGATGTGTGAGCTTTAGTTTGTGATTTTTTTCATGCTGTTTAATGTTTCAGTATATAAATACATCACAGTGGATTTATCCATTAGTTATTGATGGATATTTGGGTTCTTTCCAGTTTTTGGCTTTTGTAAGCAATGCTGCTCTAAACATTTTTGTAAGTGTCCCTGATGAGGACCTTCTTAGCCATCTACTCTGGTCCAACAAGGTTCAGTACATTCTGGCTGCTTTGTGAGGACAGTCAACCACTGGCACTTTTCCAATCTGTCGCTCCCAATATATGAACACATTTTTCTAGGGTATATACCTATGAGCTGCCTCTTCAAAGTAGAGTAAAAAAAAAAGTGGACCTTAATACTCCTTGCTTCTAAGGAGCATTCTGGCTGTACTTCTTCCAAGTCAGATTTGTTCCTTCTTTTGGCAGTCCATGGTATATTTAATATTCTTCACCAACACCACAATTCAAAGGCACCAGTTCTTCTTTGGTCTTCCTTATTCATTGTCCAGCTTTCACATGCATATGATGCAATTGAAAATACCATGGCTTGGGTCAGGCACACCTTGGTCTTCAAGGTGACGTCTTTGCTTTTCAACACTTTAAAGAGGTCCTTTGCAGCCGATTTGCCCCATGCAATGCGTCTTTTGATTTCTTGACTGCTGTTTCCGTGGCTGTTGATTGTGGATCCAAGTAAAATGAAATCCTTGACAACTTCAATCTTTTCTCCATTTATCATGATGTTGCTTATTGGTCCAGTTGTGAGAATTTTTGTTTTCTTTATGTTGAGGTATAACCCAGACTGAAGGCTGTGGTCTTTGATCTTCATTAGTAAGTCCTTCATTAGTAAGTCCTCTTCACTTTCAGCAAGCAAGGTATGTCATCTGCAGAATGCAGGTTGTTAATGAGTCCTCCTCCAATCCTGATGCCCCGTTCTTCATATAGTCCAGCTTCTCAGATTATTTGCTAAGCATACAGATTGAATAAGTATGGTGAAATGATACAACCCTGATGCACACCTTTCCTGACTTCAAACCACTCAGTGTCCCCTTGTTCTGTCCGAACAACTGACTCTTGACCTATGTACAGGTTCCTCATGAGCACAATTAAGTGTTCTGGAATTCCCATTCTTCACGATGTTATCCATAATTTGTTATGATCCACACAGTCGAATGCCTCTGCATAGTCAATAAAACACAGGTAAACATTTTTTTTTTTTTAAACATCCTTCCGGTATTCTCTGCTTTCAGCCAGGATCCATCTGACGTCAGCAATGATATCCCTGGTTCCATGTCCTCTTCTGAATCTGGCCTGAATTTCTGCCAGTTCCCTGTCAGTATACTGCTCAGGAGCTTTTCAATGATCTTCAGCAGAATTTTGCTTGCGTGTGATATTAATGATATTGTTTGATAATTTCCACATTCCGTTGGATCACCTTTCTTGAGAATAGGCATAAATATGGATCTCTTCCAGTCAGTCAGCCAGGAAGCTGTCTTCCATATTTCTTGGCATAGACAAGTGAGCACTTCCAGTGCTGCATCCGTTTATTGAAACATCTCAGTTGATATTCCACCAATTCCTACAGCCTGGTTTTTCACCAGTGCCCTCAGTGCAGTTTGGACTTCTTCCTTCAGTACCATCGGTTCCCGATTATATGCTACCTCTGGAAATGGTTGAACATCGACTAATTCTTTTTGGTATAATGACTCTGTGTATTCCTTCCATCTTCTTTTGATGCTTCCTGAGTCGTTTAATATTTTCCTCATAGAATCCTTCAACTCGAGGCTTGAATTTTTTCTTCAGTTCTTTCAGCTTGAGAAACGCCAAGCGTGTTCTTCCCTTTTGGTTTTCCATCTCTAGCTCTTTGCATATGTGATAATAATACTTTGTCTTCTCCAGAAGCCCTTTGAAATCTTCTGTTCAGTTCTTTTACTTCATCATTTCTTCCTTTTGCTTTAGTTCCTCGACGTTCAAGAGCAAGTTTCAGAGTCTCTTCTGCCATCCATCTTGTTCTTTTCTTTCTTTCCTGTCTTTTCAGTGACCTCTTGTTTTTTTCATGTATGAGGTCCTTAATGTCATTCCACAGCTCATCTGGTCTTCGGTCATTAGTGTTCAACCTGTCAAATCCATTCTTGAGATGGTCTCTAAATTCAGGTGGGATATACTCAAGGTCGTATTTTGGCTCTCGTGGACTTGCTCTGATTTTCTTCAGTTTCAGCTTGAACTTGCATATGAGCAATTGGTGGTCTGTTCCAGAGTCGGCCCCTGGCCTTGTTCTGACTGATGATATTGAGCTTTTCCATCATCTCTTTCCAAAGATACAGTTGATTTGATTCCTGTGTATTCCATCTGGTGAGGTCCATGTGTACAGTCGCCGTTTATGTGGTTGAAAAAGGTATTTGCAATGAAGAAGTCATGGTCTTGCAAAATTCTGTCATTTGATCTCTGGTATTGTTTCTATGACCAAGGCCATATTCTCCAACAACCGATCCTTCTTCTTTGTTTCCAACTTTCGCATTCCAATCACCAGTATTTATCAATGCGTTCTGATTGCATGTTCGATCAATTCAGACTGTAGCAGCTGATAAAAATCTTCTATTTCTTCATCTTTGGCCTTAGTGGTTGGTGCATAAATTTGAATAATACTTTTATTAACTGGTCTTTCTTGTAGGCGTATGGATATTATCCTATCACTGACAGTGTTGTACTTTAGGATAGATCTTGAAATGTTCTTTTTGATGATGAGTGCAACACCATTCCTCTTCAAGCTGTCATTCCCAGCATAGTAGACTACATGATGGTCTGATTCAAAATGGCCAATACCAGTTCATTTCAGCTCACTAATGCCTAGGATATCAATGTTTGTGTGTTCCATTTCATTTTTGATGATTTCCAACTTTCCTAGACTCATACTTGATACATCCCAGTTTGTGATTATTAATGGATGTTTGCAGCTGTTTATTCTCATTTTGAATCGTGCCACATCAGCAGATGAAGGTCTCGAAAGCTTTACTCCATCCACGTCATTAAGGTCGACTCTACTTTGAGGAGGCAGCTCTTCCCCAGTCTTCTGAGTGCCTTCCAACCTGCTCATTTTCCAGCACTATATCAGGCAATGTTCCGCTGCTATTCATAAACTGGCTAATGCTTTTCAGAAGTAGACTGCCGGGTACTTAGTCTTAGTCTAGAAGCTCAGCTGCAACCTGTCCTCCATGGGTGACCCTGCTGGTATCTGAATACTGCTGGCATAGCTTCCAGCATCACAGCAACACGCAAGCCCCCAAAGTACAATAAATTGACAGACACGTGGGGGTATTATGACGTACAGCACACCATTATGTGGTCCCTGTGAGTCCTTTGGTTCCTTGGCTTTGAGAGGGTCAAGGAAGGTGCACAGTGTGACAAACTGACAGATACGTGGGGGTCTTTACCATTACTTCAGCCCAATTCCCACCCACTCCCTATAAGTAATAAATCATCATTTTTTGGATTACCCTTCCTCTGTTAGGAAAAATAAGCAGAAAGATGTATTTTTTTTTCTTATTTACCCTTCTTTCTTACACATAAGACAGCAAACTGTATGTACTCTTTTGGGTTTTTTACTTTTTTTCATTAACAAAATATCGTGGATATCACTCACTATCAATTTATGGAGACTTCCTCATCTTTTATAGCTGCATACTATTTCATTATGTGGAGTGTATATGGTACTAATACCATAGTTTATTCAACCAGTCTCATATGTATAGGAATGAGGGTGTTTCCAATATCTTACAGTTACCAACAATGTTGCATTGAATAATCTTGCACTTATGTATTTTTGTAATGTTGGAGGTATATTTTCAGGAAAAAATTCCAGAATTGCTGGGTGAAAAAGATGAGTGCATATGCATAAGTAGTTTTGTTAGCTCTATCCAAGTTCCCCTCCATAAGGTTGTATCAGGTTGCATTCCCACCGGAAATGTTTGAGAGTGCCTGTTCCCTCATAGCCCAGCCAGTAAAATGGGGTGTCAAAATTTTCTGTTTTTTTCTTTTGATAAATGAGTAACAGTATATTACTATAAATCTTTTCACATATGTAAAGTTTCTTTTCGTAGGAAAATATATTTAACATAGAGTTTGCCATTTTAACCATTTGTAAATGTACAAGTCAGTGGCATGAATTATATTCACAGTGTTGTCTAATTGTCATCACTATTTCCAAAAGCTTTCATCACCCCAAGCAGACGTTTCATCCTCATTAAGCAATAACTCCCCCTTCTCCCTCCCTCCAGCACTGGCAACCTCTAATCTCCTTTCTATGTTTGTGAATTTGCCTGTTCTAGACATTTCACATAAGTGGACTCATGCAATATTTGTCTTTGTGTACGTAGCTTATTTCACTTAACGTAATGTTTTCTAGGTTCATTCATGTTATATCTTGCATCAGAATGTCATTCCTTTTTATGGCTGAATAATATTTCATTACATGTATATACTACATTTTGTTTATCCGTTCATCTATTGATGAATACTTAGGTTGTTCTACCTTTTGGCTATTGTGAATAATGTTGCTATGAATGTTCTTGTACAAGTATCTGTTTGAGTCCCTGCTTCAAGTCTTTTGGATAGTTACCTAGACGTGAAATTGCTGGGTCTCTTGGTAATTCTATGCTTAACTTTTTGAGGAACAGCCAAAGTGTTTTCCATGGTGGCTGCACCATTTCACATTCCCATCAGCACTGTACAAAGGTTTCAATTTCTCTATGTCTTCAACATTTTATTTTCTGTTTAAAAAATTTTTTTTATTATAGTCATTGCAGTAGATGTGAAATGGTGTCTCTTTGTGCTATTGATTTATATTTCCCTAATGACTAATGATGTTGAGTATCTTTTCATGTGTTTGTTGGCCCCATGTATATCTTCTATGGGGAAATGTCCAAGTTCTCTGCCCCCCCTTTTTTTTTTATTAGTTGTTTGTTTTTTTGTTGTAGAATTGTAGCAATACTTAATCTGGATATTAAACACTTCCCAGGCATATTCATTGCAAATGTTTTCTCCCATTTTTGGGGTTGTCTTTTAACTTTTTTTTTAAAGGTCAAAAATTTTTTTTTTATTGTGCTTTAAGTGAAAGTTTACAAACCAAGTCAGTCTTTCATACAAAAACTTATACACATCTTGCCATATACTCCCTTAACTCTCTTGATAATGTCCTTTGATGTGCAAAAGTTTTTAATTTTAATATTTTCAATTTTTTCTCTTGTTACCTGTGCTTTGGTGTTGTATTTAAGAAACCATTGCCAAATCCAAATCATGAAGATTATTCCCTAAGCTTTCGTCTAAGAGTTTTATGAATTTAGGTCTTTGATCCATTTTGAGCTAGTTTTTGTGTATGGTGTAAGGTAAAGATCTAATTCATCCTTTTGCAAGTAGATATCAGTTTTTCCAGCACCATATATAGTATCTCATTTTATTTCAATTCAAAATAATACATAATTTTCCTGTGGTTTCTTTTTTGGCCTCTAGGTTTTTAGATATTTTTATATTTCCTAGTATTTTGGTTTTCACTAGCCTTTTTATTGTTATTGCTAATGATTTAAAATTCAATTCCATTGTGATCAGAGAACATACTTTGTACAATTGCAATCCTTTTATTTTATTAAGACTTCTCTTATGGCTCACCATATGATCAGTCTTGGAGAATATTCCATGTGTGCTTTAAAATAGTGTCTTCTGCTATTGTTGGATGGAGTGTCCTATAAATGTCAATTAGGTCAAGTTGGTTGATATTGTTGTTCAGATCTACACACTTGTTTCCTGTCTACTTTTTCTATCAATTACTGAAAAGAATGTTAAAGTCTCCACCTGGTAAGTGTTGATTTGTCTTTTTCCTTTCAGTTGGATTGGGTACAAGTCTCTGGTTCATTTTTATACTGAAGTTGTAGCTTTTTGAAGTGTCAGAGGTAAAGGGGCAGGCCTTATATTCAGATCCTTACTTTGGTCAGGTTCTGGTGTTTTATATCTAGTCATGAAATTGGAAACTGCAGGTACAGTTTGCTGTATTCGGCATGCACCTTTTGGGCAAAGTGGCTTTGGAAGTTCCCTTTTGCCACTATGTTGTCTGTACTTCAATTTTTCTCTGATAATTCTTTATTATCTTGTCAGCAGTTTTATTCTTTTAAGAATATTACAAATATTTTCCAGACTTTTAAATATTTCCAGTGAGAAGGTTGGTGCAGATATCTAACTTGCCTATTGCCAGTTGAGCATATAATATCTTATATACTAAAATGTGATCAAATTCTACTTATTTTTCTGCAGCTGGAATTTTGATCTTATCAGTAAATCTTGGCAAGTTTTCCATTGTAGTTATTATAGCACAATGCGCTGAATTTTTTAAGATTTGTACTAGTTAGTCAAGCGAAGAATGGTGGTGGAGTGGAGTACGTATTGAGCATAAGAGAGTATGACAGGCCCTGAAACTAAGCCTGGCCAGAGTATGGAAACCAAAGAGATCATGGGGGAAGATGAGGCTCTAGAGGTCAGCAGGGCTCAGATCAAAAGTCCAAGAAACAGTTTCTCTCGCATAGCACAAGTCAATGGGAGCACTATGCGCATTGTAGTCTAACTTAATAATGCTCCTTGGTGTTCTACAAGGTGAAGCTTAGAAGGTTGACTTTTATCCACTGGTCTAAGAAGGGAGGGAAGGAGAAGGTTGATGGTGAATAAAAGACCCCATTACTAGAGCAGGGATCCCAGAGTCCCCAGGAAGACTCTAGAGAAGAATTCTGTTGAGGTCCTCCATAGTCACAAATGCTTCAGACTTACACGAACAAGTTCATGGCCCTTCCAGGTTTCATTTCAGATTCTGTCTTACCCAGATCAGTAATGCTAGGCAAGTGATATCCTTTTTTATCTGGAAGATAAGGGAAAAAGTGCCAGTCTCTTAAGGGGTCACATGGTTTGATGTGATTCAACCTCTTATCCCCAGGAATTTTGAAATACTTACGAATCTGGTATCCTTGGGGGAACTGCCTCCTGAGGCCCAGCCCCCTGAAAACATGCTTGCTAATGCAGCCTCCATGTTCACCAGTTGGCTCGACAACCTTCCCCATCCTATCAAGAAGATGGTCCTCAATAAGGTGTCTGAATGCAAAATACAGGATCAGATTTTGAAGGTCAGTAACAGTAGCCAGGGGGGTGGGGCTAGAGTTCCTCAGAGTTTTCTATACACAGAAACTTCAGTTTTTATTACCACCAGAAGACATCCCAGAAGCACCACAGTAATCTGCAGTCCTGGTAGTGCAAATAGGTACAATTTGCAGAATGCCCTTTCATGGATAATGCTACATATATGAGTTTTCCATGGCAGGGGGTCAGCTTGGAGAACTGATTTTCTCAGTGACTTGGGGCTTTCAGGGAGTTTTCCAAGAAAGATAGAATATATCTTTTTCTGTATTCTTTTGCACTTTTTCCCTTTACAGGTTAAGGGGGGCCCAAGCTTTGTATTCCTGCCCTTCACTGAAGCAATGTCATTCATTCCTGGGTCTGCCTACTGGTCCATCCTCTTCTTCCTGATGTTCCTGTCCTTGGGGCTAACCACCATGGTAGGGATCATGCAGGGTATCATTACCCCACTTCAGGACACCTGCTCTTTCTTCAGGAAGCATCCAAAGCTGCTCACAGGTATTCTGACCTATCATCCTGCTCCCAACAGCCCTGATTCCACCAAGATTCTATGACTTCTGCTTAGCCCTGTGACCATGCAGACCTTTGACCTTTATCCAAAACCAATGTTTTCTCCAGTGAGTGTCTCTGTGCTCATGTTCCTGTGCAGCCTCTTCTTCGCTCGACCTTCAGGCTTCTACTTCTTCAGACTGCTGAATGACTATTGGATAAACTTTCTGCTCCTCCTCCTCATCACTTTGGAAAATGTGACTATAGCCTGGGTCTATGGGGCCAAGAGGTGATGTCCTGGGTCTAGGTTTTAACACAGCTTGGGTCTACAGGGAAGGTTGACTCCTTTCTCGTTGTCTCTATTCTAACACAAGTAGAGTGACATAGACCCTTGACTTCAGGGTCTTCTGGGAAACCTTTGTGTATATTCATTTATTTAACATATTCATTGAGTGCTTAATATATGCCAAGCACTGTTTTAGTCACTGAGGATGCAACATTAAATAAAACAAGCATCCGTGCTCTCAGGGGCTTACATTCTAGTGGTGGAGATAGATAATAACCAAAAGAAAAAAATAAAAACAGTGCCTGGCAGTCATAGGTGACAGAAGGAAATAGAAGGATAAGGTAAGATGATCAAGAGTGGGAGTATGTGTGGGTGCTAATTTAGATAGGATTATAGGGAAAATCTCTGATAAGTTAACATTTGAGGGGACTCTTTTTTATTGTGCTTTAAGTAAAAGATACAATTCAAGTCAGTTTCTCATACAAAAGCTTATATGCACATTGTTATGTGACCCTAGTTAGTCTCCCTATAACGTGACAGCACACTCCTCCCCTCCACCCTACATTTCTTGTGTCCGTCAACCAGCTCCTGTCCTCCTCTGCCTTCTCGTCTCGCCTCCAGACAGGAGCTGCCGAGGGGACTCTTGAATGAAATGAGGGAGGGAGCCATGAGAAGATTTTTGAGAAACGGGGCTCCAAGAAGAGGAGGCAACAAATATTAAAGCCCATGCATCATGCTTGGAGCTTTTGAGGAACAAGGAAGTCAGAGAGGCTGAAATAGAGTGAGTGGGGAGAAGAATGTTAGGAGATGAGGCCAGAGAGATAATGGGGTCAGATCATGTAGGTCTTTGTAAGCTTTTTATGCAGAATGAGATAGAAGCACTGGAGGGTTTTGAATAGGGGTGAGATATTAGATGTATTTTTTAAAAAAGATTCCTATGTCTTCTGTATGGAGAATAGACTATAAGGCATCAAGAGTGAAGCAGGGGAAATAGTTGGGAATATTGTAATATTCCAAGTGAAAGCTAACAAGGTAGAGAGAAGTGTTCCAATTCTGTATATATTATGAAGGCAGAGCTAACAGGGAAGAGGGAACAAGATAATCAGGGACTGGGGAATAGAGAAGATAACAGAAATGGAATGATGGGAGAATCCAAATCAAACACAAGGGACTCCCTGGCCTAGTTTTTTAGCAGGCTGGTATGTGAACATCCAAGTGGTATAATTCAAGGGGGGAAGGCTCAGGGGGCAGCATTTTCAGGTGATAGTGGTTCTTGGAGTCAGTTCATTCATTTCAGTTACTCAACAAACATTTCTTGAGACTTTTTCTGTGTCAGGAAAACTTTGCGGTACTGGGATAGGACTGAATTAGATTTAGTTCTTCTTCTCCAAGAGCAGAGTCCAAAGAGGAAGACCTGCGTAAGCAGAAAGTTCCAGTGCAGAGTGGTCAGTATATAATAGAGGTATCTGGGGGCAGTGTGGGGGTACAGATGCTTATCTAAGGAAGAATGGAGAGTCAGGGAAGGCATCTTAGAGGAGGCATGCTAGAACATACTCAGGCAGAGAAAGAGAGAGAAAGGGGGAAGGAGGACATTCTCAGCCAAAGAACTGTACTTATATATTTATTGAGCTTGAGAAAGTGTACTTAAAAGGCTGCATATCTCAGCTTGAAAAAACTAAGATAAGCTCTCTGAAGGCAGAGTGCCATTTGTTTTTGTCACTGTTGCTCAGTGTTGAATACTTAGCCCCCAGAAGAGTCCCTGATATGAACTTGGGCTGTAACCTGAGGGCATTGGGTAACCAAGGACTATTACTGAACAGTAAGGGAATGTTTGAAAAAACCTTCTTCGGTTGGATGTAGGACTACGGAGAAGATGAGATAAATTAAGGCTTGAGGTGGGGCAGGGGTTTGGATGTAAGATAGAATGTTTGAGAGATATTAAGGCCAAACTGGCCCTTACCTGAAAGCTACGTAAGGCCTGACTGGCCTCACACAGTCTCGTGGCTTTTCCTCCCAGGTTCCTTGCAGAGGTGATGATCCTGATGGGCCGCCCCATCTCTCGCATCTATCGTTTCCTGTTGTGCTGTCTGTGTCCATTTGTGCTGCTAGCCCTGTCTGTGATCACCCCGATTTACGTATATGTGCAGGACTTCATCTACCTGGCCTGGGACTCAAGCACTGTGAGCCTCCTTCCCCAGGTCCCAGAACCTCCTAGGGAGCAGGGACTTGCCCTTTCAATCCACTCTTGGCCTAAGGACCCAGGTATCTCATTCTCTGACTCCCTGAAGGCTCATCAGTTTTCTGTCCTGGTTCCCCTGCTCTTCCACAGTCCTTCTTCTTCTGGGAACTTCCATGTTCTGAACCCCTTTCTTATCTCTCCACAGTCAAAAGAAGTGTCTCGAGAATTCCCATCGTGGGCACTCAACTTGATAATCATCTTAGGTGTCGTTGTCTTCCTACCCATCCTTATATGCTTTGTCTACTGCCTCATCCATAGGATCCTCTTCAGCTCCATGAACTGGGTTGGGTCTGTTATAGTCTCCAAATCCCAAAACCTAAAGCACTAGCTGAGGCCCAGTAAAGATGTTCATAAGCAGGAAACCCTGCAAGAATAATAAAAGAAATTGCTGATTGACTTGTTGTGTGATTTCCTAAAAAGTGGCAGTGACTGCATTCATTTGACTTGACGTCACAGAGTTCAAAGCTTATCTAACAGGCAATTCTTTTTCTTTTTTTTAATAATTTTTATTGTGCTTTAAGTGAAAGTTTACAAATCAAGTCAGTCTCTCACACAAAAACCCATATACACCTTGCTACACACTCCCAATTACTCTCCCCCTAATGAGACAGCCTGCTCTCTCCCTCCACTCCTAACAGGCAATTCTTTACATCAACTTCCAACTGTTGATATCCCTGTACCTAGAATCCATTTTATTCCCAGGGGTAGGGGCATTTTTTTGGAGGGTGGGGGCTTCATGGAGCCTGGCTCTGCAGCCCCATCCTCCCTGGTTACCACTGTGATTGTGTTTTCTCCATTTCCCTTGTCAGTATATTCACATGTAGAACTCTCTCTATATACACTATTGGTGATGACTATCACACCTGGCTTCTTCTGATCCGTCCACGTCCTAGAATGGGACTGGAGGAGTCACACTGTTGGTAAATAAATCAGTCCACTGGGACCTAGAGCTCTGAGTGTGTGCAGACCTTTTTTTTTTAAATAAGTTTCTGAGGCGTTCAGTCTTTTTCTCACTAGGCATCTATTCTTTCAAGAGCCAAATGTCCAATCCTGATTTCCTACCTATCTCTTGCTTTGGACCACACCCTCTCAGCTTGTCACATGTATACATCTCCTTAAACCATACACAATCTCTGAATAAAGACAATTATGAAGTCATACTTGCACCTAACATGATACAACTAACATGCCTACAACCCAAAAACGCACTAGCCCCATTTATGTCTTATATTTTATAAGTGAAGAGAACAAAAATATTTGATGCAGACATGCAAAGCAGAAATACTCATAACAATTGCAGTCCTCGTTTCTGCAACTGGTCACATGGCCTTAACTGGTATTTAGAACTGCCTTCCTCCATCACCCATTCTGTGTTCCCTTTGCCCTCAGCAAGCACCTCAGCTAGTTGTGGTTCTTTGCTTGATGGGGTGACCGAAACCTTTATTCCTGAAGGGTCTGGGTCATTAACAGTCATGTCAGAATTGGGTTGCTGTCATTTTCCATTGACTTTAATCACAGGGCATGGTAGCACTAAGAGATGCCCTAAGGGATCTCCTGCATTAAAGACATACTTTTCTTTACCTCTATTATATAGTATCAATCTGATTTCCTCTTGGTAATCGGGATCAGTCACACCACCCAGTATGGTAACTCCCTTCTTTGCCTGTTGATCCAGAGGTATAAGGAGCCCAAAGTGGCCAGGTGGCATTCTTAGCTTCCAGTTCAATGGAATCAGTGATGTGTCTCCAGGTGGGAGCATTCCTCCCTTTGGAACTAAGACCTCTAGACCTGCAGAGCATAAGATCATGGGGAGAAGCAAAAATCTTGTGAGTGGGTCACTACGGGTAATAGTGAGTGGTGCCACTCCCATTTCCACCCTTTGATTCCTGGACCTCTGAATCCTGGCTATGGGAGAAACAGCACCATATATTGGACGCTGGTTTACAGCATATACAGCTTTCTGGAGAACAGTACCCCAAACCTGCAAGGCATTGCTACCTAGCTGGAACCATAATTGTGTCTTTAGAAGGCCATTCCCTTGATCTACCAAGCCAGCTGCTTCAGGATGATGGGGAACATGGTAAGACCAGTGAATTCCATGAGGATGGGCTCACTGCCACACTTCATTTGCTATGAAGTGAGTCCCTTGATCTGAGGCAATGCTGTGTGGGATACCATGATGGTGAATAAGGCATTCTGTAAGTCCATGGATTTTAGTTTTGGCAGAAACATTGCGTGCAGGGAAGGCAAATCCAAATTCAGACTGTCTATTCCAACAAGGACAAAATGCTGCCCTTTCCGTGATGGAAGTGGTCCAATGTAATCAACTTGCCACCAGGTTGCTGGCTGATCACCTTGAGGGATGGTGCCATATCAGGGACTCAGTGTTGGTCTCTGCTGTTGGCAGATTGGGCACTCAGCAGCGGCTGTAGCCAAGTCAGCTTTGGTGAGTGGAAGTCCATGTTGCTGGACCCATACATAACCTCCATCACTGCCACCATGGCCACCGTCATGGATTGAATTTTGTCCCCCCAAAAATCTGTGTATCAACTTGGTTAGGCCATGTGTGGTTGTCCTCCATTTTGTGACTGTAATTTTATGTTAAGAGGATTAGGGTAGGATTGTAATACCACCCTTTCTCAGGTCACCTCCCTGATCCAATGTAAAGGGAATTTCCCTGGGGTGTGGGCTGTGCCACCTTTTATCTCTGAAGAGATAAAAGTAAATGGAAGCAAGCAGAGAGTGGGGGACCTCATACACCAAGAAAGCAGCACCAGGAGCAGAGCATGTCCTTGGGACCCAGGGTCCCTGTGCCGGAGAAGCTCCTTGACCATGGGAAGATTGAGGACAAGGACCTTCTTCCAGAGCCGTCAGAGACAGAAAGCCTTCCCCTGGAGCTGACGCCTTGAATTTGGATGTTTAGCCTACTTTACCACGAGGAAATAAATTTCTCTTTGTTAAAGCCATCCACCTGTGGTATTTCTGTTATGGCAGCACTAGATGACTAAGACAGCCACTTTGTTCATGATCTAATTGAGCAATGACAGGAGCAGCTAGGGAAAGAGGATAACTGGTTTCCACAGAATGCATCATCCTAACCCCTTGATTGTTAAAATTATCCTCTGCTGAGGTCACCCTTTGGTGAGCATTCACATGAGACACAAATATCTTCACTATGCCAAAGTCCATATGAGTCAGACTATTCTGATTATTGCTTTGACTGTGCTGTCCATTACTGTAACCATGCCCACCTTGTCTTTGTCAACTGAGTGCAGCCACTTGGCCCCTACTACCACAGGTTCCAATCAGCCTCATTGTAGTTAGGTGTCTTAACTCAGGGCAGTTCTCACTGTCAAATCTGATTTACATAAAATAGCAATCACAGCAGTCTTCAAGGATGCTGGGGCTCCCTTCACAAATGTGTTCTTCACAGTTGTGGTAAAAGGTGTGTCCTCTGGGCACTCCATGTGTGGGTCTGTGGGTCTAACACAGTCTAGCATGCCAATTTCCCTAAGCCTTTGGATAACTTCTTCTACAGTATACCAAGGGAGGTCTGGTACTTCAACTTGATTTAGCGTAGGCCACCTCGTAATACAGGTCCTTCCTAGTCTGTCTTAGTCTGAAAGCTCAGCTGAAACCTGTCCACTATGGGTGACCCTGCTGGTTTCTGAACACTGGTGGCATAGCTTCCAGCATCACAGCAACACACAAGCTCCCACAGCATGACAAACTGAAAAACTGGCCAGTGAAAACTTCATGAATAATAGCAGAACACTGTCTCCTATAGTGCCAGAAGATGAGTTCATCAGACTGTCAGTTTGTTGAAACTGAAGAAAACTAGAACAAGTCTACGAGAGCCCAAATACAACCTTGAGTATATCCTACCTGAATTTAGAGACAATGTTGAACACTAATGACTGAAGACCAGACAAGTTGTGCAATGACACCAAGGACATCATACATGAAGAAAGAAAGAGGTTCTTAAAAAGAAAGGAAAGGAAGAAGAGACCAAAATGGATGTCAGGAGGACTTCTGGCCAAAATGGCACCATAGACAAAAGCACCACGCTGTCCCTCTACAACAAAGACCAGAAAAACTAAGTAAAACAGAGACAAACCTCATTCCTGGAAGCTGAAGTGTCAAATGAAGAGATCAAGAGCTCAGCCAAGCACGGAATGGAATAAGAAACTGAAAGAGGACAGAGGCCAAGGAAAGATACCTACGGAGAGCCCCATCACTAAAGCAGCATGGATCTGCCATCTTGGACTCCTGTCAGGAATCGGCAGACAGAGAGCATGGGAAAGCAGCTCTACAGAACTCCCAGTAGGAAACAGAACACCTGGTAACCAACGATACACGCTTTCCCACCCCCATTCTCTCCCCGCTGCTCTACCTCTGAGCTTGCTGGCTGGCGGCAGTGGCTCGGCCAGCCAGGAAGTGCGGCGTCTGTGCTGCTTGGATTCGCCCCACCGACACTGGTGATCGGTGGACAGGGAGTACAGGAAAGCACCTTCACGAAGTTCCCAGCAGGAGACAGAGAACCCAGTAAGGAGCAATATATGCTTTCTTAATCCCCCCTTCTTCCTCCCGTCTTTGGCCTCCTCTGCTTCCTGCCACCTGCAGTCTTTTGGCTAGAAGGCAACTGCTTTGGCCTCAGGCTGCTTGGATTTGCCTTGCCTACACTGGCTGGGCTCCTGAGCTGGTTTTGGTGCTTTCTGTCTCTTTTAGTTTCTTCTGTGCCTCCTACCACCTCTCTCTTCTTTCTCTGGAACACCTGGTTCCGTGTGCCATCCTTGCTTCTTGAAAGGTTGTGAGGCCATGCTTGACTGGGGAACCACTTCCCTGGCCCGCAACACCATGCTGGTGGGATGCCTAGGGCTTTTTTTTTTTTTTTTTGCCTTGTTTTGCGTTGTGTTTTGTTTGTTTTCTTTTTCTTTTTGCAGCTTGGGAGCCCCTTCTAGCCGGTCTGCGCTGCACAGCTTAGGAGCCACTCCGCCAATCTGGACAGCTGTGTAGGTGGAATCCCTAGAGCCATTTCTTTTTTTCTTTCTTTTCTCTCTCTTTTTCCCTTTCTGTCTTTCCTTATTTCTCAGTTCTTGTCTCTCTGCGCTTATCTTCTTTTCCTGTCTCCTGAATACTTGGTGATGTGTGACATCTCTAGCCCCTCTAGCCAGGCTATACCGTGCAGCCTGGGAGCCGCTTCCCTGGTCTTAGCAGCCCCACCAGTGGGACTCCTGGACTCCTGGGGGCTTTTCCAAATTTTTATCTAGTTATTTTTTCTTTCTGTTTCCTTTTTGCTTTCTTTCTTTTTTTTTTTCTTTTTGCTTTTCACCATTTCTCAGTTTCTTTTCTCTCCACTCCAACAGTAAGCTCCCTTAGCACTCTTTTTTTCTTTCTTTCTTTGCTTGTTTGTTTTTAGCTCCTGTTTCTCTCTCCTCTTTCCCATACCCCTATTAGCTCCACACATCACAAACTCCCCCCCTTTCCTGCCTACCTGCACCATGCAGTGAACATCACACCCCCAAGCAGCAAAGGCATGGTCTACTGGAACCTGCCCAGTACTGATTCCTGGCCCACCCTGTTGCCCCTAGTAGTGCCACAAACAACCCATCCCAGCCCCTCCACTTCAGCTGGACTTGCCCTGCTGCACCATAGCTTATTGACTGGCCCTACCCATTGGACAAGTTGAAAAGAATTGTGACTATAGATGAGCAAACAACAAAGAACACACAGCCCACCTGCTCAGACATTAACCAAATAAAACAAAAAAGCAGGATGAAACAAACAAATCTATAATTAAGAAATGAAGAAAAATAACTACTGAATGTCCTGAAGACAGCAGACAGTATCAAAACATATATATAAAAAAAAGACAGGATGGTTGCAGTAGGCATCCAAAATAAAACACCAGATGACTTTCCAGTAGAAGAAAAGGCACTAGAACTACCTGACAGGGAATTCAAATCTCTAATATTCAGAGCAATCCAAGAGTTGAAGCAAAAAAGCAGACAAAAATGATGAAAAAATAGACAAATTTATGGAAAAGGCAGACAAAATCATGGAAAATACAGACAAAAAAAATGGAACAATTCAGGAAAGTAATACAGGAACAAAATGCCAAAATAAGCTCACAACTAGAAATCATACAAAAACAACAATTAGAAAATCCAAAAGATAAGCAAGAAGACTTCAGAAATGGACAGTGTCGTTGAATGGCTGGGCAGCAGGTTTGAAACGATGGAAGACAGAATCAGCAAAATTAAAGAAAAACACTTGGATACAGCTCTGTGTGAGGAAAAATCAGAAAAAAAAGGCAAAGAAAAATCAAGAAACCCTGAGAATTATGTGGGATACAATCAAAAGCAAAAATCTGGGAATGACTGGAGTTCCAGAACAGGGAGAGCAAATGGAAAACACAGAGAAGATCACTGAAGAATTGCTAACAGAAAACTTCCCTAATATCATGAATGATGAAAAGCTGATGATCCAAGAAGCTCAATGAACCCCATATAGGATAGACCCCAAAAGAAAAACACCAAGGCATATCATAATCACACTCCCTAAAACTAAAGAAAAAATCCTGCAAGCAGCTCGAGAAAAACAAAAAGTCACATACAGAGGAGAAACAAAAAGACTAAGCTCTGATTATTCGGCAGAAACCATGCAGGCAAGAAGGCAATAGAATGACATGTATAAAACCTTGAAAGAAAAAAATTGCCAACCAAGAATAATATATCCTGCAAAACTTTCATTCAAATATGATGGTGAAATTAGGACATTTCCAGATAAACAGAAATTAAGGGAATATGTAAAAACCAAACCAAACTTACAAGAATTATTAAAGGGAGTCCTTTGGTCTGAGGACAAACAACATCAGAACACAGCCTGAATCTAGGACACAAGATCGTACTAGCCAGATACCAACCTAGGCAATGAACACTCAAGGATTATCCAAAACCAAAACAATTCCCACAGAAACCAGAGAGGTTAATCTGTAAATGGCAACAATGTCAGAACAATAAAAGAGGGATTAAGCAGTATAGGTATAGAACTTTCTAATGGAGAGGAAGGCAAGGTGATACCAAGCAATAATAGACTGGTTCAAACCTAGGAAGATAAGGGTAAATTTCAAGGTAACCACGAAGAAAGTTAACAAACCTACTCATCAAAATAAAGAAGAAAAACACAGAGTCTCAAAAACAAAATCTACAAAAACAAAATGAATGTCAGAAGAGACTCTGAAACCTGCTCTTGAACACTGAGTAGCTAAAGCAAAAGGGAGAAATGATGAAATAAAAGAGCTGAAGATTTCAAAGGGCAGCTTGAAAAGACAAAGTATAATGATGACATGTGTAAAGAGCTGGAGATAGAAAAAAAAAAGGGAAAAACAAGCCCAGCATTCCTGAAGCTGAAAGAACTGAATTAAATATTCAAGCCTTGAGTTACAATACTGAAGGATTCTATGGGAACAATATTAAATGATCCAGGAAGCATCAAAAGAAGATGGAAGGAATACACAGAGTCACTATACCAAAAAGAACTGGTCGACATTCAGCCATTTCAGGAGGTAACATATGATCAGAAACGATGGTACCGAAGGAAGAAGTGCAAGCTGCAGTGAAGGCATTGGTGAAAACAAGGCTCTGGGAATTGATGGAACACCAACTGAGATGTTTCAACAATTAGATGCAGCACTGGAAGTGCTCGCTCATCTATGCCAAGAAATTTGGAAGACAGCAACCTGGCCAACCGACTGGAAGAGATCCATATTTATGCCTATTCCCAAGAAAGGTGATCCAAAGAAATGCAGAAATTATTGAACAATATCATTAATATCACACACAAGTAAAATTTTGCTGAAGATCATTCAACAGTGGCTGCAGCAGTATATCGACAGGGAACTGCCAGAAATTCAGGTCAGGTACAGAAAAGACATGGAATCAGAGATATCATTGCTGATGTCATATGGATCCTGGCTGAAAGCAAAGGATACCAGAAAGATGTTACCTGTGTTTTATTGACTATGCTAAGGCATTCGACTGTGTGAATCATAAATTATGGATAACATTGTGAAGAATGGAAATTCCAGAACACTTAATTGTGCCCACGAAGAACCTGTACATAGATCAAGAGGCAGTCATTCAAACAGAACCAGGGGATACCGCATGGTTGAAAATCAGGAAAGGTGTGTGTCAGGGTTGTATCCTTTCACCATACCTATTCAATCTGTATGCTGAGCAAATAATCCAAGAAGCTGGACTACATGAAGAAGAACAGGGCATCAGGATTGCAAGATCGTTAACAACATTCTTTATGCAGATGACACACCTTGCTTGCTGAAAGTGAAAAGGACTTGAAGCACTTACTGATGAAGATCAAAGACCACAGCCTTCAGTATGGATTACACCTCAACATAAAGAAAACAAAAATCCTCACAACTGGACTAATAAGCAACATCATGATAGACGGAGAAAAAACTGAAGTTGTCAAAGATTTCATTTTATTTGAATCCACAATCAACACGCATGGAACAGCAGTCAAGAAACCAAAAGATGCATTGCACTGGGCAAATCAGCTGCAAAAGAGCGCTTTAACTGTTGAAAAGCAAAGATGTCACCTTGAAGACTAAGGTGCACCTGACCCAAGCTATGGTATTTTCTATTGCATCATATGCATGTGAAAGCTGGATGGTGAATAAGGAAGACTGAAGAAGAATGAATTCCTTTGAATTGTGGTGCTGGCAAAGAATATCAAATATACCATGGACTGCCAAAAGAATGGACAAATCTGTCTTGGAAGAAGTACAACCAGAGTGCTCCTCGGAAGCAAGGATGGTGAGACTACGTCTTACATACTTTGGATGCTGTCAAGAAAGATTGGTCCCTGGAGACAGGCATCATGCTTGGTAAAGTACAGGGTCAGTGAAGAAGAGGAAGACCCTTAACAAGATGGACTGACACAATGGCTGCAACAATGGACTCAAGCATAACAATGATTGTGAGGATGGCCCAGGACGGGGCAGTGTTTCATTTGTGGTACATAGGGTCACTATGAGTCAGAACAAACTTCACCACACCTAAAAACAGCAACACAACAATACCTCATAATCCATGCTTCAGCAGCCCAACCAAATAAACTATTAGATCCTTTCCTAGCTTCTTGAGATGAAAGATTGAATAAAGAATCTGTGCTTACATGGAACATTCTCCAGAACCGACCACATATTAGGCCATAAAGCAAGCCCTAAGAGAATCCAAAACATCAAAATGTTACAGAGCATCCTTTCTGACCATAAAGCCATAAAAGTAGAAATCAATAACAGAAAAAGCAAGGAAAAAAATCAAACCCATGGAAACTGAACACCTTGCTCAAAAGCTGCTGGGTTATAGAAGAAATTAAGAATGGAATAAAGACATTCATAGAATCAAATGAGAATGAAAACACTTCCTACCAGAACCTTTGGGATACAGCAAAAGCAGTGCTGAGAGGTCAATTTATAGCAATAAATGCACACATCCAAAAAGAAGAAAGGGCCAAAATCAGAAAATTATCCCTACAACTAGAACAAATAGAGAGCAGCAAAAGAAGCTCTTGTGCACCAGAGAAAGGAAATAATAAAAATTAGAGAAGAGTTAAATGAAATAGAGAACAGAAAAGCAATTGAAAAAGTTAACAAGACCAAAATCTGGTTCTTTGAAAAGATCAACAAAATTGAAAAACCACTGGCCAAACTGACAAAAGAAAAATAGAAGAGGAAGCAAATAACCCAAATAAGAAATGAGACGGGCAATATCACAACAGACCCAACTGAAATTAAAAGAATCATAACAGAATATTATGAAAAATTGTATTCTTACAAATTTGGAAACCTAGAGGAAATGGACAAATTTCTAGAAATACATTACCTACTAAACTAACATGAACAGAGGTAGAACAAATAAATAAACCTATATCAAAAGAAGAGATTAAAGAAGGGAATTTAAAATCTTCCAACAACAACAAAAAAAGCCCTGGCCCTGATGGCTTCAATGGAGAATTCTACCAAACTTTCAGAGAAAGGTTAACACCACTACTACTAAAGGTATTTCAGACCATAGAAAAGGATGGAATACTCCCAAACTCATTCTATGAAGCCAGCATAACCCTGATACCAAAACCAGGTTAAGACACCACAAAAAAGAAAATTACAGACCTATATCCCTCATGAATTTAGACACAAAAATCCTCAACAAAATTCTAGCCAATAGAATTCAACAACATATCAAAGAAAGAATTCACCATAACCAAGTGGGATTCATACCAGGTATGCAGGGATGGTTTAACATTAGAAAAAACAATCAACATAATCCATGACATAAATAAAACAAAAGACAAGAACCACATGATCTTATCAATTGATGCAGAGAAGACATTTGACAAAGTCCAACACCCATTCATGATAAAAACTCTCAGCAAAATAGGAATAGAAGGAAAATTCCTCAACATAATAAAAGGAATTTATACACAGCCAAACAGCCAACATCGTCCTAAATGGAGAGAGTCTGAAAGCATTCTCCTTGAGAACGGGAACCAGACAAGGATGCCCTTTACCACCACTCTTATTCAACATTGTGCTGGAGGTCCTAGCCAGAACAATTAGGCTAGAAAAAGAAATAAAGCGCATCCAAATTGCTAAGGAAGAAGTAAAAGTATCTCTATCTGCAGATGACATGATTTTATACACAGAAAACCCTAAAGAATCCACAAGAAAACTACTGGAACTAATAGAAGAGTTCAGCAGAGTATCGGGATACAAGATAAACATACAAAAATCAGTTGGGTTCTTCTGCACCAAAGAGGAAATCACCAAATCAATACCATTTACAATAGCCCCCCAAGAAGATAAAATACTTAGGAAGAAATCTAACCAGAGACATAAAAGACGTATACAAAGAAAACTACAAGGCACTACTGCAAGAAACTAAGAGAGACCTATGTAAGTGGGAAAACATATCTTGCTCACAGATAGGAAGACCTAACATTGTGAAAATGTCTTTTCTACCCAAAGCAATCTGTATATACAATGCAATCCCGATCCAAATGCCAATGGCATTTTTTAATGAGATGGAGAAATAAATCACCAACTTCATATGGAAAAGGAAGAGACCCCAGATAAGTAAAGCATTACTAAAAAAGATGAACAAAATGGGACACCTGGTTTTAGAACCTATTATACTGCCATGGTAGTCGAAACAGCTTGATACTGGTACAACAACAGACACATGGACCAATGGGACAGAATTGAGAATCCAGACATAAATTCATCCACTTATGAGCAGCTGATATTTGACAAAGGCCCAAAATCCATTAATTGTGGAAAAGACTGACTCGTTAACAAATGGTGCTGGCATAACTGGATATCCATCTGTAAAAAAATGAAACAAGACCCGTACCTCACACCATGCACAGAAACTAACTCAAAATGGATCAAAGACCTAAATATAAAATCTAAAATGATAAAGATCACGGAAGAAAAAATAGGAGCCCTAATACATGGCATAAACAGTATACAAAACATCACTAACAATGCACAAACATCAGAAAAGAAACCAGATAACTGGGAGCTCCCAAAAATCAAACACTTATATGCTCATCAAAAGACTTCATCAAAAGAGTAAAAAGACAATCTACAGGCTGCAAAAAAATTTTTGACTACAACAAATCCAATCAGCACCTAATCCTAAAATCTACAAGGTACTGCAAAACCTCAACAACAAAAAGACAATCCAGTTAAAAAATGGGCAAAGGATATAAACAGGCACTTCACCAGAGAAGGCATTCAGGCAACTACCCGATACATGAGAAAATGCTAAAGGTCATTAGTCATTAGAGTTAGACCAAGTCCAACACCCATTCCTGATAAAAACTCTCAATAAAATAGGTATAGAAGGGAAATTCCTCAACATAATAAAGGGCATCTATGCAAAACCAACAGCCAACATCATTCTTAATGGAGAGAGGCTGAAAACATCCCCCTTGAGAACAGAAACAAGACAAGGATGTCCTTTATCACCACTCCTATTTAACATTGTGCTGGAAGTTCTAGCTAGAGCAGTAAGGCAAGAAAAAGAAATAAAGGGCATCAAATTGCTAATGAAGTTAAACTGTCCCTATTTGCAGATGATACAATACATAGAAAACCCAAAAGACTCCTCGAAAACACTACTGGAACTAATAGAAAGATTCAGCAGAGCAGCAGGATACAGGATAAACATACAGAAATCAGTTGGATGAAAATGAGAATGACAAAAAGGAAATCAGGAAAACAATACCATTTATAATAGCCCCTAAAAAAATAAAATACTTAGGAATAAATCTAACCAGGGATGTAAAGGACCTATTCAGAGAAAACTACAAAACACTACTGCAAGAAACCAAAACAGATCTATATAAATGGAAAAACATACCATGCTCATGGATAGGTAGACTCAACTTGTGAAAATGACAATTCTACCCAAAGTGATTTACAAATACAAAGCAATCCCGATCCAAATACCAACAACATTCTTTAAAGGGATGGAAAAAGTAATCACTAACTTTATATGGAAAAGGAAGGATCCCCACATAAGTAAAGCACTATTGAAGAAAGTAGGAGGATTCATACTTCCTGACCTCAGAACCTACTATACAGTTACAGTAGTCAAAACATCCTGTATTGGTACAATGACCGATACATTGACCAATGGAACAGAATTGAGAACCTAGATGTAAATCCATCCACCTATGGTCACCTGATTTTCAACAAGGGCCCAAAGCCCATCAAATGGGGAAGAGACAGTCTTTTTAACAAATGGTGCTGGTAAAACTGGATGTCCATTTACAAAAAATGAACAGGACCCATACCATATACAAAACTAACTCAAAATGGATGAAAGACCTATATATAAAGCCAAAAAACTATGAAATTCATAGAAGAAAAAATAGGATCGACTCTAGAGTTCCTAATCCATGGCATTAACAAGATACAAACCACAACCAACAACACACAAACTCCAGGAGATAAGCTAGATAACTGGAATCTTCTAAAAATTAAACACTTAATGCTCACCAGAAGACTTCACCAAGAGAGTAAAAAGAGAACCTACAGACTGGAAGAATAAATTTGGCTACTACAAATCAGACAAAGGTCTAATCTCTAAAATCTACAAGAAAATCCAACACTTCTACAACAAAAAGACAAATAATTGAATTAAAAAATAAGCAAAGGAAATGAATAGACACTCCAGCAAAGAAGACACTGAAACAGCCAACAGACACATGAGGCAATGCTCTCGATTACTAGCCCTTAGAGAAATGCAAATCAAAACCATAATGAGATACCATCCCACCCCGGCATTACTGGTACAAATCAAAAAAACAGGAAATAACAAATGTTGGAGAGGCTGTGGGGAGATCAGAACCCTTATGCAGTGCTGGTGGGAATGCAAAATGATACAACCATTTTGGAAAACTATACGGTGCTTCCTTAGAAAGCTAGAAATAGAATAACCATACGATCCAGCAATCTCACTCCTAAGAATATATCCTAGAGAAATAAGAGTCATCACACGAATAGACATCCACACACCCATGTTCACTGCAGCATTGTTCACGATAGCAAAAAGCTGAAAACAACTTAGATGCCCATCAACAGAAGAATGGATAAACAAACTGTGGTACATACACACAATGGAGTATTACACAATGAGAAAGAACAACAATGAAACTGTGAAGCATCTCATAAGATGGATGACTTTGGAGGATATTATGCTGAGTGAAATAAGTCAATCACAAGAGGACAAATATTGTATGAGGCCATTACGGTAAAAACTCATGAAAATGTTTACACACAAAAAGAAATAATCTTTGATGGTTACCAGGGAGGGGAGGGGTAGAGATGGAAAAAAGCACTAAATAGACAACAGATAAGTGGTAACTTTGGTGAAAGGTGAGACAGT
Organism: Loxodonta africana; assembly: GCF_030014295.1. NCBI lineage: Eukaryota > Metazoa > Chordata > Mammalia > Proboscidea > Elephantidae > Loxodonta > Loxodonta africana. The sequence goes on from NC_087352.1 coordinate 16,399,723, forward strand.
ACAGAATACTGGGGAAGGCAGCACAACTTGTATGAGGCAAGGTCACGGAAGCTCCACAGATACATCCAAACTCCCTAAGGGACTGAATTACTGGGCTGAAGGCTATGGGAACCATAGTCATGGGGAACATCTAGCTCAACTGGCATAATATAGTTTATAAAAAAAAATATTCCACATTCTACTTTGGTGAGTAGCATCTGGGGTCTTAAAAGCCTGTGAGTAGCCATCTAGGACACTCCACTGTTCTCACCCCTCCGCGAGCAAGGAAGAATGAAGAAAACTAAAGCCCCAAGGGAATGGTTAGTCCAAAGGACTAATGGACCACATCTACCACTGCCTCCACCAGACTGAGTCCATCCAGTACAACTAGATGTTGCCTGGCTACCACCACTGACTGCTCTGACAAGGATCACAATAGAAGGTCCCAGACAGAGCTGGGGAAAATGTAGAACAAAATTCTAACTCAAAAAGAGAGACCAGACTTGCTGGCCTATCGGAGACTGGAGAAACCCTGAGAATACGGCCCCTGGACACCCTTTCATGAAGTCACTCCTGAGGTTCACCCTTCAGGCAAAGATTGGACAGGCCCATAAAACAAAACAAGACTAAAGGGGCACACCAGCCCAGGGGCAAGGACTTGAAGGCAGGAGGGAACAGGAAAGCTGGTAACAGGGAACCCAAGGTTGAGAAGGGAGAATGTTGACATGTTGTGGGGTTGTTAACCAATGTCATAAAACAATATGTGTACTAGCTGTTTAATGAGAAAAAAAAGATCATTAGCCATTAGAGAAATGCAAATCAAAACTACAATGAGATGCCATCTCACCCCAACAAGGCTAGCATTAATCAAAAAAAACACAAAATAAATTTTGGAGAGGTTGTGGAGAGACTGAAACACTTCTACACTGCTGGTGGGAATGTAAAATGGTACAACCACTTTGGAAGTCGATTTGGCACTTCCTTAAAAAGCTAGAAATAGAAAGAACTACCATATGATCCAGCAATCCCACTCCTTGGAAAATATCCTAGAGAAATAAGAGCCATCACACGAATAGATAAATGCACACCCATGTTCATTGTAGCACCGTTTACGATAGCACAAGGGTGGAAACAACCAGGGTGCCTATCGACGGACAAATGGATAAACAAATTATGGTGTATTCACACAATGGAATACTACACAATGATAAAGAACAATGATGAAACCATGAAACATCTCATAACATGGATGAATCTGGAAGACATTATGCTGGGTGAAATTAGTCAGTCACAAAAGGACAAATACTGTATAAGACCACTATTATAAGAACTCATGAAAAGGTTTAAACACAGGAGAAAACATTCTTTGATGGTTACAAGGGTGGGGAGGGAGGGAGAGAGGTATTCATTAAAAAAAAAAAACTAGATAGTAGACAAGAATTATTTTAGGTGAAGGGAAGGGCAACACACAATACAGGGGAGGTCAGCACAACTGGACTAAACCAAAAGCTAAGAAGTTTCCTGAATGCAACCAAACACCTCAAGGGACAGAGTAGCAGCATCAGAGGTCTGGGGACCATGGTTTCAGGTGACATCTAGGTCAATTGGCATAACAAAGTGTATTAAGAAAACGTTATGGATCCCACTTTGGTGAGTGGCATTTGGAGTCTTAAAAGCTAGCAAGTGCCCATCTAAGATGCATCAGTTGGTCTCAACCCACCTGGAGCAAAGGAAAGTGAAGAACACCAAAGACACAAGGGAAATATGAGCCAAAGAGACAGGAAGGGCCACATAAACCAGAGATTCCATCAGCCTGAGACTGGAAGAACTAGATGGTGCCTGGCTACTACCAATGACTGCCCTGACAGGGAACACAACAGAGAATTTCTGATGGAGCAGGAGAAAAGCTGGATGCAGTGCTCAAATTCTAGTAAAAAGACCAGACTTAGTGGTCTGACTGAGACTGGAGGGAACCCAGGGCACATGGCCCCCAGACTCTCTGTTAGCCCAAAACTAAAACCATTCTCGAAGCCAACTCTTCAGACAAAGGTTAGACTGGACTATAAGACATAAAATGATACTGGTAGGAGTGTGCTTCCTAGTTCAAGTACACACATGAGACTCTGTGGGCAGCTCCTGCCCGGGGGCAAGATGAAAAGGCAGAGAGGGACAGAAGCTGATTGCATGGACACGGGAAATACAGGGTGGAGAGGAAGAGTTTGCTGTCACATTATAGGGAGGGCAACTAGTGTCACATAACAATGTGTGTATAAGTTTTTGTATAAGAAACTGACAAACTATAAACTTTCACTTAAAGCATAGTAAAAACAACAACAAAAAGAATCTGTGCTTACTGGACCCATGTCAATAAGCTCAGACTGATCCATCTTTATATTCCTTGCACCACCCTTAATAGCCATTCCCACACATAGTCCCCAAGTTTCTGTTTGTACATATTAGAAAAGGAAAGCAATTCTTCTGGAGTGTAGCATACCTTCTCCTGGGTCACACTTTGTACTTTACCTTTTGGGGCTTGCTAGGACTTTAGCTATTGGTCTAGAAGCCAGAATCAGTAGTGTGGAATTGTTTTGAGAACATTCAGCATTGTCTTGTAAAGCATCTGCCTCAGGCAGTGCCCCAGGCAATGACTCAGGCAAGGGCTCTTTAGAGGCAGCTGGGCTAGGGCTAATCTCATTAGATTGGAGTTGAGGGACTAATGGTTCTTCTAGACAGGGTGGTTTAGCAGACAAACATGAAGTAATCTCTTCAGATGGGAGTGGTTCTGCTGGCAGGAGTGATTCAATGGAATTTAGGGGCTCGGTGTCTCCAGCTTCCTGATTATCTGTCCATATGTCCCCATCCCAAGTTTCAGGATCCCATTTCTTCCCAATCAATGCCCTTATTTTAACTTCAGACACCTCTTGAGATTGGCAATCGAGCTGGCATTGTAATTCAGCCACTCTTACAATAAGACTCTGAGTTTGGCTTTCAGCAATATCAGCTCTATTACTACAAGAAATAAGACTTTCTTTCAAAGCACAAGTGGAAACTTTGAGGTCATTTATGCAGCACTTGAGCTTTGACTCTGAAGCCTTGAGTGCATCTCTTTCTTTCACCAGTTTGTCTAGTGAACGTAGGACCAACAAACCAGCTTCCTTATATTTCTCATTCTAACAAAACTATAGAAAGATATCACACGTGTGTTCACCCAGAGCCTCCCTTTTCACCAATACCTGATCTATTGGTGGTGATATATTGCGTATTTGTATTGCCACCTCATGCCATGGATTACCAGTGCTCTCTTTACTGCTGGAAGCAGGGTCATCAACATCTTTAAGACTAGCCAGACTTCAGAACCAATTTAGAAAACTCATCCTTACAATTTTGTTTCTCTAGAACCATCCCTGGTACCAAATGTCTTAGGTTGGGTTCTCTAGAGAAGCAAAACCAGTAAAGCTGATAGCTCCAGTCCCAAGAACTGGAGGTCAGATGAACAGGAGGCAGCTGCAGGATCCAAAGAGAGAGAAAAAACAGAAGGTTTGCTTATATTCAGATACAGGCCACACCCCCAAGGAAACGCCCTTTCAACTGATTGGCTACTCACAGCAGAGTCCATCATGGGAGTGATCACACATAAACACTGAGAATCATGGCCCAGCCAAGCTGATAACACAATCTTAACCATCACACCATGCTAGATGCCTAGATTTGCCTTATCCAAGGCCTGGCCTTCAGCCAAGTTGGAGAAGGCTTACCAAGGAATTAAGTGGCTTCATGAAAGGTAGAAAAAATATAAATGTGCTTGCTAATGGGCTATGGCAATCCTGTCATTAATGTAAACATGATTTTTATAAAGATGTTGCATCAGTGGTTCCAAGACTGTTTTGTGGACTAAGTGCATCTATAAATCAACTAGTTTGGGGAACTACCAAGTTATATTGCTGAGCTGATCAAAGGTCGATATCTTCTTGGTAAGAGCCATCACTAATTTTACCACAGGGCTAAATGAAATGAATTTGCCTTGTAGGTGATGACTGAGTGGAACTTGCAACTTGTGGGCTGGGCGGCTCTACGATAGAGCTGAAGCCCAACAGGGGATAAGGCCAGCCAGTTTTCCACTGGGGCTGTGGGCTGTGGGTTGGGTTTTCATTTAATGCTTGGAGATGCCAGGATTTTGGATTGCTTGGGGCCCACGGGGAGGCTGCCCCTGTGTAAGTTTCTGTGAAAAAAGAAGGAAAAGAAGATACCCCCAGCCATCTGCGTTTGGGGCATGGGGTGTGGGTCTGGAAAATGGAAAGATGGTGGATCCTAAAGTCTTCACACCACTGAAGTCTCAAGCTCCTCAAGCTCGAAAATAGGAGACTGGAATGAGCGTGAACCCCCACGTCCACTGGCTCTTGTATCTTGTCGCTTACTTTGGACATGTTATCAGGAGGGACCAATATCTCAAGAAGGACATCATGCTTGGTAAAGTAGAGGGTAAGCAAAAAAGAAGACCCTCAATGAGATGGATTAACACAGTGCTTGCGACAAGGGGCTCAAACATACCTACTATTTGAGAATTGGGCAGGATAGGGCAACTTTAGTTCAGCTTTACATAATATCACTATGAGTTGGAGCCGACTCTAAGGCACCTAACAACAACACCTGAATCAATGATCTGTCTTCTTGAAAACTTGTGTTATTGAGTCGGATAAGTTGGGGACTGGAGAGAGAAGACGGTTGCCTTTTCCCCATTATATGTTTTAAGTTACTAGAATATAAGCTTTACTAGCACTTACGCAGGAATTTTGATGGTTCACTGCTATATCCAAAATGCCTAGACAGTGTCTCATACACATGGTTGCAAGCCCAAGTAAGTAATAAAATATTTGTTAAGTGAATAGAGAAGCTCCAAAGCAAAACCTGTTGCCATTGAGTTGATTCCAACTCGTGGAATCCCCACGTGTTACAGAGTAGAACTACTCCATACTGTTTTCTTGGCTCTAATTTTTATTGAAGCAGTTTGCTAGGTCTTTCTTTTGTGGTGCTACCAGGTGGGTTTGAACTGCCAATCTTCAGGTTAGCAATTCAGTGCAAACCATTTGTGCACGAGGCACCTTTTGATAAGACTCAGAAGTTAATATTTTAAATAGTTTTCAGTCTATATATGAGACTTTTCCATGTCATGTATTATTTCTCTCCTTGTTAAAAAGAAAAAAAAAACGCTATTAATAATCTGAAGTGATGTTACAAATACAAAAAAGGTTTTGATTTTTCCCTAGCACTATGCCCATCTGTGAGATGGATTGACGCAGTATCTGCAACAATGGGCTCAAGCATAACAATGATTGTAAGGATGGCACAGGACCAAGCAGTGTTTTGTTCTGTTGTGCATAGGGTCACTATGAGTTGGAACCGACACAATGCCACCTAACAGCAACAATGCCCATCTATATAGTGTTGACTCTCTTTTTTGTGCTGGATTCTAGATCCCTTAACTCTTGGTCATTGTCATGGTCATTGTCATTCATTAAAAAAATCCATCTAACATCCATTTTAAAACTCTAATCTGATTCAAAGTTTTCCCATTCCTATTTCTGGATAAGCTTGTGGTGCAAGAGACCTGGAGTGGAGCAGGGGTAGCCTGTGCTTTTATTCTTTCTTCCCCTTTGACTCATCCCCTCCCCTTTTCCAGCCCGTGGTTCCAACCCCAGGTTCTCTACCCTTTTCTAGCTTAAAATCTCCTTCCTTTTTTCAGGCCAAAGGCTCCATGCAGGGGAATAGGGGACAATCTTCTCCAACTTTTCTGGGAACATGGCAGCAACTATCTCTCCATGGGTGGTTGCTGCTTCTCTGGCTAACGCAGACTGGCCTTGTATGCCCTAATGTGTAGGCAGTGTCTGAATGGTGGTTTTCTTGCGGAGGCTCATGTGTGAGTTCTCCTGACAGCAGAGTTCCCTGATATGGGAGACTTGACTCCACCTTAATCTCTTCTGAGCCCCCTCCTATTTATTCATGGTGATATATCTGACGACATTTTCCTGCCAGGCTCCCAGGTCCAGCAGCCAGCCTTCTTAGGTAATGTACCTACTAAGGGATGTAAGCCAAGCTACTTCCTATGGTGCCTAATGACCCACAGGAAATTCAGGCATTCTTGTCACCAGCGCCCTGGTAAAGAAATAGAACATCATCAGCATCCCACAAGGTCCCATGTGGTCACTTCCCCTCACTACTACTTCCCTCCCCTCTAGAAGTAGTCACTGTCCTGATTTTTAAGGTAATCACTTCCTTGAATTTTTACAGTTTTATGATTTATGTATCCCTATATAGTTTACCTTTACCTGTTCTGAGATCTCTCTCCCTACATTCTCTCATACACTTGTGCACACACGCACACTGCATGTTTTCTCAAATGATACTCTATATGTTGTCTGAAAGTTTTAAATTTTTGCTTTTAACACCTAAGTCCTTAATCCATTTTGTATAGATTTTTTTCTCCCTCCTCCCTGAAATCTGACAACCACTGATTTTTCATTAATATATTTAGATAATTTACATTTAATATAATTATTGATATGGTCGGGTTTAGATCTACCATTTCAGTATTTGCTTCTACTTGTTCCTTTTTTATTATTGTAAAGATATATTTAAGACATTTTCCAATTCAATGTTTTTCACATGAACAATTTAGTGACACTAATTACGTTCATCATGTTGTGCAATCATCACTGATATTCGCTGGCAAATTTTCCATCACCATAATCAGAAACTCAGTGCTTCCTGAACAATGCTCCCCTCTTTCCCCCTCCCGCACTTGGTAACTACTACTAAACTTTGGTCTCTATACTTTTGCCTATTCTAGATATTTCATAAAGTGAGATCATACAATATGTATCCTTTTGTGATTGACTTATTTCATTCAGCATAATGCTTTCATTGTTGATCCATGTTATAGCATGTATCAGCACTTCATTTGTCTTTATAGCTAAGAAATATTCCCTTGTATGTATATACTATTTTTTTATCCATTCTTCTGTTGATGGACATTTAGTTTGTTTCCACAATTTGCCTATTGTGAAGAGTGCTGCAGTGAACACTGGTGTACATACATGTGTCTCTGTCGCTGCTTTCAATTGTCTTGGGCATATACCTAGGAGTAGAATTGTTAGGTAATATGGTAGTTCTATGTTTAACTTTTTGAGGAACTACAAAACTTTTTCACAGCAGCTGTACTATCTTGCATTCCCACCAGGAATGGACAAGGAATCCAATTTTTCCACACTCTTGCCAATGGAAGGAGTCCTGGGCTGCTCTAGTTTATACTTTACATCCAACCCTTCTCCTGGAATGGGTCCTATGACTTCACTTCCATGAGTTAGGTCCCTTCAGTTCCCCAATACTCAAGTCAAATTCCCTCCCTTCTGCTGGCTCACCTTTCTTCTCCTGCCTCCGTCTTCATGGTGGGTTTGTACTATAGTGTGGTCACGTCCTGAAATTCCTTCTGTTTTGTTCAGACTTTCCAGTCCCCACTGCCTTGGACAGCGTGCCCTTCACTGGAGAACTCCAATGCTTCATGTGAGAAGGAAGGAAGTAAAGGGACAGTGGGAGGGCTGAGAAAAGGACAGGGGAGTGAAAAACGCAGGATCATTGAGAGAAGATGGATAAGAAGGAAGATGATGAAATGGGACTGGAATGATGGGGTGGATGTGAGGAAGGGGGAGGCATTGCCCTTGCAGTTTCTCCCATGGCCAGTTCACTCCAGATCCTGAATGTAAATGGACAACTTCCACCACATACTGCTGGTACTGTAAAATATTGAGGGCCACAGAAGGAATTGAGAGGGGTGGGCTACCAGTCTTGCATCTCATTGTGTCTCTCTTTGCAATCTGGTTAATTATATGCACCCCATGATCCAAGGGCTCAAATCCACTTCAAAGGTGAGCCACTTTTAACTTACCAAGCTGATGGAATCCCTTCTATCCAAAACCCTCTAATATTCTGCTAACTCTGATGCCTATTGGTCTCCAACTTCTCATGCCTTCTAACATGACCTCTCATTCCAAACAGCCTTTGATATATTCCGCTCAACTTGTTTTTGCTGAACTCTATTTCTCAATCATACTTCCTACTCAGATGGTGTATGTCTCAGAACTCCTACCTGCTTCATCCTTGTATAGCTCCTTATCCAGAGTCTCCTTCTGGAACGTACATGTTTTGGTCTGGAGCATTTGTCGGATGCCAAGATGGGGGTCACTCTTTCCTTTAATCCTCAAATCCAAATGGGGGTGTTAGGGACAGTACGGTTGACAATCTGACAGAAGCCCCCATCTCTCCGTTTCCGTCTTCTTTTCTTCCATCTTTGTCATGGTTTACTTCATCTCCCGTTTGTATGGTGCTTCTCCCTCCTCAAGTGCTATCTCTGCTCTCTGTGGAAGCATGGTGTGGGGCAGGGAACCGCCTCCTTCATGCCTTAGGCCTAGGCTTTGGCAGCTTCGCCTCAAGCAGCTCATACATCCATCTGCCCGACAACTTTCTCAGTGATGCCTTTGCTGTGACTCTTCTCAACTTGGTCCTCTCAATGACTGTCATATTGATTATATTTTCCACAATGGGCATGGTCAGAACATAGAGGATGCAATGGTGCATGCGCAGTAGGGTTCGTTGGAGCAAGTGCGTGTGTCTGTGGGGAAGGGTGGGGAGGTTGGGAGGGGAGCGTGGGCAAATGCCTGCTTGGTCGGTAGAGGGCAGCCAGGGGTAGTAGCTGCGCATGCGCAGAGAAACAGCTGGCAGGGCAGAGCTAGAGGCAGGGCAAGGAGTGTCGCTGATGCCTGACGAGGCCTAAAGGGGCTCACGGCGGTTCGTATCGTTCTCAACTGAGGCTTCTTCACCCACCTCTTCGCCTGACTGACCAGACTGAAGAGCCCTCGAGTGCAGGGTTAGGAGCCCAGAGTGTTAACAAATCTGCGGCGTGTGAGGCTGGGCGGCATACCGGGTAGCCCGAGGCTTCAGGCCGCCAGCGCCGTGGAGCTGAGGGATCAAATAGGTCTTCGGGGTCCTTCCGGTTTTTTGCTTTAGGATCCTGGAAACTGGCTCCAGTCCCTTCATCCACCGAATCTGACTTTGAACAAGTCTGTCAGCCCGGCTCTCACAGGGACCCAGCCTTCAGCCCCTGCCGTTGGGGAAAACAGGCGTTAGCTCCCTGTCGGCGGGGACTCCTCTCCAGCCTTTTAGGGACAGCTGTGCCCGGTCCTGGAGGATCTGGACCCCAGTTCCAGGGAAGGAGGTAAACAGAGAAGAACGGACCTTTCTGGGAGCCCCAGGAGGTGTGAGCCCAGGAGAGGCGTTGCTGGGGAATGAAGGTGCTGGCTTCCCAAGGTGGGCCCCCACCAGCACTCCTGGCCTGGGAGGAAGGCAATGAGCTGTCTAAGGGCCTTGTAGGAGTCAGAGGTGGCCACTTCACAGAATCTCTTTGCCAAAACTGGGATCTGACAACAGTGGACCAGATTTACCTTTTTACCAGAAAGCATGTGTTAAGAAATATTACTGAATGTGTTCAGGAAAGGTGACTATATTTTTCATAAATACAATTTTTCTTTTTTTTTTTTTTTAGTAGAACACAGAGGGGAAGGGTCAATATTCAGAATGTGAAGCATGAGAATCAGAAAAGTGTTTTTATTTTGACATACGTTACATGTCAGTTGCTGGCAAGATATCCAGTAGGAGTATAGATTTGTGCTTCCTTAGGTAAGCTGATGACTCTTCAACGTCGTCGTTAAACTCTTCAACAAATTGAGCTGTTTTTTGCTCATGGCACCTTCCCCTTCACACACACACACAGAAAAAGAAAATCAAAACCCTAAGTCACTATAAAGACTTAGAGTTTATCTAAGTGATTTTGTGTTGATAAACTGAGGCCCTTGATTACGTTTTCTGTCTTTAGCTTTTGTGACGCTGTTTTCTTCTGGCTTTCCTCTAATTCCCTGGCAATTTCATATATTTGTAGGTGGTCTTTATAGAGAGAGCAAGGGTTAAGAGTCAGCTGCTAACCAAAACGTCAGCAGTTTGAAACCTCCCTGGGAGAAAGACCTGGCAATTTGCTCCAGTAAAGATTAAAAAACAATAAAGATTACAGCCTTGAAAATATCATGGGCAGTTCTGCTCTGTCACATGGGATCAGTATAAGTAGAAAATTGAGTTGGCAACAACAGTGTATTGTATGTGTGTGTGTTTCTGATTTCTTTTGCCCAGTATTTTATATTTTGTTTTTGAGGAAAGAGAAAGCAGTTTATTGCAGAGCAGCAATGCAAAGAGCCAGGGGGCTTGCCCAGATCTGACTCCCTGAGCAGGGGTTAGATTACAGTTTGTATTGGGATTCTAATTTAGGAAGTTATACATATTTATAAATTTTCTGGGAAATCTCATTCATAGGTAATTCAGGTGTGGCTTGGCTGGACTGCGTGTGTTCTGCAGGCCACATCTATTTCAAGCTTGTTGTTGTCTACCACTCTGGCCTTGGTTTCTTGAAACACCTGGTATTTTTTGCAAAACAAGCTAACAAAGTAGTTAAGCAAGGAGCATGGGGGAGTTTGGTTAAGAAACACAGACAGTGGGGTGTTTGAACAAGAAACAGAGAGACCCTGGGGTGATAGAGGCTCAGGCCTTGATATATTTTATTTTTAACAGATTAAACTGTGAAATATAATGTGTATCTAGAAAAGGTAATGAAACATATAAATTGAGTTTTTAGTGAATAATTATAAAGCTTGTATCTGTGTAGTGGCCACCCAGTTGAAGAAATAGAGCATTACCATCACTAGAAGACCTTGTCTCATTATCACTTCATGATTAGTACCCCTTTCTCCATCCAAAGTATCTTAGTTATTTAGTGCTGCTATAACAGAAATACCACAAGTAGATGGCTTTAACAAACAAATTTATTCTCTCACAGTGTAAAAGGCTAAAAGTTTGAATTGAGGGTCCCAGTTCCAGGTAAAGGCTTTCTCTCTCTGTCAGCTCTGGAGGAAGGCCCTTGTCATCCATCTTCCCCTGGGTGGGTGAGTTTATCAGCACGGGGATCCCGGGTCCAAAGGACATGCTTTGCTCCTGGCTCTTCTTACTTGGTGTTAATGAAATCCCTCTCCTCTCTTCTTGCTTCATTCTTTTATGTCTCAAAAGAGATTGACTCAAGATACAGTCTTATTCTATAGAATGTGTCCTCATTAACATAACTGCCTCTAATCCTGCCTCATTAGCATCATGGAGGTTAGGATTTACAACACATCAGATCACAAATCAGGGGACAACCACACACAGTGCTGGGAATCATAGCCTAGCCAAGTTGACACACATTTTTTAGGGGATACAATTCAATCCATAACACAGAGGTAACCTCTAGTCTGACTTCTGTAATAATCATTTCTGTGCTTTTCTTTATAGTTTTACCATGTATGTATACATCCCTAAACCGCATAGCTTAGTTTTGTTTCTTTTTGAACTTAAATATGTGGACTCACTCTGTATGGAACATTTTGCCTAGATTCTTTTACTTAGCATTGTTTGTGAGATTAAGTTATGTTGTTGAGTGTAGCTTTAATTTAGCTCCTTTATTTTCTTCACATCTGTTAAGTATTCCTTTGCTTGATTACAATTTATTCATTTTACTGTTGATGGACATTTGTGTTTTTGTCTTTTTGGCAATTATAAATAATAATGCTGAGACCATTTTGTGAGAGGTAAAATAATGTAGTTGGTTAAAAGCTCTGTTTCTGAAACTAGATTGTGTTAAATCCTGACTCTACCACCTTTTAGCAGTGTAATCTTAGGAAAGCTGTGTAATTTTTTTTTGTTTTGATTTTTTTTACCTGTAAAATGCGGATCACAATAGTACCTACCTCATAGGTCTGCTGTGAGAAGAAATATAAAAAATATAAAGCATTTAGAACAGTGCCTGACACAAAGTAAGCACCCTGTGTTGTTGTTAGGTGCCACCGAGTCAGTTGTGACTCACAGCAACCCTAGGTACAACAGAACAAAACATTGCCTAGTCCTCCGCCATCCTCACAATCGCTGTTATGCTTGAGCCCACTGTCAGAGCCACTGTATCAATCCATCTCATGGAGGATCTTCCTTGATTCCTCTACTTTACAAGCATGATGTCCTTCTCCAGAGACTGAGCAATCCCAATAACATGTCCAAAGTATGAGACGTAGTCTCGCCATCCTTGCTTCTAAGGAACGTTCTGGTTGTACTTCTTCCTGGACAGATTTGTTTGTTCTTTTGGTAGTCCATGATATATTCGATATACTTCGCCAACATCACAATTCAGTGTATTAGTTATTGTTATTACTGTACCTGATGTATATGTGAAAGAGTTTCAGCGGGGAATATACCTAATAGTGGAAATTGTTGGGTCATTTACCTTACTTTACTACTAAGCTGTTCTCCGCCACCATTGAGTATGAGAATTGTTGCTCCGCATCTCATCAGCACTTTTCCATTTTGACCAATCCAGTAAGTGTGTAATGGTATTCCACTGTGATTTAAATTGCCTTTAGCTGGTTACTAATGAGATTGAGCACTTAAAAAATATTTGTTGGCCTTTTGTGAAGTGCCTTTCAAGTCTTGTACCTATTTTCTTGCTCCATTGTGTCTGTGTTTTTTTTCAACTGATTATTTATAGGTGTTCTTTATATGTTTTGGATCTTAGTTATTTGTGGTTATGGTTGGTTGCAGATGTCTTCTCCCACTCTATGGCTGTAAGAATGGTGGTGGCATCAGTCTACCTTCACATGGGGAAGGAGAGGGAATCACCATCATCAGCCCAAGGCTGATGATTGCCCTGAGGTTGAGGTCAGACATACCTCTTCTCTCTTTACTTTTTACCAAGCCTGACATCAGCTGTCCCTCTCATGGTGCTCTCTACTTCTCCGTTGGGTTTGATAATTCATTGCAGTGCCCACACAGAACTCACAGACAATACTTACAATTATGGGGTTTATCAGGGAAGTACCAGGTTACAACTTGGGATCAGGATCAACAGGCTACACTGGAATCAGGATTGGGAAGCACGTAGGCAAAATCTCCCTTCTTCAGTGCAGGACAGCTCTCTCAGCTCATCGGCTGTGCAGGGCTCCTCTCAGACACCCTCAGGACAGGCGCCTTTCTCAGCCCTCATCCCCCGCTCTGGCCTGGCTTCTGCCCTGCACAGTCAAGTGTTACAAAGCTATTACACTGGAGGTGGTGCAAACGGCAAGAACTGGCAGCAGCAGAACCAGGAGACCATCGTGGGATGATTCTGGAGCCGACCCACGGAGCTAGAGAGCTGAATGCCTTTGCACAGGAGGCTTCCTGGCAGAGTGGGCTGCCTCCAGGCACTTAGCAGTGGAACTAGGCTTGCTGACTCACGGAGCAAGAGAGTTGAGTGCCTTCTGGCTGCAGTTTACTGGCAGAGTGGGGTGCCTCCAGGCACTTATTGGTGGAGCTGAAGAGCTTTGGAACACTTACCTGAGCCAGCAGATGCAAGTGGCGAGGCCCAAGCCACCGAGAGGCCAAGGAAGCAGAAGCTTAAGAGACAAGGAACACAGGAAGCCGAGTTGCCTCAGTCTCAAAGGGTATGGCCACGACCTCTGGGGTCTCAAAGGCTGGAGCCATGGCTTCTGGTGTTTGAAGGGTGGAGTCACTATTTGGATGGACTAAGAGAACGCTCCCTAAAGCTGAGGGAGCAGGGTTGCTGTCCCAGTGGGCCTGGAAGGCGGAGCTGAAGCCCAGGACTGTGGGGCCTCCACTCAGAATCCGGAGAGTGTGGCCAATACATAGAGTCTGTGGGGCGGGGCCGTTGTGTGAATGGTCTCAGAGAACAGAGAATTATTTTCAAAGTCTTGAGCGCTGATGTAATGTGTTCTGCTGACTTGCTTGGTGCCTGTTATCCCTTCTTTCAGTTCAGTTTTTTCCATTTGTAATGGAAATGTGTAGTGCCTGTTCCACTATTGTACTTTGGAAGCAGATAACTTGTATTCTGGATTTCACAGATGAAGAGGAATTTTTTGGATTTTGGACTTGGAGCTGATTTAAGACTTTTGCTGTGATACAGTGAGGTGAATATGCTTTACATGTGGCAAGGACATGAATTTGGTGGGGCCAGAGGATGAAATTATCATGGATTGAATTGTGTCCCTTCAAAAATGTGTGTATCAATTTGGCTAAGCCATGATTCCCAGTATTGTGTGATTGTTCACCATTTGGTCATCTGATGTGATTTTCCTGTGTGTTGTAAACCATCTCTCTATGTTGTTGATGAGATGAGACTAGTGACAGTTACGTTAATGAGGCAGGACTCAATCTACAAGATTGGATTGTGTCTTGAGCCAATCTCTTTTAAAGAGAGAAGTGAGAAGAGAGACATGGGGACTTCATACCACCGAGAAAGTATAGACAGGATCATGCGTCCTTTGGACCCGAGGTCCCTGCACTGAGAAGCTACTAGACCAGGGGAGGACTGATGACAAGGACCTTCCCCCAGAGCTGACAGAGAGAGAAAGCCTTCCCCTAGAGCTGGCATCCTGAATTCAGACTTTTAGCCTCCTAGACCTTGAGACTGGGAACCCTGATGGCGTGGTGGTTAAGAGCTACATCTGCTAACCAAAAGGTCAGCAGTTCAGATCCACCAGTTGCTCCTTGGAAACCCTGTGGGGCAGTTCTACTCTGTCCTTTAGGGTCACTATGAGTTGGAATCGACTCGACGGCAACAGGTTTGGTTTGGTTTTGGTTTTGGTTTTAGATCGTGAGAGAATAAATTTCTGTTTGTTAAAGCCATACACTTGTGGTATTTCTGTTATAGCAGCACTAGATAACTGGGACAAGATGCTTGATCAGATTCAGGTGGAATCTTTTTGATAAGATGTAAGTGATGCTGTGTTGTTTTTGTCAGGATGCCCTTAGTATCTGATGGTGTCTCCTTTTCTGATGTTAGCGGCTACTGATGCTTGATGCCTAGATGCAGTAATACTTTGGAGGTTGCAAAATGGTAACGTTTTCAGTCTGTAATTTGTTTTTCATTTATTAACTGGAATACATCAATAAAGAGACCTTCCATTTATCTACTGTTTTCTTACCCAGTGGTGGTGCAGTTGTTAAGAACTTGGTTGTTAACCAAAAGGTAGGCAGTTGGAATCCACTGGCCACTCCTTGGAAACCCAATGGGGCAGTTCTGTTCTGTCCTATAGAGTCACTATGAGTTGGAATCAACTCAATGGCAACAGGTTTGGTTTTTGTTTTTGTTTTTTGGTACAGTTCATATAGGAAATGCAGACAAATGCTTGATTTTTACCCTTTATTAATTTTCAAGATAATGAATTGGTTCCAGTCATCCTCTGTAGGTAATCAGTTTTTTTAAAAAAAATTATCATTGAGAACTCATGCATTTAAACATATCTCATAGGTTTCAATGTTGAAATTGTTGTCTTATTACAGCTGAATTTTTTCTATCTTTGGCCAGTGGGATCCTCTTCAAGTTGATTTTCTGAATCCTGAAATTGAGATTATGTTTAACTTTTAAAGCAAATCTACAATGTTCAAGCCTTCTAATCAATAATATGAATTTGTTCTGTTTCCTTGCTTTGCTTTTCTTCTTCAGGTTTTCCTCTTGCCTTTTTGTTGGATCTTCTTTGCCTCTTCTCAGTATTTGCCAGTTTATTTTGAACTTTTTATTTCTACTTTAAAATTTCTTTTGATTAAAAAAATATTCTTCCTAGTCACTTCTTTTTCTTTTAAGGCAGTATCTGTTTTTATTTATTCTTCCATTTTTCATTGTGTAGTCTTTATTTCTGAATTAATTTTTTTTAATTTCTAACTTTTTTGAGTTCTGTCACCTATTTAGGAGTTTTTAAATCTGATTTTCGTTGTTACTTCATGCCTTATATTATTTTCTTAAGGAGCCCTGGTGGCACAGTGGCTAAGTGCTCAGCTGCTATCTGAAAGGTCGTCAGTTTAAGCCCACCCAGTGGCAATGTGAGAGAAAAATGTGGTAGTCTGCTTCCATAAAGATTATAGCCTTGGAAACCCTGTGGGGCAGTTCTACTCTGTTCTGTAGGGCCACTATGAGTTAGAATCAACTTGATGGCAGTCCGTTTTGGGATTTATCATTTTCTTAATCTCTTTAAATTTGTTTTGAGGTAGTAGATTACAGTTTGATTGACATGTCTTTGTGATTGCTTTCTTTGTATTTAAAACTAGCAATGGAATTTTTTAAAATTCATTTTTCAGTTCACTGCTAGTATATAAAAATACAATTAATTCATTGCTGTTTATTGACCTTGTATTCTATGACCTTGATAAGTACACTCATGAGCTTTGATAGTGGTTTTATGGATTTCTTAAGATTTTGTAACTCAGCAGTTATGTAATTGGCAGATAGACATCTGGCTGGAACCTTAAGTACAATGTTAAATAGAAGGGTGAGAATGGGCATGTCTACCTTGTTTTTGATCTTAGGCAGAAGGCATTCAATATCTCACCATTTAATAAGATTTTAGCTGTAGAGTTTTTGAGATTCCCTTTATCAGATTGAGAAAGTTTCCTTCTATTTCTAGTTTGCTGACCCTTTTTATTTTGAATGTATGTACCATTTTTATTATGAATGGGCATTGAATTTTTTCAGGTGCTTTTTCTGAATGTATTGAAATAATCATCTAATTTTTCTCTTTTATTCTGTAACTATGGTGAATTACTTTGATTGACCTTTGAATGTTAAATTGACCTTACATTTCTGGAGTAAACGCTATGTGATCATTATGTATTATTCCTTTTATACATTGCAAGATTTGATTTGTAACATTTGTTTAGATTATTTATCTGGAATTTTCTCTTTTCATAATATCTTTATCAAGTATTGGTATTAGAGTTATGCTGGCCTTATAAAATGGATGGCAAGTGTTTCCTCCTCTACTGTTTCCTGGAAGTATTTGTATAAGATTGGTGTTATTTTTCTTCCGTATTTGATATAATTTACTAATTGAAAATATGGGCCTGGGATTTTCTTGGTGGACTTTTGATACAGAATTCAATTTATTTAATAGATACAGAACTATACAGATTTTCCATTTCATCTGGTGTCTATTTTGTTAAGTTGTGTTTTTAAGGATATTTTTCCATTTCATCTAAGTTGTCAAAATTGTTGGAATAAGATTTTCATAATATTTTCATATTATCTTTTTAATGCCTATATGATATGTAGTAATAATCCCTTTTCATTCCTAAAATTGATAATTTGTCTATCTCTTTTTCTGTCTTGGTCAGCCTATCTAGAGGTTTACCAGTTTTGTTGATCATTTCAAAGAACCAGCATTGACTTTATTAGTTTTCTCTATTGTCTATCTGTTTTCCATTTTATTAATGTCTCATTTTATATTTATCATTTCCTTCCTTTTCCTTGGATTTACTTTCCTCTTCTTTTTCTAGCTTCTTACAGGTCGTTGATTTTAAATATATATATTTTTTTATTCAGTATAACCATATAAAGCCATAAAAATTTTCTCTAAGCATTGCTTTAGCTGTATCCCACAAATTGCGGTATATTGTAGTTTCATTAGCCTTGAGTTAAACATATTCTGTAATACTTTTGGGAAGCCCTGGTGGCGTAGCGGTTGAGTTCGGCTGCTAACCAAAAGGTCGACTGTTCGAATCCACCAGGCCCTCCTTGGAAACCCTACGAGGCAATTCTACTCTGTCCTTATAGGGTCTGTATGAGTCAGAGTCAACCGGACAGCAGTGGGTTTGGTTTTTTGTGTTTTTTCTGTAATACTTTTGTTCCACTTTAACCTACAGATTATTTAGTAATGTATTCTTTAATTCCTAAATATCCGAGTTTCCCTTAAACATCCTATTATTGATTTTAAATTGAATTACATTGTAGTCAGAGAAGACACTGTGATTTGAGTCCTTGTAGATTTACTGAGACTTCTTTGATGGCTAGTATATGGTATTTGTAAGGAATGTGCTTTCTGCAGTTTTTCTTCTATAAATAACAATTAGGTGAAAGTGGCTGATAGTGTTTTTCAGATCCTCTGTATCTTTACTGATTTTTGGTCTTTCTATCAATTACTATCAATTACAATTTCTATCAATTACTGAGAGAGTAGAGTTTATTTCATGTGATACTAATATAGCCATTCCAGCCACCTTTTGTTTACTCTTTCCATGGTATATCTTTTTCCATTAACTTACTTTCTTCTGTGTTTTCAAACTTAAAATATATCTCTTACAGAAGCATATAGTTAGGACTTGCTTTTTTATTCATTCTGGCTTGAAATGACTTATCCAATAACATTTAATGTAATTGTTGATATGGTTGGATTTTGGTGCCCCTTTTTATTATTTGTTTTCTCTTTGTCCATGCTGGCTTTTTTTTTTCCCCCCCGTCCTTTATTTCTCTTTTCTTGACTTCTTTTGTATTTCTTAAATAAGCTTTAGTGTTACATTTGGAGTTATATATTGTCTTGTAGCTATAACTCCTTGCAGTGTTCATTAAGTAGATTTTCTTGGGATTACAGTTTACTTCCTTAACCTTTGTATAGTCTGTATATTATCATTTCACATAAAATGTAGAAATTTTGCAACTGTATAGTCCGATATTAATGCCCATTCATTTTCCTTTATGCTGTATATTTCTTACGTATTGCATCTATATCTATATATATTATAAAAGCTACAATTTAATGTTATAATTTTTTGCTTTAAACATGCATATGTATTTTAAAGGAATTGAGAAGAAAATACGGCTTTTTATATCTACCTATATATTTGCTATTTCTGATGCTCCTCATTTTTTCCTGAAGATCTCAGTTTCCTCCTGATATCATTACCCTTTTGTTGTAGTTATCTAGTGCTGCTATAACAGAAATACAGTAAGCGGATGGCTTTAACAAACACAAATTCATTTTATTACAGTTTAGGAGGCTAGAAGTTCAAATTCAGAGCGCCAGCTCTAGGGAAGGCTTTCTCTCTGTCAGTTCTGGGGGAAGGCCCTTGTCTCTTCAGCTTGTGTTTCCTGGCTCCTTGGAGATCTCCATGTAGCTTGGCATCAGTCTTCCTTCATCTCTGCTTCTCTTGCTTGATTGCTTAATCTCTTGTATATCTCAAAAGAGATTGACTCAAGACACATCCTATGCTAATCCTGCCTCATTCACATAACAAAGACAACTCATTCCCAAATGGTATTATAACCACAGGCATAGAGGCTAGGATTTACAACACATATTTGGAGGGGGGGAACACAATTCAATCCATAACATTCCACCCCTTGGCCCCCCAAAATTCATTCCCTTACCACATGCAAACACATTCACCTCATCACGTCATGCCAAAAGTATTAAATCAACTCCAAGTCCAAAATCTCATCTTCTGAATCATCTAAATCAAATCTGAGTGAGACGTAGGCGTATTTCTTCCTGGGACAAAATTCTTCTTCATTTGTGAACCTGTGAAATCTAGAATACAAGTTATCCGCTTCCAAAGCACAATGGCAGAACAGGCAGAAGGTAAACATTTCCATTACAAATGGGAGAGATTGGAGGGAAAGAAAGGATAATAGGCACCCAGCAAATCCAAAATCCAGCAAAACAATTTACATTAGCTCTGAAGGCTTGAAAATAATCCTCTCTTCTCTGAGACCATTTAGGTAGTGGCCCTGCCCTCCAGACTCTAGATGTTGGCCATGCTCTCTGGATTCTGGGTGGAGGCCCCTTGGTGTTGAGCTTCAGCTCTGCCTTCCAGGCCCACTGAGATGGCATATCTGCTCCCACAGCTTTGAGCGGCCCTATTCTCCTAGTCCATCTGAATGGCAACCCTGTGCTTTTGGTCCTGGCAGAACTTGCGGCTTGACAGCCCTGCCCCTCAGCTTTGGACAGCAGCTCCATCCCCCTGGCACAGCTTAATGGTAGCCCCACACTCCAGAACCAAGTTGGCAAAGATCTGACTCTTGGAAACCTAGGAGGCTGTGTACCCACCCTTTGAGATCCAGGAGACTGTGACCCCGCCCTTTGAAACCAAGAAGGCCTTGCTTTCCGTGCTCCTTCCAACAGTTCTGCTGATCTCTGAGCTGCTCCAGGGATGGCCCTTTTCTTTTCTTGGAGGACAACAGATGTTCCTTTGGCCAGTTTCCTGACTGTAGAATTCCAAGAGGCAGACAGTATTCTTTCCTTTTTTTTTTTTTTCTGTCCTCTTCAGTCTAAGATGATGGGTTTTCTGCTGTGGTAGTTGGTTAGATCTATCAGTCAGCAGCTTAATCTATTTAGCAAAGAATTTTGTAGTCACGTTCTTGGTGAAAATTCTAGGACACACTATTTCTTAGTTTGCACAACAGAATTTTCCAAATCTTTAAGTTTTGTTTTCATTTTGCATGGTTTGCTTTTAAGTCCATCTTTTTCCTCTCACATTTTGCTATAAGCAGCAAGGAGAAACCACGCAGTCCTTTAAGATCTTGCTTAGAAGTCTCCTCAGCCAGATGTCCAGGTTCATCGCTTATAAGTTCTACCTTCCACCGAACATTTGAACATAATTCAAACAAGTTCTTTGCAACTGCATAAAAAGTATCACTCTTCCTCCATTGTCCAATCACATGTTCACAATTTTCTTTTAAAGCCTCACCAGAAGCACACTTGATGTCCACATTTCTAGCGACATTCTGTTGCTGATGCTATATGTATTCTCTAAGACGATAGAGACTTTGTCTATAACTCTCCTCACTTCCTCCCGTGCCCTCAACAGAATTACCTTTGATGTCCATAATCCTACTAACAGTCTCTTCAAGGCCATCTAGCCTTTTATTATGTTGTTGTTGTTGTTAGGTGCTGTCGAGTCAGTTCCAACTCATAGCAACCCTATGTACAACAGAATGAAACACCGCCTAGTCCTGCACCATCCTCACAGTCGTCGCTGTGTTTGAGCCCATTGTTACAGCCACCGTATCAGTCCATTTCATTGAAGGTTTTCCTCTTTTTTGCTGACCCTCTACTTACCAAGCATGATGTACTTCTCCAAGGACTGGTGCCTCCTGATAACATGTCCAAAGTATGTGAGATGAAGTCTCGCCATCCTCTCATCTAAGGAGCATTCTGGTTGTACTTCTTCCAAGATAGAATTGTTTTCTTTCTTTGCGCAGTCCATGGTATATTCAGTATTCTTCACCAACACCATAATTCAAAGGTATCAATTATTCTTCGGTCTTCCTTTTGGCAAACAAGGTGGTGGTATCTGCATATCACAGGTTGTTAATGTGTCTTCCTCCAATCCTGATGCCACGTGATTCTTCAGATAATCCAGCTTCTCAGATTATTTGCTCAGCACGCAGATTGAATAAGTATGGTAAAAGAATACAATGCTGACTCATACCTTTCCTGATTTTAAACCATGACGTATCCCCTTGTTCTGCTCGAATGACTGCCTATTCATCTATGCATAGGTTCCATATGAGCACAATTAAGTGTTTTAGAATTCCCATTTTTCATAATGTTACCCATAATTTGTTATGATCCACATAGTGGAATGCCTTTGCATAGTCAGTAAAACACAGGTAAACATTTTTCTGGTATTCTTTGCTTTCAGCCAAGATCCATCTGACATCACCACTGATATCCCTTGTTCCATGCCCTCTTCTAAATCTGGCTTGACTTTCTGGCAGTCCACTGTCAATGTACTGCTGCAATCATTTTTTAAATTATATTCAACAAAACTTTAGTTGTGTGTGATATTAATGGTATCGTTTGGTAATTTCCATGTTCTGTTGGATCACCTTTCTTTGCCATGGGCACAAGTGTGGATCTCTTCCAGTCTGTTGGTGAGGTAGCTGTCTTCCAAATTTCTTGCATAAATAAGTGAGTGTTTCCAGTGTTGTATCCGTTTGTTGAAACATCTCAATTGTTATTCTGTCAATTCCTGAAGCCTTGTTTTTTTTCAATACCTTCAGTGCAGCTTTTACTGTTAGGCACCTTAAGATTCTTCCACCTTGTACCTGTTACCCAAATCCAAAACCACTCCCACATTTAAGATATCTGTTAGAGCAGCACACCACTCCTCTGCTACGAAATTCTGTCTTAGTTATCTATTGCTGGTATTACAGAAATACCACCAGTGGATGACTTTAACAAACAAAAATTTATCTTCTCACAGTTTAGGAGACTAGAAGCCAGATTCAGGGCACCAGCTCTAGGGGAAGGCTTTCTCTGTCAGCTCTGGGGGAAGACCCTTGTTTCTTCAGCTTGTGCTTCCTGGTTCCTTGGAAATCTCCATGTGGCTTGGTATCAATACTCCCCCACCTCTGCTGCTCTTGCTTGCTTATGTAATCTCTTTCATATCTCAAAAGAGATTGAGTCAATGCACACCCTACACTAATCCTGCCTCATTCGCATAACAAAGACAACCCTTTCCCAAATGGTATTATAACCACGGGCATAGAGGCTGGGATTTACAACACATATTCTGGGGGGAAACAATTCAATCCATAACAGTCTCAGTAACTTTATCATTTTCTGGTAGTGTGAGTCTGTTTATGATGAATTTTCTTAGTTTTCCTATATTTGAAAATGTCTTTATATCACCATTTTATTGAAGGATATTTGCATTGATTGTAGAACTCTGATTGACAGTTTTTGGGGGTTTTTGTTTTTATCTTTCAGCTTTTAAAGATATGTTCTACTGTTTTCTAGTCTATGTAGTTTCTGATGAGAAGTATGTAGTGTGTGGTATTGTTCCCCTCTATGTTGTTTTTCTTTGGCTGCTTTCAAGATTTTTCTCTTTATTTTTTGTTTTAAGCAGTTTGTGCTATGGATAGACATGTTTCTGTGTTTATCCTTTTTGGTATTCTCTGAGTGTCTTTAACTTGTAAACCTATGCTGTTTACCAAATGTTGGATGGTTTCTGCCATTATTTCTTCAAATACATTTTTCTGCCCTATTTTCTCTCCTTTCCTTCTAAATGATTACTTTCTGTTTCCATCACTCTTTGCATATTTATTAGCTTTCATTTTACTGTACGGAAGATATTTTCCTTTTGCTTATTTATATCACCATGAATTCATGGATTCTTATTCTATGGGTTCTTATCTGTTATTATTATTATTTATTTTGATGCTGTAATTGTTTCAGATTTGGCTAATGGGAGCCCCTTCAGTCTGTCTCTGTGTCCAGAATCACCTTTTTATATTTACTTTTAGATACATAGCTTTCATTTTGTGGTAATACATGTTTTTTTAGTAGACAATTTGCAAAACTAAAAGAGAGAAGGACATAAAAATACATTTAATCCTGTCATCTTCTACAGATTTATGTATTTACTTTCAGCCTTTTGTTTTATTAAACTTTTAAATGTAGTAAAGAACTTTACATCTTAGTTTTGTTTGTTGGGGTTTTAAAAAGTTTATTGTTGAATTACATTTCCCTGTGCTTTTAAGAACTCTTTAGAAACCGTGTGTCCAAACTGTGTGTAGCCACATGTGGCCCAGATATGCCAATACTGTCTTGAGGCCCACCTGCCACCTCTGCTTTTGGATACATAGCCCTTCCCCTTCTGAAAGAAAACTCTAGTCCTCTATCTCTTCCTATTTTCTACACCCAGAATTTTTTTTCCTTTATTTTTCAGCACTCTCCTTGCCCATTCTCTTGTAAAACATTGGAGGATCCAACAAAGGATCGGAGTGGTGAGAGCACAGAGAGAAGAGTGGCTCAGATATGAGGTAGAGCACCATCCTCCTGCTGGGGATAGAACAGATAGACAATGAATACATGAAAAACTAATAAATAATAATGTCAGGTGGTGAGAAATGCTAGGAAGAAAAAGAAAAATGGGTAGGATAGAAGGACTGGTGAGTAGGTAGCTGCTATGTTAGATAAGTGGACAAGGAAGGCATTTCTGATGAGACAGTACTTTACCAGAGACTTGAATGTTTTCTAGATGAGAAACTGAAACTCACAGAGGTAAAACACCTTCCCCAAGGTTACAAAGGCAACTCAGGATTAGTTCTTCTGACTCAAAAGCCCACTATAAGTTGTACCTCCCTGTCTAGGAAGTGTACCTCATGTTCTTAGTAAGTGAAATTCCTGACTTATGCTAACAGGCTTTGTCTATCTCTATGCCTTGCATCAAACCATTTCTAAAAAGTAAAACGTTTGCAAGAGATTTTTCTGTGTTTGAATTTCAGTGGTGGTAGGGACAGGAATTAAAGGTTTGCTTTAAGAAGGTGTTGGGGATTGCTTTGGAACTTGGTCATTCCTTAATTCTAACATGTCCTTAAGGTCCACTCAGAAAGGCAACCTCTCCATTGAAGAAGCTGGACCTTCTCAAGACAGTCTGCCTGGGATTGATAGAGAGTCCGAATCTTCAAAATCCTCACTGACAAAATTCACACTTCTTGGGATACATCCTTCTAAGAGTGTCTCAGAAACCCACACTTGGGAATTGAAGGGTCCAGAGATCTGGTCTGCAACATCTTTGATTTCAGAGGACCAAGATGCAAAGGCCCAGGCCTGGAAGACCCAGGCTTGGGTGCCTCAGTTCAGGGGCAGCCAAACCAAGCAATTCTCGCCGTCGGAGGTGAAGAGTCTATCAACCCCGAAACACAGTACCTCAGCTCTGAAGGTGCCGGTGACAAAGGAAAAACAGAATGAGGACTCTACCCGTCCACTCTGGTCCAACAAGGTTGAGTACATCCTGACTCAGGCGGCCTGCTCCCTGAGGCTAAGCAGCCTCTGGAGCTTGCCCCAGCTGTGGCTTTTCAATGGAGGTATTAATGCCTGGGGCCAGGACTCATGGGTTCAGGAGGGGATAGTAGGCTAGAGGTCTGTCCAGGCTTCAAACTCATAAGACCTCTGAGAAACATCAAGGCTGGAGACTTGGTACTCTGAGCAGGATGGGAGCAGGTACCTAAACACCTAGGATCATGAGAGGGTAGAAGTGCAGGGTATTTTAACACTTAGGTTTATGAGGTGGTGGGGCTGGAGGCCTGGGTCGGGGTAGGGGGTGGAAACTAGGTATCTGCATCTTCCAGAAATTGGAGGCCAGGAGACTGGGCACCTGGGATTGTGAGGGATGTTTGGACATCAGTTGAGCGTTGATGTCTGTGGCTCTGAGGGAGGTCATTGGTGGGAAACATGCTTTCCTGGACCCCTGAGGAGTCCAGGCTCTGAAAGGCCTGGTTCAGAACCCCTCCCCAAATCCCCTGCACAGGCATTTTTCCCATCATCTACATCCTCATGCTGCTCTTGATTGGAGTTCCTCTCCTCTTCATGGAGATGGCATCTGGTCAGAGGCTGCGTCAGGGCAGCCTTGGTGTATGGAAGCTCACCAGCCCCTGGATGACTGGTTTGGGTTATACCACCTTCATGGTAAGGAGCTCTGAGCTGCCCAGCCCTACCCTTTACACCTAACCCCATCCTAACCCTTTTCCTGGAATGGGTCTGTGACTTCTCTTCCATGGGTCACGTCCCTTTCAGTTCCCCCATCTTCTGTCAGAGACTCTCCTTTTTCGTGTCCCCGCTATTCCTCTCCAGCTGCCTTCTCCCTGGCCTTCAGGTATGCTTCATCGAGGGCTTGTGTCTCAATGTGCTCAATTGCTGGAGCCTCCTCTATTTGAGCCAGTCCTTCCAGTTTCCTCTTCCATGGGATAAATGTCCATTAGTGAAGAACGCTAGTGAATTTGGTGAGGAGGAAGAGAAAGAGGAGAAGGAAACAGAGGTGGAAGGGAATTGGGAAGAGGAGGAGGGAGGGATAAGGAAGAGGGGAATAGGAAAAAGAAATGGGAGGTAAAAAGGGAAGAGAGGAGGTAGTAGAGGGAATAAAGAAGAGGGGAGGGATCACCTTGTCTAGCAGGTGTGTCCAAAGCCAGGTCACCCTAGATGCTGAGTGTGCACGGACGACACCCTCCATGTACTTCTGGTACCGGCAGACGTTGAAGGCTTCAGATACAATCGAGGATTATGGGCCAGTAATCCCCAGTATGAGCCTGTCCCTCTTTTTGACCTGGTGTCTTACTGGTGTTATCATGATGAATGGGCTCAAGTCCATTGGGAAGGTAAGCCACCACTTTTAAACTCCTTGACATTGTCAGATACTTTGTCCATCACCTGACTTTGTTACTTGTTGATCTCCTGATTTCTCACTTCTCCTGGCTATTTACTCCCACTAGCCCAGGGCCCCTGCTAAAAGCTGTCTTTTAACTTCCATTTTTGACTCAAAACTTTTTATTACTGATGACCATTGACCCCTAGTGGTATATGGTTCTGATACATCCCTCTCTCAATTCAGGCAATGTATGTCATGATACTGATTCCTTGTCTCGTGTGCTTGTGTTTCCTCATCCGATGTTTCCTGCTGGAAGGTACATCATTTGGCCTTCAATATTTGTTGGTTTCTGAGGTGAGTTATATCTTCCCATTCTTCCCTCAGCCGTTGGAGGACACCATAGCTGCCTGTTCTTAGGGCCTCCTTCCCCATTATCTCCCTCTGTGTCTCCCCCCCACCCCCCGCCCCACCACCATATCTGTATGGTTTTCCCCTCTGTCATTTATATCCTCCCTAAACTTGTCTTCTCTCTTTTAGATATCGAGTGTATACTCCGTAAGGATTTGGTACCTAGCAGGAAACCAAGTTTTGACTGCCCTGGGCCTAGGCTTTGGCGTCATTGCCTCCTTCTCATCGTACATGCCCCCATCTAACAACTGTCTCATTGATGCCTTTGTTGTGGCTCTGGTCAACCTGGGCACCTCACTGCTTATCACACCTGTCATCACCTCTGTCATGGGCTTCTGGGCCACAGTCATCACAAGTCGCTGCAGTGAGAAGTAAGGCCAGCCCCTTAATTGAGGATTCTTACTTCAGACAACTATAAAATCCAGATACCTAGACCTTTAAAATTCTGTAAAGACCCATGTTCCCACATCTCAGCTCCGGTGCACTTGCAAGCCTCTGCACTCCCTATAGCTAAAAATGGGAACAATAGCATCCTCTGTCATATTATTCTTCTCAGAGCCCTCTTCTAACCCTAGAAATTTTCAAACTCAGGCATTGCTAAGTATTCACTTCAGAAAATCACTGCAGAGATATGTCAAAGATGGAAAATATTCAAGGTTACCATAGTCCTAGATAGACGATAAATTTGTATCTAAGACCACACCCATATGGTGAACCTTCCAAGCCCCTCCACTACCTTATGACCTATTCTTAACTGCTGATTCCTAAATTTAGATGTTTCTGTTAATCTAGCATACTTAAACCCCGATAAGACCCTCAGTATTAGAGCCTTTACCATATGCACATGCCTAATTTGTATTCTTTAAACATTAATTTCAAAAGCATTCATCGCACATTTAGAAAATATCCTTTATGTACCACAGAGAGTTGGACAGATGAATCAGATCTCAGTTCTTGCCTTCATTGAATTTTCAGCTTTGGAAAGGAGGAGGAGAAAGGAATTAGACACTATATCAGACAGTCATAAGCTTGCGGTAACTGTAGCAGGACTGATGGGTTAGGGCAGAGGACAGAGTCGTTACTCTGCCTGACCTAGTCATTGAAGACTTCCCAGAGAAGGCAAACCTGAGGTGAATTTGTTCCCAGTATGCTAACCTCCACCATAACCACCACTTTCTTCTAGAAGGAGCCTGGGTTTATACATGTCTTCTGGTGCATATGTGCCAGGGTTCCCTAGGGTATATACTCAGAAATGAAATTGCTGGATAGGCTATCTACCCTTCCATTCAATCTTCAGTTTTACGATGTAACATCTGGTTTTCAAAGTGGTTTGGTAAATTACCCTCTAACTAGTAATGTGTGAGAATTCCATTTGTTCCACTTTCTGGGCAACACTTGATATGGTCAGATTTTTAAAATTTTTGCCAGTTTGGTGGGTGTGTAATTGTATTTTTTGGTGTTTTTTTTTTTTTAACATTACGTACATTACATACATATAGAAAAATGCTTTAAAGAAAGTATACAGCATTAAATAGATAACTCTAAGAATCAGCACAAAGCTAGACCTGTGAGGCAGAGGTCAAATATATTCCAACTTCTCCATTATTTCTGACCCCAGCCATCCCTCCCCCTGAGCCCTCCATGGTACTGTCTTTCTGCACTGGGCTTTATAATTTGTGGTGATTTACTTTTGAAAAATCAGCCATTGAAAACCCTATGGAGCATAGTTCTACTTTGACACGTATGGAGCCACCATAAGTTGGCGTCAACTTGACAGCACCTAGCTTGGATTTTATAGTTTAGTATGTCCATTTATATACTTTAATTTGTTCATTTATTATAAATTCTCTTTGTATTCTTTTGTGTTTTTTTTTCTTTCATTCAACATATGTTTGTAAGATTCATCCACATTACTGTGTCGCTTTAGTTTGTGCTCTTTTAGTGCTGTTTATGTTTATGTTCCAGTATATGAATTAGCTGCAACAGATTTATCCATTCACTACTGATGGACATTAGGAGCCTTTCCAGTTTTTGGTTAGTGTAAGCAATGCCGCTCTAAACATTTTTATACATGTTCCTGATGATGATCTTCTCACCGGTCCTCTCTTTTCCAAGAAGGTTGAGTACATCCTAGCCGAGGTGGGCTACTCTGTGAGGCCAGTAAACCTCTGGTGCTTTCCTGGTCTGTCGCTCACAACACATGTGCACACTTTTCTAGGACACATACCTATGATTGGGGTTATTGTGCCGTAATTTTCTATTACTCTGTGGCAAATCACTCCAAAAGTAAGAGAATTAAGACAACAGTGATTTATTATTTCTCATGATTATGTGGGTTGACTAGAAAGTTCATCTGCTGGCCTTGCTTGGGTTCCCTCACATGCCTGCATTCAGCTGGTGCAGTGACTGCGGGCTAGGCTCAGTGGGACTGCACTGCTGTGCTTTCTGTGGTGTCGGCTGGGCTCTTGCACTCGCAGTCAGTTGGCAGATGGGCAAGGGCTGTTCTCCAGGATACTTGCTGTGGGGCCAGGTTGGGCCACCTCACCCGGAAGCTCGCAGAGCATGAAGGTAGAATTTACAAAGTGCCTTGAAGCCTAAGCGTGGGAATAATTGTCCCTGCTGATACATTTCTTTGTTCACAAAGCGACCCTAGATTCAAACCCAAACCAAGTGAAACTCGTTGCTGTCAAGTTGATTCCGACTCATAGTGACCCCATGTGTTGTGTGTGTGTTGTTTTTTCTCTGTAATCTTTACGAAAGCAGTTCACGAGGCCTTTCTTCCGTGTAGCGACTGGTGGTTTTCAGCAATCAAAGTTTAGTTTAAAAGACAAGATCCAACTGTGCGACCAGGGACCTCCCCCAGATTGAAGGGGTAAGAAAATAGACTTTACTTTTCATCTGGAAAAGCTGCAGAATACTGTGGCCACGCTTTTTCAGTCTACCACACATAAAAAAAAAAAAAAAAGATAATACCAAAGTTCTTTCCACAGTATTTGTACCACTTTATAAAGAATGAATGTATGTATGAAACGTATGTATGAAAGTTTCCATTGCCCTACTTCTTGCAAACACTTGGATTTACAGATTTTTAGTTTTACCAATTTGGTGGGACTGTATTGGGGTAAAACCATCCCGTTATGCTTTTAATTGGCATGTCTCTGGTTTTTAGTAAGATTAGGTATTTTTTATATCTTAATTGGTGATTGGGTTTCCTGTTTAGTGAAATGTGTGGTCAAGTTTTTCACCCATTTTTCTATTGGACTGTCTTTTCCTTTGGAGTTCTTTATATGTTCTGTATCCTAGTCATTTGCCAGTTACATATGTTAAAATCTCTTTCTCTCACATTGTGGACTGCCTTTTCAATCTCTTAACATGGTCTCCTTTTGGGCAACTTTTTACTTTGAAGATTCCAAATGCATAGAAAAGTTGAAAGCTTCCTATCAGGAACGCCTGTATAATCTTTCCGCAGATTCACAAATTGCTTATATTTTGTCTCATTTGCATTGTCACTTGCTCTACCTACATGTTTACAACTTCCTTTCAGAGCCATATGAGAATAATTTGTAGACATCTTTTGCCACTTTATCTCTAAACATTCAGTGTGCATTTTCTAAGGACAGGGTCATTCTCCAATATAACCATAGAACAATTACAAAAATCAGAACATTTAACATTGATTTAATATCTAATTCATAGTTCATATTCAAGTTCTGTGAGTTGTCCCAGTAATATCCTTTATAGCTATTTTTTCCCAGTCCAAAATCCTATTCAGAATCACACATCAATTTTGTTGTTTTCTCTCTTTAGTCTCCTTTAATCTGGAACTCATTCTTTCTGTCTTTCATGACCATAAAATTTTTGAAGAGTGAGGCCAGTTGTTTTGTAGAATGCCTCTCAATTTGGGTTTGTCTGACATTACTCGTGATTGGATTCAGGTGGTGCGTTTTTGTCCGGGGTACCACAGAAGGGATGGTTTGTCCTTAACAGTATAATATATCAGGAAACATATGATCTCAGTTCTATTCCTGTGATAGTAACTTTGACCCCTCTGTTAAGGTTTTACTTGTCAGCTTTCTCCATTGTCAAGTTAATTTTTCCCCACTTTGGTAAATAAGTAAATTGTGGGGAGATATTATGTTTTCAGACTATGTAAATATCCTGTTGCTCATCAGACTTTTACCCACTAGTTTCAGCATCCATTGAGGAGTCTTACCTGAATCAGTTATTATTCTGGTGTTGCAATAGGATGATACTTTAACTCCATAGTTTCTTATGTATTTATTATTTGGCATTCTTTTGTATGGGTTCATAGATTCTTATTTTATTCAATGGGTTGTAATCTGTTATTACTTATTTTGATGCTCAAGTTTTTCCAGATTCAACCAATGTCAGCCCCTTTAAACTTGCTCTTGTGTCCTTTTCATATGCCCCCATCATTCTTTGAGCATTTTCTCAGTTTTTTGGTGTAATTTGTTTCAGGCATACCTTGCACTTTCCCTGCCACAGTCCTACGATTAAACAGTTCTCCAAGGAGTCCTGGTTTCTTTTAGTGTATTTAGAAACCAAAATCTGAGCACCAGGTGTGCTCATTGCTATGGGAGTGTCATTGCTTCTAGCGTTTCTGAGCAGACAGAGCTAGGAATTGTGTGTGTTGGGGGAATGGATCTATCTATCCATCCATCCACCCACCCACCTATCCATCCATCCATCCGTCAATCATTTAAAACCCAGAGCTCATACTGGTATTTCAAATTCCAGTTTAGTACCACAAGTTTCATTCTAGTCTTCTCTCTTTTTGTATTTGTAACTCCTTTCTCCAATGATGAAAAACCTGATTCCCATTATCCTGCATATATTTACCCATTTTCTTAGTGTCAGTGTTAGAATATTTGGAAAATACTTTCAGAATTGGTAACCCATAACACTGCAAAAGGGAAGAAAAGAGTTCAATGTTTGGCAATTTTTTGTCTTTATCCTGAGTTTTACAGTCAGAATGCTATTTAAAAATTACTTGGGTTTGTTCTTTTTTCCCATTCAGTGTGGTTATGTTATTCATTTGAAATAGAATCAGGTTGATTTGTTTCTGTTTGATATTTTAGAGTTCTCAACCCAACGTGATTTTATTTAATTTGATTTTTTTTTTTTTGAGTTTGTAAAACATTCACATAGTTTCAAAACAAAGTATGCAAAAAGATACTCAGAGAAATATCAATTCCTGTACCATCACTTCAACCAAGTTTCCTGGCTCTACTTTCTTGGTGGTATGAGGTCCCCCGTCTCTCTGTTCGAGTCTCTCTTTTATATCTCAAAAGAGATTGGCTGAAGACACAATCCAGTCTTGTAGATTGAGTCCTGCCTCATTAACATAACTGCTGCCTGTCCCACCTCATTAACATCATAGAGGTAGAATTTACACCACATAGGAAAATCACATCAGATGACAAAATGGTGGACAATCACACAATACTGGGAATCACGGCCTAACCAAATTGGTACACATATTTTTGGGGGACACAGTTCAAACCATGACAAGCTGTAGCACTGGGGTGGTGGCAGCAGAACCAAGAGACTTGTAGAGATGACCCACACAGTAGGGTGGCTACAGTGGGCTTGCGAACCCACAGAGCAAGAGAGCTGAGTGCCTTCGGACTGGAGGCTTGCTGGTGGAGTGGGGTGCCTCTGGGCACTTGTTGGTGGAGCTAGAAAAGTGATAACACTTGCCCGAACAGGGCAAGGCCAAGATCGAGGGCCCGGTGGCAGCAGTGGAGTAGAAGTTGTCCTGATGAAAGAACTGTATCCTGAGTTAATCCTGTTACTTCCACGTTAATCCTGATCCTGTGTTACTTCCCTAATAAGCCGTATAACTGTGAGTGTGGTCTGCGAGTTCTGTGTGACCATTGCAATGAATTATTGAACCCAGCAGAGAAGTAGAGAGTGCCATGAGTAGGGTGGCTGGTGTCAGAATTGGTAAAAAAGTTGAAGAGTGGAGGTATGTCTGAACTCTACCTCACAGAAATCAGCTTTGGACTGATGCCGATGCTGATTCTCATTCTCCCTGAAGTTAGATGAGGTCAGACACTATTGCTACCGTACTACACTCCCTCTCAGCCATGCAGGCCTCCTCTCAACTCCCTCAGGACAGGCCTCCTCTTGGCCGTGCACACCTCCTCTCAGCCATGCAGGCCTCTCTGCCTTCAGCCTCCCTGCTGTCAGCCTTTCCACCACTAACTGACCCAGCTCATAGCAAGTGTAGCAGCTTTGTTCAGCCCTCTTAGCTGCATTTCTAGCAGCAGGTTTCTGTCATCACCACTGACTGCCACAGGGTCCCATCTGGGCCTATCGCCACTGGCTCTCCTTAGGGTCCCTTCAGGGCATCTTGCTGTCTTCAGTGTTAAACAGCTTTTGACCTGTGTTACAGCTGTTTTAGGAGGTTCCTCACTTCTTCTCTCTCTGCTTCTCCTCTCTTCTTAGCTCTCTTGCCTTTTCTTCTTTTCTTTTTCCTTCTTCTGACACCTCTGTGGGGTTGGCTGCATGTATAAGTAAATGCCTGTCGATTTCAAAGCACGACCCTCTCAGCAGGGCCACAAGCTGACAAGTCGCTTCATTTGCATAGTCTATAATTACTTCATTTGCATAGTCTATAGTATGTTGACCAATCCTTGCAAGGTGCTTAAAATAGACCAATCACAGGGCAGGCTGCAGCCCAGGGCCAGACAAAAAGTATCAAACCATCAAGTTGTTTACAGCTTACGCAGAAACATAAGTCAACCTGGACAAAAGTAACAAACCTGCTCAGAGAACTGGGGCAAAGGTAGCTCCTCAGGGCTTAGAGGAAAAATCTTGCACCTGTTTTTCCAAAGAACCGAGGCAAAAGGCTATAAAGAAACTCTTCTCACCGCAGCTGGGCACCATCCAGTTCTTCTGGTCTCATGGCAAAGAGGCAGTTGTTTATGGAGGCAGTCCCTCTTCTTATTCCTGACTCTCCTTCCTCTTGCTCCAGGCAAATAGAAACCAGTTGTGCTTTGGATGGCCTTTTGCAAGCTTTTAAGACCCCAGGTATTACACAGCAAACGAGAAGGTAGAAAAGAATTACTAAACACATTATTAGGCCAATTAGCAGGGACTTCCCATGAAACCACGACCCTAAGCCTTCAACCAAAGAACCAAATCCTATGAGGTGTTTGGTTGTACATAAGCAGCCTCAGCAGCTACTTTTTTTTTTGTCGTCGTAAATGTATCTGTCACACAGCTTTTGCCAATTCAACTTTTTATAGGTGTACAATTTATTGACATCAACTACATTAATCGGTTCTGTAACCTGACCCTTAACCAGTGTGACTTTTCGTAGAGCATAACATTCCATTACGTGGAGTATGTATGGCACTAATACCATATATTAGTATGTGTTATACGTATAGGAATTAGGATGCTTCCAATATCTTACAAACAATATTGCATTGCATAATCTTGCATTTATTTATTTTTGTATTGTTGGAGGTGTATTTCTAGGATAAAAACCCAGGATTGCTGGGTTAAACGATAAGTGCATATGCATAAGTAGTTTTGTTAGATCTTTCCAAGTTCCACTCCAAAAGGTTGTATCAGAATGTATTCCCACCAGAAATGTCGGAGAGTGCCTGCTGCTTTATAGCCTGGCTAGCAAAATGGGTTGTTGGCTTTTCCATTTTTGCCTTCTGATAAATGGGTAAAAGTATCTTAATGTAGTCCTAATTTTGTATTTCTGTTATTATGAGGTTGAAAATCTTTTTTTTTTTTTACATTCAAGAAGGGGGTTTATTTGAATCACCTTTTTATCTATGCAAAGAAAAAATTCATAGCAAAATATTGTAGCACTTTATTAATATATTTACTTAGTAAAGAAAAGAAATTTATTATTAAAGTGAAAAATTACCCAGATCACGATGATCCCTGAAACTCTTAAGGCAAATGCTCAGTAGTCTGCTTTCTCATCTTGCAGAAGAGGTACACCATTTAATTAATTGTCTCTATACTTTTTTTTTTTATACTTACGGCTATTGAATGTTTTGAGGTCATATATCCCTCTAAAACTCTAATTTTGAAAGTGTACATGTATATATATATATATATACATATATATATATACGTGTATATATATATACACACACACATATACACACACACTGAAAATGTAACATGATTTTTCAGGCATATGGGTCATGCTAAAAACCATCGCTGCATATCTATGGATTTCAAATGAAGAACAAGTTTCCAGTTCCCCTATGTTGTTGTTAGCTGCTGTCGGCTCAGGCCCCTGACTCATGGCAATCCTATGCACAATGGTATATAATGCTGTCTGGTCTGGCACCATTGCCACAGTCAGTTGGTGATCACACCGTTGTGATCCGCAGAGTTTTCATTGGCTGAAGTTTTTGTGTGTGTGTATTTTAGATGAAAGGTTTACAGAACAAACTAGCTTCTCATTAGACAGTTACTACATATATTGTTTTATGACGTTGGTTAACAATCCCACGACATGTCAATATTCTCACTTCTCCACCTTGAGTTCCCCTTTACCAGCTCTCCTGCCCCCTCCTAGTCCTTGCCCATGAGCTGATGTGGCCCTTTAGTCTCATTTTGTTTTATGGGCTTGCCTAATCTTTGGCTGAAGGGTGAAACTCAGGAGTGACTTCATTACTGAGCTAAAAGCATATGTGGGGGCTGCACTCTGGGGGTTTCTCCAGTCTCAGGCCAGTAAGTTTTTTTTGTGAGTTTCAATTTTTTTCTACATTTTTCTCCAGCTCTGTTCAGGACCCTCTATTGTGATCCCTGTCAGAGCAGTCAGTGGGCGTAGCTGGGCACCATCTGGTTGTACTGGACTCAGTCTGGTGGAAGCCGTGGTAGTAGCAGTCCATTAGTCCTTTGGACTAATCTTTCCCTTGTGTCTTTAGTTTTCTTCATTCTACGTTGCTCCTGAAGGGGCGAGACCAGTGGAGTATCTTAGATGGCTGTCCCTGGGCTTTTAAGACCCCAGATGCTACTCACCAAAGTAGAATGTAGAACATTTTCTTTATAAACTATGTTATACCACTTGAGCTAGATGTTCCCCAAAACTGTGGTCCCCACAGCCCTTAGCCCAGTAGTTCAGTTCCTCAGGGAGTTTGGATGTGTCAATGGAGCTTCCATGACCTTGTCCTGTACAAGTTGTGCTGGCTTTTCCAGTATTGTGTACAGTCTTAAACACTGCACCAGTGTTACCACTTATCTATTGTCTATTTAGTGTTTTTCCATCCCCACTTCTCTCCTCCCTCGTAACCTTCAGAGATTATTTCTTTTTGTGTGTAAGCCTTCTCATGAGTTTTTATAGTAGTGGTTTCATATAATATTTGATCTTTTGTGATTGACATATGTCACTCAGCACAATGCCCTCCAGACTCATCCATGTTGTGAGATGCTTTGCAGATATATTATTGTTCTTTATCTTTGTGTAGTGCTCCATGGTGTGCACATACCATAGTTTGTTTATCCATTTACTGTTGATGGGCATGTAGGTTGTTTCCATCTTTTTGCTATTGTGAAAAATGCTGCAGTGAACATGGGTGTTCATATGTCTATTTGTGCGATGGCTCTTATTTCCCTAGGATATATTCTTGGGAGTGGAATTGCTGGATCATATGGTATTTCTATTTTTAGTTTTCTAAGGAAGCGCCAGATCGTTTTCCAAATAGTTGTACCATTTTGCATTCCCATCAGCAGTGCATAAGAATTCCAAGATCCCCGAAGCCTCACTAACATTTATTATTTTCTGTTTTTTTGATTCGTGCCAGTAGTGCTGGGGTGAGATGGTATCTCATTGTGGTTTTGATCTGCATTTCTCTAATGCTAATGATGGAAACCCTGGTGGCGTAGTGGTTAAGTGCTACGGCTGCTAACCAAAGTTCAAATCCGCCAGGCGCTCCTTGGAAACTCTATGGGGCAGTTCTACTCTGTCCTATAGGGTCGCTATGAGTCGGAATCGACTCGACGGCACTGGGTTTTGTTTAATGCTAATGATTGTGGAGCATTTCTCCTTGTGTCTGTCTCTTAGCCACTTGAATGTCTGCTTTGGTGAAGTGTCTCTTCATTTCCTTTGCCCAGTTTTTAATTGGATTATTTGTCTTTTTGTTGTAGAGGTGTTGGATTTTTCCTGTAGATTTTCGAAATTAGACCTTTGTTGGATTTGTCATAGCCAAAAAATTTTTCCCAGTGTGTAGGTTCTCTTTTTACTCAGTTGGTGAAGTCTTTTGATGAGTATAAGTGTTTAATTTTCAGAAGATCCTCGTTAATCTAGCTTATCTTATGTAGTTTGTGTGTCGTTAGTTATGGTTTGTATCCTGTTATTGCCGTGTATTAGGGCCTCTAGTGTTGATCCTATTTTTTCTTCTATGATTTTTATGGTTTTTGGTTTTATATTTAGGTCTTTGATCCATTTTGAATTAGTTTTTGTATATGCTATGAGGTATGGGTCCTGTTTCATTTTTTTGCAGATGGACATCCAGTTTTCCAGCACCATTTGTTAAAAAGACCATCTTTTCCCCATTTGATGGACTTTGGGCCTTGTGACCATAAGAAAAAAATTTTAGGTGGATATATTTACATCTGGGTTCTCAGTTCTTCTCCACTGGTCAATATATCTGTCGATGTACCAGTACCAGGCTGTTTTGACTACTGTAGCGGTATAGTAGGTTCTGAGGTCAGCTAGTGCAAGTCCTCCTACTTTATTCTTCTTTCTTCAGTAGTGCTTTACTTATCCAGGGCCTGTTCCCTTTCCATACAAAGTTAATGATTAGTTTTTGAGGTTGAAAATCTTTTTACATGTTAAAGGTTCTTATTATTGTAGTAAAAATATATTTAACATAAAAGTTGCCATTTTAACCATTTTAAGTGTACAAGTCAGTGGCATTAATTATATTGACACTGTTGTGTAATCATCATCACAATTTCCAAAACTTTTTCATCACCCCAAGCAGACATTTTGTCCTTATTAAGCAATAACTCATCTTTCCCCCTCCCTCCAGCACTGACAACCTCTAATCTACTTTCTGTGTTTGTGAATTTGCCTGTTCCAGACATTTCAGATAAGTGGATTCATACAATATTTGTCCTTTTGTGTCTGGCTTATTTCATATAGCATAATGTTTTCTAGGTACATCGAAGTTGTATCATGTATCAGAATTTCAATCATTTTTATGGCTGAATATATTCCATTGTATGTATGTATATGCCACCTTTTGTCTATCCCTTCATCTATTGATGGACACTTAGGTTGTTTCTACCTTGTAGCTGTTGTGAATAATGCTGGTACGAACATTCCAGTACATGCATCTGTTTGAGTCCCTGCTTTCCAGTGTTTTGGATATATACCTAGCAAAGGAATTGCTGGGTGACTTGGTAATTCTGTACTTTTTAAGAAACCGCCAAACTGCTCTCTACAGTGGCTGCATCATTTTACATAGCCACCAACACTGCACAAGGGTTGAAATTTCTCCACATGTTTACCAACACTTGTTATTTCTGTTTTTTTTTTAAAGATGTAAATTGTTGTTGCTGTTGTTAGGTCCCATCAAGTCAGTTCCAACTCACAGCAACCCTGAGTACAACAGAACAAAACACTGCCCAGTCCTGTGCCAGCCTCACGATCATTGCTACGTTTGAGCCCACTGTTGCAGCCACTGTGTCAGTCCATCTCATCCAGGGTCTTCCTCTTTTTCGCTGACCCTCTACTTTACCAAGCATGATGTCCTTCTTCAGGTACGGGGCCCTTCTCATAACATGTCCAAAGTACGTGAGACAACGTCCAGGCATTTTGGATACAGCAGTGAACCATCAAAATTCCTGCTTAAATTCTGGTAAAACTTATAGTCTAATAACTTAAAATACATAGTGGAGAGAAGGTGACTGCCTTCTCTCTCCAGTCCACAATTTACCCAACTCAACAGCACAAGTTTTCAAGCAGACAGATAATTGATTTAGGTGGTAGTGTTGTTAGGTGCCTTAGAGTCAGCTCCAACTTATAGTGACACTATGTAAAGTGAAACTAAAGTTGGTGTATCCTGCCTGATTCTCATAATAGTAAGTATGTTTGAGCCAATTGTTAAGGTTCTTTTTTGCTTACCCTCTACTTTACCGAGTATGATGTCTTTCTCCAGGGACTAGACCCTGCTGATAACATGTCCAAAGTATGTGAGATGAAGTCTCACCATCTTTGCTTCCTAGGAGCACCCTGGCTGTATTTCTTCAAAGACAGACTTGTTCGTTCTTCTGACAGTCCATGGTATATGCAGTATTCTTTGCCAACACCATAATTCAAAGGCGTCAGTTCTTCTTCAGTCTTCCTTGTTCATTGTCCAGCTGTTGCATTCATATGAAGTGATTAAAAATATCATAGCTTGGGTCAGGCACACCTTAGTCCTCAAAGTGACATCCTTGCTTTTTAACACTTGAAAGAGATCTTTTGCAGCAGATTTGCCCAATGCAATACATCGTTTGATTTCCTGACTGCTCCTTCCATGAGTGTTGAGTGTGGATCCAAGTAAAATGAAATCCTTGACAACATCAATCTTTTCTCCATTTATCATGATATTGTTCATTGGTCCAGTTGTGAGGATTTTTGTTTTCCTTATGTTGAGGTATAATCCATACTGAAGGCTGTAGTCTTTGATCTTCATCAGTAGGTGCTTCAAGTCCTCTTGGCTTTCAGCAAGCAAGGTATGTCACCTGCATAACGCAGGTTGTTGATGGGTCTTCTGCCAGTCCTGATGCCACATTCTTCTTCACGTATTCCACTCAGATTATTTGCTTAGCATAGAGATTGAGTATGGAGAAAGGATACAACCCTGGCAGACACCTTTCCTGATTTTAAACCATGCAGTATTTCCTTGTTCTGTTCAAATGACTGCCTCTTGATCTATGTACAGGTTCCTCAGGAGCACAATCAAGTGTTCTGAAATTCCCATTCTTCACAGTATTGTCCATAATTTGTTATGATTCACACAGTTGAATGCCTTTGCATAGTCATTAAAACACAGGTAAACATCTTTCTGGTATTCTCTGCTTTCAACCAAGACCCATCTGACATCAGCAATGATATCCCTCGTACCACGTCCTCTTCTGAATCTGGCTTGAGTTTCTGGCAGTTCCCTGTCCACGTACTGTTGGAACCACTTTTGAATGATCTACAGCAAAATTTTACTTGCGTGTGATATTGATATTGTTCAGTAATTTCTGCATTGCATTGGCTCTCCTTGCGTGGCCAGATAGCTGCCTTCCAAATTTCTTGGCATAGATGGGTGAACACCTCCAGTGCCACATCCGTTTGTTGAAAGGTCTCAATTTGTATTCCATCAATTTTTGGAGCCTTATTTTTCACCAGTGCCTTCAGTGCAGCTTGGACTTCTTCCTTCAGTAACATCAGTTCTTGCTCATATGCTACCTCCTGAAGTGGTTCAATGCAGACCAATTCTTTTTGCTACAGCGACTCCGTGTATTCCTTCTATCTGCTTTTGATACTTCCTGCATCATTCAATATTTTGCACGTGGAATCCTTCAAAATTCCAACTCAAGGCTTGAATTTTTTCTTCAGTTCTTTTAGCTTAAGAAATGCCCTGCGTGTTCTTCCCATTTGGTTTTCTAACTCCAGGTCTTTGCAGATTTCATTATAGTATTTAACATTGTCTTCTGGAGTTGCCCTTTGAAATCTTCTGTTCAGCTCTTTTACTTCATCATTTCTTCCATTTGCTTTAGCTACTCTGTGTTAAAGAGCAAGTTTCAGAGGCTCTTCTGACATCCATTTTGGCCTTTGCTTTCTTTCCTGTTTTTTTAATGACCTTTCACTTTCTTCATGTGTGATGTCCTTGGTGTTATCCCACAACTCATCTGGTCTTTGGTCGTTAGCATTCAACGTGTCAAATCTGTTCTTAAGATGGGATATACTCTCGAGGTCATATTTTGGCTCTTGTGGACTTGTTTTAATTTTTTTCAGCTTTGACTTGAACTTACATATGAGCAGTTGATGGTCTGTTCTGCTGGCAGCCCTGACCTTGTTCTGACAGATAATATTGAGCTTTTCCATCGTCTGTTTCCACAAATGTAGTCAGTTTGATTCCTGTGTTTTCCAACCAGTGAGGTCCACAGGTATAGTTACCGTTTATGTTGTTGAAAAAAGATATTTACAATGAATAAGCCGTTGGTCTTCCAAAATTCTGTCGTGTAATCTCCAGCATCATTTCTGTCACCGAGGCAATGTTTTCTAACTACCGATCCTTTTTCTTTTTTTCCAGCTTTCATGTTCCAATCACCAGTAATTATCAATGCATTTTGATTGCATGTTTGATCAATTTTGGTCTGCAGAAGTTGGTAAAAAATCTTCAATTTCCTCATCTTTGGCAGTAGCAATTGGTGCAAAAATTTGAATAATAGTTGTAATAACTGGTCTTCCTTGTAGGTGTATGGCTATTATCCTATCACTGACAGCATTGTACTTCAGGATAGACCTTGAAGTGTTCTTTTTGATGATGAATGTGATGCCATTCCTCTTCAATTTGTCATTCCCAGCATAGTAGACCATATGATTATTGGATTCAAAATGGCCAGTACCAGTCCATTTCAGCTCACTAATGCCTAAGACATCGATCTTTATTTGTTCCATCTCATTCTGACACCTTCCAATTTTCCTAGATTCATACTTCGTACATTCCATATTCTGATTATTAATGGATGTTTGCAGCTGTTTCTTCTCATTTTGAGTTGTGCCACATCAGCAAACGAAGGTCTCAAAAGCTTTATCCCATCTGTGTCATTCAGGTAGACTCCACTTTGAGGAGGCAGCTCTTCCCTAGTCGTATTTTGAGTGCCTTCCAACCTGATGACTCATCTTCTGGCACTATATCAGACAGTGTTCCACTACCATTGATAAAGTTTTCACTGGCCAGTTTTTTTCAGAAGTGGACTGCCAGCTCCTTCTTCCTAGTCTGTCTTAGTCTGGAAGCTCTGCTGAAACGTGTCCACCAAGGATGACCCTACAGGTACTTTAAATACCAGTGGCAAAGATTCCAGTATCACAGAAACATGCAAGCCATCACAGTACGAGAAGCTGACAGACATGTAAAGATGAAAAGATGTACATATATATATATATTTACATCTTTATACACATATATATACACCCATTGCCGTCAAATTGATTCCAACTCATAGCAACCCTATAGGATAGAGTAGAACTGCTTCATAGACTTTCCAAGGAGCAGCTGGTGGATTTGAGCTGCTGATATTTTGGTTAGCATCCAAACGTTTACATACTGTACCACTAGGGCCCCATATATATAAAAATATCGTTGCTGCTCTTAGATGCCGTCGAGTCAATTTTCAACTCACAGAGACCCCATGTGACAGAGTAGAACTGCCCCATGGGGTTTCCTAGGCTATAAGCTGTATGGGAACAGATTGCCTTGGAGCTGCGTAGACTGCAACCGCTAACCTTTGGGTTAGCAGCAGAGTGCTTAACCGTTGCACTACCAAGGGTCCTTTAGCCATTCTTGTAGATGTGAAATGGTATCTCATTGAGGTATTGATTTGCATTTCCCTAATGACTTTTAGGCCCACGCATCTGTCAGTTTGCCATACTATGGGGACTTGCATGTTCTGTGATGCTGGAAACAGTGCCACCAGTATTCAGATACCAGTCGGGTCACCCATGGTGGCAGATTTCAGCTGAGAACTGCCAGAAATTCAAGCCAAATTCAGAAGAGGCCGTAGAACCAGGGATATCATTGCTGATGTCAGGTGGATCCTGGCTGATAGCTAAGAATACCAGAAAGATGTTTACCTGTGTTTTATTGACTACACAAAGGCATTTGACAGTGTGGATCATAACAAACTATGGATAACATTGTGACGAATGAGAATTCCAGAACACTTAATTGCACTCCTGAGGAACCTGTACATAGATCAAGAGGCAGTTGTTCTAATAGAACAGGGGGATACTGCATGGTTTGAAGTCAGGAAAGGTGTGTGTCAGGGTTGTATCCTTTCACTATACTTATTCAGCCCGTATGCTGAGCAGATAATCTGAGAAGCTGGACTACATGAAGAAGAATGTGGCATCAGGATTGGAGCAAGACTCATTAACAACCTGTATTATGCAGATGACACAACCTTGCTTGCTGAAAGTGAAGGAAGAGGACTTGACACATTTACTAATGACAATCAAAGACTATACAGCCTTCCTTATGGATTACACCTCAATATAAAGAAAGCAGAAATCCTCACAGCTGGACCAATAACTACATTATGATAAACAGAAAAGATTGAAGTTGGCAAGGATTTCATTTTACTTGGATCCAGACTTAATGCCCATGGAAGCAGCAGTCAAGTGATCAAGCAATGCATCGTATTGGGCAAATCTGTTGCAAAAGATCTCTTTAAAGTGGTAAAAAGCAAAGATGTCACTTTAAAGACTAAGGTGCACCAGACTCAAGCCATGGTGTTTCAGTAGCCTCATATGCATGCTAAAGCTGAACAATGAAAAAGAAAGACCTAAGAATTGATGCCTTTGAATTATGCTGTTGGCAAAGACTATCAATTATACCATGAACTGCCAAAACAACAAACAAATCTGGAAGAAGTACAGCCAGAACAGTCCTTAGAAGCAAGAATGAAGAGACCTCAGCTCACATGCTTTGGACATGTTATCAGAGGGATCAGTCCTTGGAGAAGGACATCATACTTGGTGAAGTAGAGGGTCAGCGAAAAAGAGGAAAACCCTCAATGAGATGGATTGACACAGTGGGTAAGCAGTGGGCTCAAGCATAACAACGATCACGAGGATGGCACCAGACCAGGCAGTGTTTTGTTCAATTTTACATAGGGTTGCTATGAGTTGGAACTGACTTGGTAACACCTAACCACAACAACAACAATGACTAATGATGTTGAGCATGGTTTCATGTGTTTCTTGGCCACTTGTTTAT
This sequence comes from Loxodonta africana, assembly GCF_030014295.1. Classification (NCBI taxonomy): domain Eukaryota; kingdom Metazoa; phylum Chordata; class Mammalia; order Proboscidea; family Elephantidae; genus Loxodonta; species Loxodonta africana. Next base: position 16,443,123 of record NC_087352.1, read on the forward strand.
CTTCTCCGGGTATTGTCTATTCAAGTTCATTGGCTGTTTTTTGATTGATTTTTGTTTTTCGGTTGTTGATTTGTAAGAGTATATATTCTGATATTAAACTCTTATCCAATATATGATTTGCAGATATTTTCTTCCATTTTGTAGGTTGTCTTTTCATTCTCTTGATAATGCCCTTTGACGCACAAGTTTTCTTATCTTAATGAAGTACAGTTTACCTCTTTCTTTATTGCCTGTGCTTTGGTGTCGTATTTAAGAAACCATTGCCAAATCCAAGGTTGTAAAGACTTTACCGTAAGCTTTCTTCTAAGAGTTTTATAAATGTAGGCCTTTGATCCATTTTGAGTTAACTTTTGTAAATGGCATAAGATAAGGGTTCAGCTCATCCTTTTGCATGTGAATGTCAGTTTTCCCAGCAGCATATATAGTGTTTCATTTTCTTTCAATTCAAAATGATACATAATTTTCCTTGTGATTTCTTCTTTTGCCCGTTTTTTTTTTTTTTTAGATGTTTCTATATTTTCAAATATTTTGGTTTCCACCAACCTTTTTGTTGTTATTGTCAATGATTTAAAATTCAGTTCCACTGCGATCAGAGAACATACCCTGTATATAGTCCTTTCATTTTATTGAAATTTGTTTTATGGCTCAACATATGATCTATTTTGGAGAATATTTCATGTATACTTTAAAACAGTGTGTATTCTATTGTTGGATGGAGCGTCCTACAAAACATCAATTAGGTCAAGTTGGTTGATATTGTTATTCAAGTCTATGTATTTTCTTGTTTCCTGTCTACTTTTTTTATCGATTAATGAAAAGAGAGTGTTGAAGTTTCTAATTGTAAGTGTTGATTTGTCTCTTTTTCCTTTCAATTCTGTGTGGATGAATTGGGTGCAAGTTTCTGGTTCATTTTTATACTGAAGGTATAGCCCTTTAAAGTGCCAGGCTTAAAGAGGAGTGAAACTTTTATTCGGACCCTTTCTTTGGTCAGGCTCTGGTGTTTTATATCTGGTCCCCATGCCCTCCTTTTATATCTGAAAGGTTATGAAATTGGAAACTCCAGGTAGTTTGCTGTATTTACCATGTACCTTCCAGGCAAAGTGGCTTTGGAATTCCCCTTTCCCTACTTTCTTGTCTGTGCTTTCATTTTTCCGTGATAATTTCTTATTGTCAACAGTTTTATTCCTTTAAGAAGATTAAAAAATATTTTCCAGACTTTTAATTTTTTCCAGTGAGATTGGTCCAAATATCTAACTTCCCAATTGCCAGATGAGTATATAATATCTTATATTCTAAAATGTGATCAAAACTGTACTTATTTTTCTGCAATTTGCATTTTGCTCTTATCAGTAAATCCATTGCAATTATTACAGCACAACACGCTGAATTTTTAAGAATGTGTATTAGTTAACCAAGTGAAGAATGGTGGGCTGGGGGGAGTGAGAGAGTATGGCAGGCCCTGAAACTATAAGTAGTTAAGTCTGGCCAGAGCATGAAAGGTGAAGAGATCGTGGGAAGATGAGGCTGGAGAGGTCAGCAGGGCTCAGATGAAAAAAAAAGTGCCAGAAGCAGTTTCTCTCGCATAGCACAGCTCCATGGAAGCACTATGCACACTGTAGTCTAAGTTAATAATGCTCCTTGGTGTTCTACAAGGTGAAGCTTAGAAGGTTGACTTTTATTCACTGGTCCAAGAAGGGAGGGAAGGAGAAGGTCGATGGTGAATAAAAGACCCCATTACTAGAGTAGGGATCCCAGAGTCCCCAAGAAGACTATAGAAAAGACTTCTCTGGAGGTCCTCCATGGTCATAAATGCTTCAGACTCACACAAACAAATTCATGGCCCTGAAGGTGGATACCTTGTAGGTTTCATCCCAGAGTCTGTCTTACCCAGATCATTAATGCTAGGCTAGTGATACCATTTTTCATCTGGAAGACAAGGGAAAAGGAACGAGTCTATTAACAGGTCGAATGATTTTATGTGATTCAACCTCTTAACTACAGGAATGTTGACATACTTATGAATCTGGTGTCCTTGGGGGAACTGCCTTCTGAGGCCCAGCCTCCTGAAAACGTGCTCGCTAATGCAGCCTCCATGTTCAGCACTTGGCTCAACAGCCTTCCCCATTCTGTCAAGAAGATGGTCCTCAGCAAGGTGTCTGACTGCAACATACAGGATCAGTTTTCGAAGGTCAGTAAAGGTAGCTGAGCGGGGGGTAGAGGGAGGGGGGACCTAGAGTTCCTCAGCGTTTTCTATACAACAGAAACTTCAGCTTTTATTAGTACCCGAAAACATCCCCAAAACACCAGGATAACCTGCAGTCCTGGTAATGCAGAGAGCTACAGTTGCAGAATGCCCTTCCATGGATAATGCTAGGTATATTGGTTTTCCATGTCAGAGGGTCAGCTTGGACAACTAATTTTCCCAGTGACCTGGGGCTTTCAGGGGGTTTTCCAGGAAAGATAAAATGTATCTTTGTCTGTATTTTTCTGACTTTCTCCCTTGCAGGTTAAACAGGGCTCAAGCTTTGCATTCCTGGCCTTCATTGAAGCCATGTCATTCATTCCTGGGTCTGCCTTCTGGTCCATCCTCTTCTTCCTGTGGTTACTGTCTGCAGGACTGACCACCATGGTAGGGGTCATGCAGGGAATCATTACCCCACTTCAGGACACCTTCTCTTTCTTCAGGAAACATCCAAAGCTGCTCATAGGTATTCTGACCTGTCATCCTACTCCCCCAGAAGCCCTGATTCCGCTTTTTACCCAGACCTGGTCTATGACCTTTGTTTAGCCGTTTTCACTCAGCCAGACCTCTGACTTTGATCCAAAACCACTGTTTTCTCCAGTGAGTGTCTCTATGCTCATGTTCCTGTGCAGCCTCTTCTTCGCTCGGCCTTCAGGCTACTACTTCTTCAGACTGCTGAATGACTACTGGATAATCCTTCCCATCCTCCTCATCATCACTTTGGAAAACGTGACTATAGCCTGGGTCTATGGGGCCAAGAGGTGATGTCCTGGCCCAAGTTTTCACTAAGCTTGAATCTACAGGGAAAGTTGACCCCTTTCTGGTTGTCTGTACCCCCACCCAACCAGAATGACATAGTCATAGACCGTTGACTTGAGGGTCTTTTGGAAAACCTTTGTGTTCATTCATCCATTTATTATATTAATTGGGTGCTTAATATGTGGGGTGGTGGTTAATATGTCCCAAGCATTGCTTTAGTCACTGGGATGCAACATTAAATAAAACGAGCATCCCTGCCCTCATGGAGCTTACATTCTAGGGATCGAGATAGACAATAACCAAATGAACAAATAAAAATAAAAATGTCCAGTGGTTATAAGTGACAGGAGGAAATCAAACGGTAAGGTAGATGATGAAGAGTGGCAGTATGTGTGGGTGCTAATTTAGTTAGAACTGCAGGGAAATCCTCTCCGATAAGGTGATATTTGAGGGGACTCTTGAATGAAATGAGGGAGGGAGCCATGAGAAGATTTTGAGAAAGAGTGTTCCAAGTAGAGGAGACAGCAAATATTAAGGCCCAGAGGAAGCATTGTGCTTGGAGTTTTTGAGGAACAAGGAAGTCAGAGAGGCTGAAATAGAATGAGGGAGGGGAAGAATGTTAGGAGATATGCCCAGAGAGGTAATGGGGCCAGATCATATAGGGCCTTATAAGCTTTTTTACAGAACAAAACAGGAAGCACTGGAGGATTTTGAGTAGGGAAGAGACATTATTATATATATATTTTTTTACGATTCCTATGTTTCCTGTGTGGAGAATGGATTATGAGGTTTCAAGAGTGAGGCAAGGAGAACAGTTGGCAGCTATTGTAATATTCCAAGTGAGAGCTAATAATCGCTTGGGCTGGGGGTGTAAAGGTGTAGGTAGAGAAGTCGTATAATTGTGTATACCTTTTGAAGGCAGAGCTGATAGGGAAGAGGGAACAAGATAATCAGGGACTGGGGTGTAGGAGAGATAATTGTGCAATGGAAGAATGACACCAGGGACTTTAAAACCCGGCTTTTTACAAGGCTACTATGGACATCCAAGTGGTATAATTCAAGGGTAGTAGGCTCAGGGGGCAGCATTTTCAGGTGATGATTCTTGGAATCTGTTTGCTCATTAATCACTCATCAGACACTTAAGACTTTTTCTGTGTCAAGAAAGCCCTGTTGTACTGAGATAGGAGTGAATTAGATTTGGTTCCTCCTCTCCAAGAGCACAGAGTCCAAAGAGGAAGACCTATGTAAGCAGAAAATTCTAGTACAGAGTGGTAAGTCTATAATAGAGGTATCCAGGGCAGTGTATGGGACACAGATACTTAAATAAGGAAGAATGGCAAGTCAAGGAAGGCATCTGAGAGGAGGGGATGCTTGAGCTGACTCAAGCAAAGAAAGGGAGAAGGGGAAGGTGTTCTCAGCCAAAGGACCCTACTCATACATTTATTAAGATTGAGAAAGTATACTTAGAGGAGGCTGCATATGTGACCCCCAAAAGTTAAGATAAGCTCTTTGAAGGCAGAGTGTCATTTGTTTTTGTCTCTCTGGCTCACTGCTGGATACCAAGCACCTAGAAGAGTCCCTGACACATCATAGATATTCTCACATTCATGGAATGAGTGAAAGGAACTTGGGCTGCAATCTGAGGGCATTGTGTATCCATGGAAGGTTCTTGACCAGTAGAGGGATGTTGGAAAAACCTGCTTGGGTTGGGATGGGGGACAGACTGACTAGGGAGATGAGAGATGAGGCTTGAGGTGGGGCAGGGGTTGGAGGTAAAATAGAATGTTTGAAAGAGTCTAAGGCCAGACTGGCCCTTACCCCAAGGCTGGGTAAGGTCTGACTGGTTTCCCACAGTCCTGTATCTCTTCCTCCCAGGTTCCTTGCAGAGGTGATGCTGATGGGCCGCCCCATCTCTCTCATCTGTTGTTTCCTGTTTTGCTGTCTGTGTCCATTTGTGCTACTAGCCCTGTCTGTGATCACCCTGATTTACTTATATAAGCAGGACTTCACCTACCTGGCCTGGGACTCAAGCACTGTGAGCCTCCCTCCCCAGACCCCAAAAGCCCTAGGGAGTGGGGACTTGCCCTTTCAATCCACTCTTGGCCTCAGGACCCAGTTATCTCATCCTCTGACACCTGAAAGCTCATCAGTTTTCCGTCCCGGTTCCCCTGTGCCTCCACAGTCCTTCCTCTTGTGGGAACTGCAATGTCCTGAACCCGTTTCTTATCTCTCCACAGTCAAAATTAGTGCCTAGAGAATTCCCGTCATGGGTGCGCAACTCGTTAATCATCTTAGATGTGATTGTCTTCCTACCCGTCCTTATATACTTTGTACACTGCCTCATCCATTGGATCCCCTTCAGCAGCATCACCTCCAATATGCCTATTTTAGTTTCCAAATCTCTAACCCTAAGAAGCCGTCTAAGGTCCGCTAAAGATCTCCGTAATGAGGAAATCCTGCAAGGTGATAAAATAAATTGCTGATCAACCTGTTGTGTGGTTTCCTAACAAGTGGTAGCAACTTCATTCATTTGGCCTGACATCACCCATCATTCAAAGCTCATCTAACAGGCAGTGTTGATATCCGTGGACGCAGAACCCCTTTTATTCCCAGAATTGGGGGCATTTGGCAGAGGGGGCTCACGAAGCCTGACTTTGCTGCCCCCTCCTAAGCCCCATCCTCCCTGGTTACAACTGTGATTTTATTTACTCCATCCCTTACCTCAATATATACCACATACAACTCATATACACTGTTGGTGATGACTACTGAACCTGCATCTTCTGGTCTGTCCATCTGACGGGATGGGACTGGAGGAGCCATGCTGTTGGTCAATAAATGAGTCCACTGGAATCCGAAGCACTGAGTGTGTGCAGACCCTTTTTAAAATAAGTGTCTCACGTGTTCAGTCTTTGTCTCTCGCTCGAGGCTCCTATGTTTTCAAGAGCCAAATGTCCAACCTGATTTCCTGCCTATTCCTTGCTTTAGCGAATTCCCACGCTAGATGACTATATTTGCCTTATATCTTTGCCGTCAGCGAAGTTGGAGAAGACTTGCCCAGGAAATGCTAGCGCCATCAAAGATGGAAAGGATATAAGTGTGCTTACTAATGGGACATGGTAATCCTGTCACGAATTTAAACTTGATTTTTATAAAGAGGGTGCAGCAGTGGTTTCACTACTGTTTTGTGGACAGAATGCATCACTGAACTCACGCACAACTATTTGGGAAACTAGCAAGTTATATTGCTGAGAAGATCAGGGGTCTATGTCTGGTAAGAGACATCACTAGTTTAAAAAAAACAGGAGGCTAAATCAAATGAATTTGCCTAGTAGATAACTGACTGGGTGTCTTGGAACTTGTGGGAGGAGTGGCTCCATAAAGGAGCTGAAGTACCACCCATAGGGGATGGGATCAGCCAGTTATCCACGGGCCTGAGGGGTGTTGAGTTAGAGGTTGTTGGGATTCCTGAAGAACTAGGGAATGGGTTTCCCTTAAATGCTGAAGTGACAAGATTTTGGATTGCTTAGGGCCCACGGGGAGGCTGCTCCCTGGGTAAGTTCCTGTGAGAAAAAGAAGACACCCCCAGAGTATCTGCGGGTGGGACTTTAGGGGTGGGTCTGGCAAATGAATAGAGGGGCTGTCCTAGATGCCTCTGGATTTTTGAAGTCTCGCTCTTCAAGCGTTAAGATTGGAGAGGCTGCAAGGGCTATGAACGTCCGTATTCACTGGCTCCCATAACCTGTAGCCCCGCCCCCTCGCGTTCCCTTCCCCCACCTCAGTCAACGGCTTGAAGAGTCCCGCTGTTGAGTTGGATAAGGTGAGAATTGGAGGTAGGCAGCGGTTTTCTTTTCCCCATGATCAAATAGCCTAGGTGTTCAACCTCTTTCCTTTTGGTGACCTAATCACTCATCCCCTCTTATGCCCCCACTTTAAGCTTTGGGGATGGAACCAGTGGGAGGGGGATTGAACAATAGAGTCTACCAGGTAAACCGATGGGGTGAATGAGGACCTCGAAATAAGTGTCTCCTCCTCCAACTCTGAATTTTTGTCTCCTCGGATCACTTTCTGAATATTCCAAGGCGTCTAAGTAGAAGCTGGTATGACCTGGAGGCTAGCAGTTATCAGATATCCCACATTGCTGTAGGGGGCTGTGATTAAGAGACAGGAAGGCTGGTCTCTGCATAGATCTGGAGGGTCTTTATTGTCTCAAGTCGGGTTTCTAGCACCCTTGGGTGTGATCAGAGGATTTTCTTTTGGACTCCTGTTGGGAATTCCTGGCCTTGTTAGACAAAAATGGAGCCAAGTCCCTTGTGAGAGCTTCTGTAAAAATAGCATGATGCGAGTGTGTGACTTCCTCTACCTTCACAATGGGGAAGGAGAGTCAAGATCTACAGCCCAAGGCTGATTCCTATGAGGTGAAGGTCAGACATGCCTCCTCTCTCTGCCATCTTTACCAATTCTAGCTCCAACTGTCGCTCCCACGGCACTCTCTGCCAAGTTCAGCAAGTCATTGCAGTGGCCACACACAACTCACAGACCATACTCAGGATTATGGGGTTTATTAGGGAAGTAACAGGTTACAATTCAGATCCAGGAGTCCTCAGGATACAGTTCTTCCATCAGGACAGCCTCTTACCAGCTGTATTCACAGGCATGCCTCTCTCTGGTCCCTTGGCCTCTGCCCTGCTTAGGCAAGTGTTACAGAGCTCTTTTAGCTGGGCTGATAAGTGTCCTGAGGCACCCCACTCCACCGGTAAGCCTTGGCCTGAAGACTTTCAGCTTTCTCCCTCCGTGGGACAGGAAGCCCACTGTGCCACCATCTGCCAGTTTCTCCTACAGCTCTTTCTCTGCCCCAGCTTCTCACTGTCTTCAGTGTTACAACTCTCTCTCTCTTTCTCTCTCAGTTTCCTGGTTCTAGGCGCTTCTCAGTGCAGGGATCCGAGGTCCAAAGGACACGCTCCACTCCTGGCTTTTCTTTCTTGGTAGTGGTGAAATCCTGTCCTGCCTCTGAATGGCAAATTTTAAGCCTAGCAGGATGGCAAAACTGACCAATTCCCTTGTTAGGGTTCCACAGATCTTATTTGCATGGTCTTACCCCCACATGGGTGCCATGAACTTTATTTGCATTATTAGCAAGCTATCCAGTGCCCTTGGTGGGCCACAGTTACCTTATTTGTATACTCCCACCAATCAATTGGGTGGAGTTAACAAGGCAATGATGAGAAAGGCCATCCAAAAACAATCCATCACACAGTAGCATCCTTACACATGTCTCCACTTTTATTCGTCAGAAGAATAGTGGAGATATATGTATTGTCATCCCCAGTATTCACCAGGAGAACCTGAAGGAATAGAGGTTGCAGTGTCTTTCAAGAATATTTTAATCTATTGTCCTCCTCCCATTTTTTTCTTTTTCTTGCAAATTACTTGTCAATAAAACTGGATTATTTATCCTGTTGTGTTTCACCCATCTGGATTTTGTTGATTGCTTCCCTGTGGTGTCATTTTACATATTTCTCTGTCCACTATTTCTTATAAAGTGGTAGTTAGGTGGAGAAGTTGATTAGTCTTAAGTTTGAAGTTCTGGCAAAAATACTTCATGCATGGTTTTATGTACTTCTGTCAGGAATACAAAATGTCTGGTAGTCTCTTTTCTTGTCATGTTAGCAGCCACTGATGATCATTGTCTATATCTTGTAATCATCAGAGTTTACAAGATGATGATATTCTAAATTTATCATTTTGTTTTTTTTTGTTGTTGTTAGCTAGAATACTTCCCCAGTGGCATTACCAGGGGGAAGCGGGGGTTGCAGACTATACCGGGTGACATTGTCAGAGGGGGTGACACCAAAATGACTGTAAAATTTTTGTGCAATGTGTCAGCAGAAATTTATTATTTTTTATAAAAATATCCCTATAGTTAATTATAACACCAAAAATATTTTTCTAAGCCCACCTTGTTTTTGTTGTCGTCAGATGCCGTCGAGTGACTTCTGACTCGTGGCCACCGTGTGTACAACATAACAAAACACTACTGGGTCCTGCGCCATCCTCACGATTGTTTTTATGCTTGAGCCCGTTCTTGCAGCCACTGCTGCAGTCCATCTCATTGAGGATCTTTGTCTTTTTCAATGACCCTCTTCTTTACCAAGCATGATGTCCTTCTTCGGGGACTGATCCCTCCTGATAACATGTCCAAAGTATGTGAGACATAGTCTCACCATCCTTGCTTCTAAGGAGCATTCTGGTTGTGCTTCTTCCAAGACAGATTTGTTCTTTTGGCAGTCCATGGTATGTTCAGTATTCTTTGCCAACACCATAATTCAAAGGCATTAATTCTTCGGGCTTCCTTATTCGTTTTCCAGCTTTCGCATGCATATGAGGCGATTGAAAACACCATGGTGTTTTGTAAACACCCAGCTACATGTATCAATATACCTACAAGGCTTAGAATGGGGATTTCGGAACACTTAATTGTGCTCATAAGGAATCTGTACATGGATCAAGAGGCAGTTGTTGAAACAGAATGAGGGGATAGTGCATGGTTTAAAGTCAGGAAAAGTGTACATCAGAGTTGTATCTTTTCACCATTCCTGTTCAGTCCGTATGCTGAGCAAATAATCTGAGAATCTGGACTGTATGAAGAAGAATGGAGCACCAGGATTGGAGGAAGACTCATTAACAACCTGCGTTATGCAGATGACACAGCCTTGCTTGCTGAAAGTGAAAAGGACTTGAAGCACTTACTTTTGAAGATCAAAGACCACAGCCTTCAGTATGGATTACACTTCAATATCAAGAAAACAAAAATCCTAACAACTGGACCAATAAGCAACATCATGATAAATGGAGAAAAGATTAAGGTTGTCAAAGATTTCATTTTACTTGGATCCGCAGTCAACACCCGTGGACGCAACAGTCAAGAAATCAAAAGACGCATTGCATTGGGCAAATCAGCGGCAAAAGACGTCTTTAAAGTGTGGAAAAGGAAAGACGTCACCTTGAGGACTAAGGTGCGCCTGACCCAACCCATGTTTTCAATCACCTCATATGCATGTGAAAGCTGAACTGTGAATAAGGAAGACTGAAGAAGAACTGACACTGTAGAATTGTGTTGTTGGTGAAGAACATTGAGTATACCATGGACTGCCAAAAGAACGAACAAATCTGTCTTGGAAGAAGTACAACCAGAATGCTCCTTAGAAGCAAGGATGGCAAGACTATGTCTCACATACTTTGGACAGGTTATCAGGAGGGATCAGTCCCTGAAGACCAACATCATGCTTATTAGAGTGTCGGCAAAAAAGAGGAAGACCCTCAATGAGATGGATTGACACAGTGGCCGCAACAATGGGCTCAAGCATAGCAACAATTGGGAAGATGGCGCAGGACTGGGCAGTGTTTCGTTCTGTTGTACATAGGGTCGCTATGAGTCGGAATCGACTCGACAACATCTAACAACAACAACAAGGCTAAAACTCTATGCTAATTCACTTTTCGAAACTTCTATTGCACTCTAGTCAGATTTGTCGGTATTACTCAATTACAACGATGCTTTGAAGTTCATCTGCACGTGCTACAGGCACGCGCTGTTGTTTTCTTTGCTGCCAGTTGCTGATTTTATCAAATTTTTAGTGTTTTAGCTACAATATTGTGGTAAGTAGTATTTGTGAACCTGTATCAATAGCTTTTTTGAGAATGAAGTAGTAATTAAAGGAAAAGAAGGAGAAATATCAAAAATGACTTCTGCTCAGTTACTAATAATATTGTAGCTGATAATGTTGTCATTCATTGTAGAAAGATTTTACAATTTTATTATTCATATAATCTAAGAAATATTACATTTAAGCAATTTACAACTATATTTGTCAAATATTAGTCTATGATTAAAATTGATAATTTTTTTACCCTGTCCTATTTATAGGGTCGCTATGAGTCGGAATCAACTCGACAGCACTGGGTTTTTTTTTTATATAACAATTATTGATTATATAACTCTTTGAAAACTAAGTAGAGAAATTAATAGTTTAAAACATGAAGTGGAGAAAATAGTGTGTATGTATTTGTTCCTGTTTATTTTTATCCTATTATTTCATTTATGAATATATTTTCATATGCATTGTCTACAACTTCTACATTATTTGGACTGTTATTGATTATGGAAACTTAGTCCATTAATGTATCTCGTGTAAACGTAAAGTTTACCGTTAAAATGAACATAATTTTGATATAGTTCTTAAATGTTTTTACTTCGAAATCTATTGTTTTCTTACCAAGTTTTCACTTTAATCACATGAAACTGTGTAATGTAAATACATTTAGGCTGTCATATGACAGTGTAATTTTAATTTTCCTAGTTTTTTATGTCAGTACTGTTGCCATCACATTCAGCGAATTATGATTTCTGAGTAACATTAGTACAGAAAAACATTACTAAGGATTCTGTATGGTCTGGTACAGGAGGAGGTCCATGGTTGGGGGGGTGACACCCTGAGTTACCGCACTGGGTGACACCAATTCTAGTGACACCACTGTACTTCCCCTCATCAAACATTTGTTACCCTGGCATATAGTTTGTCAGGAAAGGCAGAATAAATGTTTGATTCTTTCCCTTTATTTACCAGTTTAAAAAAATGAGTTCACTGCCTAATACCCTCCAAAGGTGATCATTGAGGTTTTTTTTTTTTTCTATTTAGTATCTTTATGAACATATAGATTTCAATATATTCCATGTGTTTCTGTTTGTTGCAGCTATTCTTATTGATGCTCAAATCATCTCATCTTTGGCTAGTGGGAGCCTCTTCACGTTAACTCATGAGTCCTTTTAACAAGACCCCAGCAGTTTTAATAATTTTCTTGCTTTCTTGTATGACAGTTTGGCCCCGGATTAACTTGTACGTTTCATACCGCAGACCTGAAGTCAGATATTTTTCCACATGTATTCCCTTTAATGGAAAGTGATATTTAGACACCACAACTTTGTGCTTAGGGGTGTTCATTGCTACTCCATTTGTCATTGTTTCTAGGTCTTTTCAAAAGAGAAAACTAGAAGAAGACATTCAGACAGCTAACAGACACATGAGGAAATGTTCACGATCATTATCCATTAGAGAAATACAAATCAAAACTATAATGAGATACCATCTCACCCTACAAGGCTGGTACTAATCCAAAAAACACAAAATAATAAATATCGGAGAGGCTGTGGAGAAAGAAACATGCATTGCTGGTGGGAATGTAAAATGGTACAACCATTTTGGAAAATGATTTGGTGTGTCCTTAAAAAGCTAGAAATAGAAGTACCATACGGTCCAGCAATCCCACTCCTAGGAAGATATCCGAGAAATAAGAGCCATTGAACATTGTTCACAATAGCAAAAAATTGGAAGCAACCTAGGTGCCCATCAACAGATGAATGGATAAACAAATTATGGTACATACACACAATGGAATACCATGCAATGATAAAAAAACAATGATGAATCCACGAAACATCTCACAACATGGATGAACCTGGAGAGTGTTACCCTGAGTGAAATTAGTCAGTCACAAAAGGACAAATATTGTATGAGACCACTATTATAAGAACTCAAGAAAAGGTTTAAACACAGAAAAAAGCATTCTTTGAGGGTTATGGGGTGGGGAGAGAGCAAAAGGGGAATTCATTAGCTAGATAGTAGACAAGGATCAACTTTGGTGAAGGGAAGGACAACACACAATACAGGGGAAGTCAGCACAACTGGACCAAAGCAAAATCTAAGAAATATCCTGGACACATCCAGATACTTTGAGGGACAGACTAGCTGGGGCTGGGCCCGGGGAACCATAGTTTCGGGGGACGTCTAGGTCAATTGGCAATATAAAGTTTATTAAGAAAATGTTCTGCATTCCACTTTGGTGAGTGGCGTCTGGGGGTCTTAAAAGCTTGCGAGTGGCCATCCAAGATGCATCAATTGGTCCAGTCCTACTTGGAGCTAAGGAGAATGAAGAACACCAGAGACACAAGGAAAATATTAGCCCCAGAGACTAAAAGTCCATATAAACCAGAGACTCTATCAGCCTGAGACCAGAAGAACTAGATGGTGCCACCAATGACCGCCCTGACAGGGAACAAAACCAAGAGTCCCGGACTGGGAGGGAGAAAAGTGTGGAGCAGAACTTAAATTAAAGTAAAAAGACCAGACTTGATGGTCTGACAGAGACTGGAGGAACCCCCAAAACTATGGCCCCTGGACGTGCTATTAACCCAGAACTGAAACCATTCCCAAAGCCCACTCTTCAAAGATTAGACAGGACTATAAAACAAAAAATAATATATCTGAGGAGTGTGCTTCTTAGTTCAGTCAGATACACAAGACCAAATAGGCGGCTCCTGTCTGGAGGTAGCATGAGAAGGCAGGAAGGGACAGGAACTAGTTGAATGGACACAGGGAACCTGGGGTGAAAAGAGGGAGAGCGCTTTCACCTTGTAGGGATTGCAGCTAATGTCACAGAACAATAAGTGTGTAAAGTTTTATATGAGAAATTGAGCGTAAACTTTCACCTAAAGCACAAAACAAAAGATAAAACTAGAAAATTTTCCTAAGATAAGATGCACCATAAATTCATACTCAGATTCTGTCAATTCAAATTCAGGGTTTTTACTAAAGAATTTTTACTTAACATTATATTTGATTTCTCTCATGTGGTGGAGGCCTTTAATGTTTGTTTCTCAGAAGTTTGTGCCCTCAAACCCTCTTCCTCATCTTTTGCCAAACTGAATCTATCATTGTCTCTGTCAATTTCCCATACCCAAACCTGCACCTCTATGTTTCCACTTAGGGCTAGGGCAGAATTTTAACCCTGGTGGACCTAGAACCCAAGCGGATAACCTGAGGCAAAATCTCAGTCTTAGGACTCTATATGGTGGGGTTTTGTAGAGGTATAAGATTGAAATGCCCACCTGCCCGTCAGTGATTTGGGAGTTGGTATATGTGGCAGTAAAACTAATTCCAGACCCACCCACCAATGGGACTGTTGTTTCAATCCCTGCCTGAAAGGGCTTCGTGGCCTGGTGGGAAGAACATGGTGTTTGGAGACAGATAAATTTGTGTTTGTGTGCTGTATCAAACCCTTAAGTAGTTCAGTGACCCTCAGCAATCACTTCCTCTTCTTAGCCTTAGCTTTCCTATCTTTCAAGTAGAAATGAGGAAACAACCCCACAGATTTGTTGGGAAAATTAAATTGCTAAGCATAAGGGAATTATCTCAAACACAAGAAGTTGATATATATGATAGCGTGCTAAGATTATATAATTTTTCTCTGTATTTGTAAGTTTATTCAGATTTTATAAACAAATGTTATACACTCCAGTGTTCTCCACTATATAAGGTATTTTAAGTTACTAGAATATAAACTTACTAGAGGAATTTTGTTGATTCACTGCTGTATCCATGGTGCCTAGAACAGTGTCTGGTACATGTGTTTGCAAGCGCAAGTAGGTAATTAAATATGTGTTAAATGAATATGTTGTTGTTGTTGTCGTTAGGTGCTGTTGAGTCAGTTCTGACTCATAGCAACCCTGTGCCCAACAGAACGAAACACTGCCCGGTCCTGAGCCATCTTTACAATTGTTGTTATGCTTGAGCTCACTGTTGCAGCCACTGTGTCAATCCACCTCGTTGAGGGTCTTCCTCTTTTCCACTGACCCTGTACTCTGCCAAGCATGATGTCCTTCTCCAGGGACTGATCCCTCCTGACAACATGTCCAAAGTATGTAAGACGCAGTTTCACCATCCTTGCCTATAAGGAACATTCTGGCCGTACTTCCTCCAAGACAGATTTGTTTGTTCTTTTGGGAGTCCGTGGAGTATATTCAATATTCTTACCAACACCACAATTCAAAAGCGTCAGCTCTTTTCCGTCTTCCTTATTCATTGTCCAGCTTTCACATGCATATGATGCGATTGAAAATACCACGGCTTGTTTTTTGGGTCAGTGCACCTTAGTCTTCAGGGTGACATCTTTGCTCTTCAACACTCTAAAGAGGTCCTTTGCAGCAGATTTGCCCAATGCAATGCATCTTTTGATTTCTTGACTGCTGCTTCCATGGCTGTTGATTGTGGATCCAAGTAAAATGAAATCCTTGACAACTTCAGTCTTTTCTCTGTTTATCATGATGTTGCTCATTGGGGCAGTTGTGAGGATTTTTGTTTTCTCTATGTTGAGGTGTAATCCATACTGAAGGCTGTGGTCTTTGATCTTCAGGTCCTCTTCACTTTCAGCAAGCAAGGTCGTGTCATCTGCATAACGCAGGTTGTTAATGAGTCTTCCTCCAAACCTGATGTCCCGTTCTTCTTCATATAGTCCAGCTTCTCGTATTATTTGTTCAGCATACAGATTAAATAGGTGTGGTGAAAGAATACAACCCTGACGCACACCTTTGCTGACTTTAAACCAATCAGTATCGCCTTGTTCTCTCTTGATCTATGTAAAGGTTCCTCATGAGCACAATCGAGTGTTCGGGAATTCTCATTCTTCGCAGTGTTATCCATAGTTTGTTATGATCCACACAGTCAAATGCCTTTGCATAATCAATAAAACACAGGTAAACATCCTTCTGGTATTCTCTGCTTTCAGCCAGGATCCATCTGACATCAGCAATGATATCCCTGGTTCCACATCCTCTTCTGAAACCGGCCTGAATTTCTGGCAGTTCCCTGTCAATATACTGCTGCAGCCGTTTTTGAATGATCTTCAGCAGAATTTTGCTTGCATGTGATATTAATGATATTGTTCTATAATTTCCACATTCAGTTGACTCACCTTTCTCGGGAATAGGCATAAATATGGATCTCTCCCAGGCAGTCAGCCAGGAAGCTGTCTTCCATATTTCTTGGCATAGATGAGTGAGCACCTCCAGCACTGCATCTGTTTGTTGAAACATCTCAATTGATATTCCATCAATTCCTGGAGCCTTGTTTTTCACCAATGCCTTCAGAGCAGCTTGGACTTCTTCCTTCAGTACCATTGGTTCCTGATCATATACCACCTCTTGAAATGGTTAAATATCGACTAATTCTTTTTGGTATAATGACTCTGCGTATTCCTTCCATCTTCTTTTAATGCCTCCTGCGTCGTTTACTATTTTCCCCATGGAATCCTTCACTATTGCAACTCGAGGCTTGAATTTTTTCTTCAGTTCTTTCAGCTTGAGAAACGCCTAGTGTATTCTTCCCTTTTGGTTTCCACCTCCAGCTCTTTGCACATGTCATTATAATACTTCACTTTGTCTTCTCGAGAGGCCCTTTGAAATCTTCTATTCAGTGCTTTTACTTCATGAATTCTTCCTTTTGCTTTAGCTGCTCGATGCTCAAGAGCAAGTTTCAGAGTCTCCTCTGACATCCATCTTGGTCTTTTCTTTCTTTCCTGTCTTTTCAGTGACCTCTTGCTTTCTTCATGGATGATGTCCTTGGTGTCATTCTACAACTCGTCTGGTCTTCAGTCACTAGTGTTCAGTGCATCAAATCTGTTCTTCAGATGGTCTCTAAATTCAGGTGGGATATACTCAAGGTCATATTTTGGCTCTCGCAGACTTGCTCTGATTTTCTTCAGTTTCAGGTTGAACTTGCATATGAGCAATTGATGGTCTGTTCCACAGTCGGCCCCTGGCCTTGTTCTGACTGATGATATTGAGCTTTTACACTGTCTCTTTCCACAGATGTAGTCAATTTGATTTCTGTGTGTTTCATCTGGTGAGGTCCATGTGTATAGTCGCCATTTATATTGGTGAAAGGAGGTATTTGCAATGAAGAAGTTGTTGGTCTTGCAAAATTCTATCATTCGATATCCGGGATTGTTTCTATCACCAAGGCCATATTTTCCAACTACTGATCCTTCTTGTTTCCAACTTTCGCATTCCAATCACCAATAATTATCAGTGCGTCTTGATTGCACGTTCGATCAATTTCAGCCTGCAGCAGCTGACAAAAATCTTCTATTTCTTCATCTTTGGCCCTAGTGGTTGGTGCGTAAATTTGAATAATAGTTGTATTAACTGGTCTTCCTTGTAGGTGTATGGATATTATCCTATCACCGACAGCGTCGTACTTCAGGATAGATCTTGAAACATTCTTTTTCACAATGAATACAACACCATTCCTCTTCGAGTTGTCATTCCCAGCATAGTAGACTACATGATTGTCTGATCCAAAATGGCCAATACCAGTCCATTTCAGCTCACTAATGCCTAGGATATCGATGTTTATGCGTTCCATTTCCTTTTTGATGATTTCCAATTTTCCTAGATTCATACTTGGTACATTCCAGGTTCTGATTACTAATGGATGTTTGCAGCTGTTTCTTCTCATTTTGAGTCATGCCACATCAGCAAATGAAGGTCCCGAAAGCTTTACTCCATCCACATCATTAAGGTCGACTCTACTTTGAGGAGGCAGCTCTTCCCCAGTCATCATTTGAGTGCCTTCCAACCTGGGGGGCTCATCTTCCAGCACTATATCAGACAATGTTCCACTGCTATTCATAAGGTTTTCACTGGCTAATGCTTTTCAGAAGCAGACTGCCGGGTCCTTCTTCCTAATCTGCCTTAGTCTGGAAGCTCAGCTAAAACCTGTCCTGCATGGGTGACCCTGCTGGCATCTGAATACTGGTGGCATAGCTTCCAGCATCACAGCAACACACAAGCCCCCACAGTACCACAAACTGACAGACACGTGGGGGTAAATACCTGTTGCCATCCAGCGGATTCTGGCCCATGGCTACCCCGTGTGTTACAGAGTAGAACTGCTCTCTATGGTTTTCTTGGCTGTAATCCTTTTGTATGTGTGTGTGTGTGTGTGTGTGTGTGTTTTAGTGAAAGTTTACTGCACAAATTAGTTTCTCATTCAAAAATGTTTACACAAATTGTTTTGTGACATTGGTTGCAATCCCCACAATGTGTCCATTTGTCCAAATTTCCTGTCCCTTCCTGCCTTCTCATCTTTGCTTTTGGGCAGGTGTTGCCAATTTGGTCTTGTCTACTTGATTGAATTAAGAAGCACATTCCTCAGGTGTGTTATTGTTTGTTTTTATAGGCCTGTCTAGTCTTTGGCTGAAAGGTGGACTTTGGGAATGGCTTCAGTTCGGAGTTAGTAGGGTGTCCAAGGGCCATTGTCTTGGGGGTTCCTCCATTCTCAGATCAGTAACTCTAATCTTTTTTTATAAATTTGAATTTTGTTCTACATTTTTCTCCTGCTCTGTCCAGAACCCTCTGTTGTGATCCCTGTCAGAGTGGTCAGTGGTGGTACTTAGGCACTGTCTAGTTCTTCTGGGCTCAGGCTGATGGAGACTGTGGTTCATGAGATCCATTAGTATTTTGGACTGATATTTTCCTTGTGCCTTTGGTTTTCTTCATTCTCTTTTGCTCTGAACGTGATGGGACCTTAGATGTAACTTAAATAGCTGCTCCCAAGCTTTTAAGACCCCATAGGCTACTTACCAAAGTAGGATATAGAACATTTTCTTTATGAACTGTGTTATGCCCATTGAGCTAGGTGTCCCCGAGACCGTGGTCCCCAGCCCTCAGCCCCAGTAGCTCAGTCCTTCAAGGTGTTTGGATGTGTCTAGGAAGCTTCTATGGCTTTGCCTTGGTTAAGTTGTGCTGACTTCCCCTCTCTCGTGTTGTCTTTCTTTTGACCAAAGTTAACACTTGTCTATTACCTTTTTTTTATTATTATTATTACCTAGTTAATGATTTTTCCTCCTCGCTATTTCCCTCCCCCATAACCATCAAAGATTATTTCTTTCTGTGTGTAAACCTTTACTTGTGTTTTTATAACAGCAGTCTTATATAATATTTGCCCTTGTGTGATTGACTTATTTCACGCAGCATAATGCCCTCCAGATTCATCCGTGTTGTGAGATGTTTCACAGATTCATCATTGTTCTTTATCATTGCATAGTATTCCATTGTGTGTACCATAATTTATCTGTTCATCTTGGTGGGCACTTAAATTGTTTCCATCTTTTTGCTATTGTGAATAATGCTGCAGTGAACGTGGATGTACATATGTCTATTCATGTGATGGCTCTTTTTTCTCTAAGATATATTCCTAGTAGTGGGATTGCTGAATTATATGATATTTCTATTTCTAGCTTTTTAAGGTGGTACCATATCATTTTCCATAGTGGTTGTACCATTTTACATTCCCACCAGCAATGCATAAGAGTTCCAGTCTACCTGCAACCTCTCCAACGTTTGTTATTTATTATTATTATTACTGCCAGTAATGGACTGAGACAGTATTGAAGCCATCAACTAATAGGTTCTTGTCAAGCAGACTAGCTTGACAATTGAAGTCAGCCAGACTCAGGGTTGGAAGAACAGAAAGATTTATTTACAGTATGCAAAATGGGAGGCAGGCAGGGTCTCCTGACATAAAGCTGTCAACTCCCTGAACCAGGGCAGATTTGCTCCTTTTATAGGGAGTGACATACATATGCATGAACAGTAAGGGGAGAATCTTCAGTCTTGTGATGCGAACGTAGTCCGCATAATTTTAGTGAATGAGTGTTTGTGCACAGCTCTAAAAACATTGCACACAGCCCTAAAAAAATGGCGATGGCTCACTACTGCCATCCCAGAAAGGTCATATAGTGGGTAGATTTGAAGTCAGTGCACCTGCGCCTGCGCCTGTGCTTCCGCCTCTTGTCAGAAGAAGGAACCTGGGGATTCGACCAATCGTGGTGAAGTTCGGTAAAAGTTGTAACAAAAATGTACCAAGAGTAGACTTTCCTGAAAAACAACTATTATGGGATGGTTAATAACCCTTTCATGACTCCCTGTTTCAGTATCTCGTTATTGTTTTGATTTGCATTTCTCTTGTGGCTAGTATATAGTATAGGGTTGCTATGAGTCGGAATGGACTCAATGGCAACGGGTTTGGTTTTTTTGGTTTTCATGGCTTGTAATCACAAGCATTTCCTCATGTGTCTTTTAGCCACCTGAATGTCTTCTTTGGTGAAGTGTCTGTTAATATCCTTAGCCCATTTTTTAACTGGATTATTTGTCTTTTTGTTGTTGAGGTGTTGAATTATTCTGTAGATTTCAGAGATTAGACTCTTGTTGGATGTGCTGTAGTCAATTTTTTTTCCCAGTCTGTAGGTTCTCTTTTTACTCTCTTAGTGAAGTCATTTGATGAGCAGAAGTGCTTAATTTTTAGGAGCTCCCAGTTATCTAGCTTATGGTGTTTGTGCATTTTTAGTTATGGTTTGTACTGAATTTATGCCATGTATTAGGGCCCCTAGCATTGTCCTTATTTTTTCTTCCATGATCTTTATCATTTTAAGTTTTATATTAATGTCTTTGATACATTTTGAGTTAGCTTTTGTGTAGGGTGTGAGGTATGGGTCCTGTCTTGTTATTTTACAGATGGACATCCAGTTTTTCCAGCACTATTTGTTTAAAAGACTATCTTTTCCCCATTTAGTGGACTTTGGTCCTTTGCCGAAGATAAGCTGACCATAGGTGGATGGATTTACGTTTGGGTTTCCGATTCTGTCCCATTGGTCTGTGTGTCTGTTGTACCATTACCAGTTTTGACTACCATGGCTGTGTGTAGGTTCTGAGATCAGGTAGTAAGAGGCTTCATACTTTGTTCCTTTTCTTAAATAATGCTTTGGTTATCTGGAGCCTCTTTCCATAAAAAGTTGATAATTTGTTTTTCCATCTCTTTAAAGAAAGCTGTTGGTATGCGCATCAGAATTGCATTATATCTGTAGATCGCTTTGGGTAGAGTTGACATTTTCACAACGTTGAGTCTTCCTATCCATTAGCACAGTATGCTTTTCCATTTCTGTATGTCTTTTTTTTGTTTATTGCAGTAGTATTTTGTAGTTTTCTTTGTATAGGTCTTTTACGTCCCTGGTTAGATTTATTCCTAAGTATTTTATATTTTTAGGGGGTGTTATAAATGTTTTTATTTTTTTATTTCCTTTTTGAAGTTCCCTTTTTTGTTGGAGTATAGGAATTCAACTGATTTTTGTATGTTTATCTCGTATCCTGCCACTCTGCTAAATCTTTCTGTTAGTTCCAGTGGTTTTCTTGTGGAATCTTTAAGAGTTCTCTATATATAGGATCATATCATCTGCAAATAGAGATAGTTTTACTTCTTCCTTTCCAATTTGGATGCCTTTATTTCTTTTTCTTATTGCTTTAGCTAGGAATTCCAGCACAATGTTAAATAGGAGTGGTGATAAAGGGCATCCTTGTCTTGTTCCCAATCTCAAGGAGAATACTTTCAGCCTCTCTTCATTGGCTGTTGATTTTGTATTTAAAAAAAAAAAAAAGCCGTTGCCGTCGAATCTATTCCAACTCATAGCAGCCATATAGAACAGAGTAGAACTGCCCCATAGGGTTTCCAAGGAGCGGCTGGGAGATTTGAACTGCTGACCTCCTGGTAAGCAGCTGTAATGTGCCATAGCTCTTAACCACTGCACCAGGGCTCTGGTTTTATATAGATGCCCTTTACTATGTTGAGGGATTTCCCTTCCATTCCTATTTTACTGAGAATTTTTATTAAGAATGGATGTTGGACTTCATCAAATACCTTTTCTGCATCAGTTGAGATGACCGTGTAATTCTTTTCTACTTATGAGGTAGATTAGGCTGATTGATTTTCTAATGTTGAACCATCCTTGCATAGCTGGTATGAATCCCACTTGGTTGTGGTGTATTATTCTTTTCATATGTTCATTACTCATTTGTATATCTTCTTTGGTAAAGTCCCTGTTTAAGCCTTCTGTCCCCTCCCATGCAGTTTTAGATTGTCCATTCTTCCTTATTTATTTGTAGGTCTTTCTTTTTAAAAAAAAATTTTATTTTGGGAAACAAGCCCTTTTTAGTTATATGTTATATTAGTTTTCTATAGCTTCTGTAACAAAATTACCACAAATTTAGTGGCTTAAAACAACACAAATTTGTTATCTTACAATTCTGGAAGTCAGAAGTCCAAAATAACTTTCACTGGGATAAAATCCAGGTGTTAGCAAGCTTGTGCTCCTTCTGGAGGCTGTAGAGGAGAATCCATTTCCTAGCCTTTTCCAGCTTCTAAAGACCACCTACATTCCTTGGCTCATGTCCCTTCCTTCATATGTAAGGCACATCAGTGCAACCTCTGCTTCCACCACCCCATCTCCTTCTCTGACTTCCATTCTCTTATCTCCCTTTTTTCCCTTATAAAGACCCTGTGACTACATTGGGCTCACCCAGATAATCCAGAATAATCACTCCGTGTTAAGATCTTTAACTTAATCACATTTGCACAGTCCCTTTGCCATGTAAGTTAACACATCCACAAGTTCTGGGGAGTAGGGTGTGACATCGTTGCAGAGGGCCATTTTTCTGTCTACCGTATATATATTGCAAATATTTTCCCCAACGGTGTGACTTGTCTGTTCACTCAATTAATGGTTATTTTTGATGAGCAGGAAACCCTGGTGGCGTAGTGGTTAAGTGCTACGGCTGCTAACCAAAAGGTCGGCGGTTCAGATCCACCAGGTGCTCCTTGGAAACTCATGGGGCAATTCTACTCTGTCCTATAGGGTTGCTATGAATCGAAATTGACTCGACAGCAGTGGGTTTGGTTTTTGGTTTTTTCGATGAACAGAAATTCCTATTTTCAATTTAGTCCAATAAATCAAACTTCTTCATAATTGGTGCTCTTTGTGTCCTATTTAAGAATCTTTGTCTATCCCAAGTCATGAAAACACTATCCTAGGTTTCTCGTCTAGAAACTTTATTATTTTACCTTTTGCATTTAGAATTACAATCTGCTCTGAGTAGATCTTTGTTTAATATGTAAGGTTGGGGAGGTCAAGGTTCTCTTATTTCTACATGGATATCCAGTTGCCCTAGCATCTACTCAATTATTGAAAAGACTATCCTTTTCCTATAGGTCTGCACTGCCATCTTTGTTGTAAATCAGGTACCCATATATGTGTGAGTATGTTTCTGAACTCTCCCAGTGGTATCCAATAGAACTTTCTGTGATGAGATAAATGTTCCATATCTGTACTGTTCAATACACAAGCCATTAGTCACGTGTGGTTACTAAGCACTTGATATGTGACTAGTGGGACTCAGGAACTGAATTTTTAATATGACTTAGTTTTAATTCATTTTAATCTAAATACCCATATGTGGCTAGTGGTTACTGTATTGGACAGTGCAGCATACTGTTTCCTCAGTCTATTGGACATAGATCCCTGTGCCAATACTGCTGTCTCTTAATTATTGTAGCCTTAAATTAGTCTTTACATTTTGTTCTTCTCCATCAAGATTGTAGTAACCATTCTAGGCCTTTTGATTTTCATGTAAATTTTAGATTCAGCTTGTAAGTTTACAAAAATCCTGTTGTGATTTCAATAGAAATTGCACTGAATCTATAGGTCAGCCTGGGAAGAATTGACATCATTATGCTGTTGAGACTTCCAATTTATGAACATGTTATATCCCTTCATTTATTTAGGGCTTCTTTATTTTCTGTCAATAATATTTTGTATTTTTTGTGTAAATGTGTTGCTCATTTTTTATTAAAATCATTCCTAGACATTTTATGCTTTTTGGTATTGTAAATGGTATTGGTTTTAATTTTTTATTTTCTAAAGGCAAGCATATTATTGGGATCTTTGGCAGATTTTCCAGGTTGGGACTCCATGTTCTTATCTACATCTCCTTGTGCTGGGGAGGCCTCAGAGGTTCTTGTAGGATTATTGTTGTCTTTCCTTACTCATACATCTAAAGTCTGAATTTCTTGATGTCCTTAGGGTCAACAAGGAAGGAAGTGCTATCCCTACAGAAGCAGGAACTGGAGTCCACCCACGATGGAGACTGTTAGTGAAAACATGGAGCCTCAGGATTTGAAACTCCAGATGGCTAGAGCTTCTGATTCCAAATCCGTGTCTGCTATTGCTTTGGCTTCCCAGTCTGTGGAGGCTGAGTTTTTGCCTACTGAGAATTTGACTGGGGAGGGACAGGAGTTGGACACTCTACCACCATACGTTTGGTCCAATGAAAATGACGCATTGGAGACCGTGGGCAAAGATGAGCCAAAGAATAAAGCCCCCACTGAACGACCATCCTGGGCCAATAAAATTGAGTACCTCCTGGCCCAGGTGGGCTTCTCTGTGGGACTGAGCACCATCTGGCGTTTTCCTTTTCTGTGTTATCACGTCGGAGGTGGTAAGCCTGGGGACCAGAACTCATGGACACAAAGGGGTCAGGAGCCAGAGACCTGTCCTGGCTACTCTGGGTCTCTGAGATATGTAGCGGTTGAGGATTTGGAATCCCGATGGGGGCAGGAGCCAGATATCTGAACATCCAGGACCTTGGTAGGGTGGGGGCAGGATATCTGAACACCTATGTTTATGAGGTGGGAGTGGAAGCCTGGGACAGGGGTGGGGATGGAAACCAGGTATCTGGGTCTTCCAGGAATTGGGGGCCAGGGGATTGGACACCTGGGATTATGAGGTATGTGAAAGCTGTTGAGCTCTGATGCCTTTGGCCCTGAGGGAGGTCATTGGTGGGGAACATGTTTCCTGAGCCCTTGAAGAAGTCCAGGTACTGAAAGGTCAGATGGTTCTCAGAGCCCCTCCCTCAATACCTTGCACAGGTGTTTTTTTAATCATCTACATCGTCATGATGTTCTTGATTGGAATCCCTCTCCTCTTCCTGGAGATGGCAGCTGGTCAGAGGCTTCGTCAGGGCAGCATTGGTGTATGGAAGGTCATCAGCCCCTGGCTTGGTGGTGTGGGTTATGCCAGCTTCACGGTGAGGAGCCCTGGGGTGCTCAGGTCTACCCTTTATACCCCACCCCCATCCCAACCCCTCTCTTGCAATGGGTCCTATGATTTCATTTGCATGGGTCAGGTCCTTTCAGTTCCCCAATCCTCAGATCAAATTCCCTCCCTTCTGCTGGCCCACCTTTCTTCTCCTGCCTCCTTCTTCATGGTTCCTAGGTATGCCTCATCGTGGGCTTGTACTACAGTACAATCATGTCCTGGAGTTTCTGCTATTTTGTTCAGTCTTTCCAGTCCCCACTGCCTTGGACAGTGTGCCCTTCACTGGAGAACTCCAATGCTTCGGGTGAGAAGGAAGGAAGTAAAGGGAAAGTGGGAGGGCTGAGAAAAGGACAGAGGAGTGAAAAAGGATGTAGGATCATCGGGAGAAGGGGGATGAGGAGGAAGGTGATGAAATGGGATTGGAAGGATGGGGCGGATGTGAAGAAGGGGGAGGTACCTGGTCTTGCAGTTTTTTCTATAACCAATTCATCCCAGATCCTGAATGTGAACGGACAAGACCCACCACGTACTTCTGGTACCGAAAAGTATTGAAGGCCACAGATGAAATCGAGAAGGGTGGGCTACCAGTCTTGCATCTCAGTGTGTCTCTCTTTGTCACCTGGCTACTTACATGCATCTCCATGATCCAAGGGCTCAAATCCACTGGGAAGGTAAGCCACCCTCTAACTTAACAATCTGACAGATACCCTTTTATCCAAGACCCCCTAATATTCTCCTAACTCTGATGCCTATTGGTCTCTAAATTCTCACTCCTTGTAATATAACCTCTGGTTTCTAATAGCCTTTGATCTTATTATCCCCAACTTCTGTTTTTGCTCAATTCTATTTCTGAATCATACTTCCTACTCAGATGCTGTATATCTCAGTACTCCTTCCCTGTCTCATCCTTGCGTGTCTCCTTTTCCGGAGTCTCCAGTTGGAAGGTGCATTTTCTGGCCTCGAGCGTTTGTTGGATGCCAAGGTGAGGTGTCACTCCTGCCTTTAATCCTGGAATCCACATGGGGGTGTTACAAACAGTGAGGTTGTCAATCTGATAGAAGCCTTCATCTCTCCCTCTTTTCCTCCCTTTTTTGTCTTTTCCATCTCTCTCATAGTTTATCTCTTCTCCCTTTATATCCCCATTTGCATGCTACTTCTCCCCCTCAGGTGTCATCTCTGTTCTCTGTGGAAGTGTGGCGCCGGACAGGGAACCAGCTCTTTTATGCCTTGGGCCTAGGCGCTGGCAGCTTCACCGCAATCAGCTCATACATCCCTCGTTCCAACAACTGTGTCTTTGATGCCTTTGCTGTGGCTCTTCTCAGCTTGGTCACCTCGATGACTGCCACATTGATTGTATTTTGCATAATGGGCCACTTGGCCACAACGGACACCAAAAAATGTCATAAGAAGTGAGCCCCATCTTTCATATTGAGATCATCAGAAAGACCAACATCTTAGCGATAACCCACAGAATTCCAGTCTAGACCCCTAACCTTAGGGGTATTGGCTCAGTTAATATGGGACCCTCAAATTGGAGCACCCTAAACCTTGGAAATACCTGAATCTTTCCAACCCTAACTCTTTCAGAGCTGTCTTTCTCAACTAGGAAAGCTCCAAACTCAGAGGTTTTCAAAGATGTGTTCGCCCCATTCTTAACTGGATAAGGCCACGGAATGATTAGGGACACATAGCTTCGCTATGAGTTGGAGTCAACTCTACGGCACTGGGTTTGGTTTTTTGGTTTTTTTAAAGCTTAACCATCTAGGCAAAAAAAAAAGATCCACAGCACCAGAGCCCCTAGTGGGTCCCCATTTTATTCTTCTGTGGCAATCATTCCAAAAACATTCATCAGACATTTATAAAGTATCTCCTGTCTACCAGCCTCTGTGTTGAGTTCTGGGAACATAGTCAATGGTGAGTCAGATGACCACCCCTGCCCTCAGGGAAATCATAGTATTTTGAGAAAGCAGATACTAAACAGATAATCACAAACGAGGTGAGAAGTGGTTGTAGGGTAGGGATGATGGGGAGACTCAGAGGAGGGAGCCACTAAGTGCCTGGGGCAGTCAGAGAAGGCTTCCTAGTAGAGAAAAACCTGAGATGAGTTTGTCTCTTGACAAATAACCACTGTTAGTATTCTTTCAGGTATTTCCAACTCATACCAAAACTCATTGCTATCGAGTTGATTCCAACTCATAGCGACCCTATAGGACAGAACAGAACTGCCCCCACAGACTTTCCAAGGTGGATTCGAACCACTGACCTTTTGGTTAGCAGCCAACCCCTTAACCACTGTGCCACAGGGCTACATAATACAATTTTTTCCAAAATTGCATCATACCATACTACTTTGCTGCAGCTTGTTTATTTGCCTTTATTAAGATATATCCTTAAAAATATATATATATATCTTCAACAGCTTTCCATGGCAGTAAATAAGATTCAGTGAGCTGAGTAATGATTTTTAGGAATTAGCCATATGGAGAATGGACGTTAGGGTAGAGTTGAGGTGGAAAGTTCTAAAGCAAAGGAACATGTACCAAAGATGTTGAGATGGGAGAAAGCATGATAAGTGGAAGAAGCTTTCATGGTTGACTATGGCTAATGTATAGAGGATAAAGAAAGTTGTGCGGATAGATATGGTAGGAGAGACCGGCAGGACCCAAATCAAAAAGATTGAGAAGCTTTAATTTTATCCGGAGATTGTCTAGTAGGAGGCAAGTGTCCTAAAGCCCTGAATGTTACCGTAGGAAAGACCTTTTCTGGGGTGCACCAGAGTCAGAAAGTCATCTGGCTCACACAAACACCCTTGTGATTATGAAACTATGTAGCAGGTAGTATACACTAAGATCCTGGAGACCTAGGTTTCAGCTTAGGCTCTACCGTAACTAGATCAAAAGCTCTAGACTAGTGATTTATCTTCTCACCTAAAATATAAGGGAGGAGAAGTTTTCTTAAAGGGCCAAATTTTTTTTTGTGATTTCACCCCTGTCCCCAGGAATGCTGAGAAACTGGTGTATCTGGCAGCTATTGGGAAGCTGCCTCCTGAGGCCAAGCCCCCAGATAGTGTGTATGAGGATCCAATCTCCATCTTCACCAGCTGGTTCAACAATCTCCCTGAAAATGTTCAAAACATGGTCACAATAAATGTGCCCTTATGCAACTTAACAGAGACATTCGATGAGGTAGGTAAGGGTTGGAGATGGAATCCTAGAGATCCCCAAGGCCCCCAGTGTACCAGAAACTTCAGCTTTCTTTAGTGTCTATAGTATCCTGGACAACCAGAATTAAGATTCACAGTATCCTTTTGCGATAAGGCAATTGTAGCCTCTCTACCACCAAGAACTGCAATTCATGTAATCTTGTTCATGCCAACTCAAAAAGAGTTGCTAGACCAGTGGCTGTTTAAGAGGAAATCCCTGTGCCTTAAGACCAAATGGATGTAATAAGTTCCATTATTAGTGCCAGAGATAGTTTCCTAGGGAAGGGGCAAGGACTCCTGGAGGAGTTAGAATTCTACATGCTAAGCTAAGAGCCTTTGCCATTCCTCCCTTCACTCACAGGGTATGGTGGGTCCAGGTGTGTCTCTTGTGGCACTCATCGAACTCATCTCTGTGTTTTCGGGACCCACCTTCTGGGCCATCATCATCTACCTGTTGCTGGTGAACGTGGGGCTGAGCACCATGATAGGGATTGTACAGGGCATCATTACCCCACTTCAGGATACCTTTTCTTCCCTCAGGAAACATCCAAAGCTGCTCACAGGTACTCCAACCTATGACCCTACTTCTATCTATGGCTGTTATGTAGATTAACCCCACAGGGAATGTTATACAGCCCAGCTTAAATTCTGACTTTGATCCCATCCTGATGTCTTCCCTCAGTGGGTGTCTGTGTGCTTATGTTCCTGGGCAGCCTCACTTTCACAAGACCTTCGGGCAGCTACTACGTGAACCTGCTGGATGATTACTGGGCATCTCTACCCCTCTTCTTCATTGTCATCTTGGAGAATGTGGCCATGGCCTGGATCTATGGGGCCAGGAGGTGATGTCCCAAGCCAAGGAGTGTCCTTCCATGCACCCACACAGCTAGGATCCCTAGGGAGTGTTGACCTCTTCCTTGCTCCCTCTGTCCTCACCTCCAGGTCTCTGATTTTAGGGCTGAGGGAGACCCCCCAGGAGGGTGGGAAGGAGAAAGACATTGGCTGGTTCCTGGAGAAAATAGCTATGAAATGGAAAAGTGGTGAGCAGTTCATATCAAATCCAAGGGGCTCCCAAGCCCTACTTTGAACCAAGGTAATATAAAAACCAAAACCAAACCCATTGCTCTCAAGTTGATTCTGACTCATAGTGACCCTATAGTACAGAGCAAAATTGCCCCATATGGTTTCCAAGGAGCACCTCGTGGATTTGAACTGCCAGCCTTTTGGTTAGCAGCCGTAGCTCTTAATCCCGACACCACCAGGGTTTCCAGGGTAATGTGGACCTCGAAAATGTGTAAGCATGGTTCATTTGCTTCTCAAAGTGTGATCTGTGGGTCAGCAGCATTAGCATCACCTGAAAGCTTGTTAGAAATAAGCTTTCTGCATCTCAGACCTTCAAATCAGTTATCTTCATCTTAACAGGACCCCCAGGTAATTCATATGCACATTAAAATTTCAGAAGCACTGTATAATCCAAGGGTGAGAAGCTCAGGTGACAGCATTTCCAGGTGCTAGTGGCTCTTGGCATCAGTTCACTCATTCATATTCAACCATACAAGAAGACTGGTTGAGGAAGGTTGTAAAGGTGAAAGGAACCTTTAAGAGATGTTAAGAGCTGTCTCCCATGCTAGGTTTGAGCTGATACCTCCACTAAGCCTGACTGGACCTCCCACAGTCTTGTGCCCCTTTCTCCTAGGTTTCTTGCAGACCTGATGGTCATGTTGGGCCGCCCCATCTCCCCCATCTATCGTTGGGTGTGGTCCTGTCTGTCTCCAATTGTGCTGATAGTCCTGTCTGTGACCTCCTTGATTCACATGTATGTGAAGACACCACATTACACAGCCTGGGACGCAAGCCTTGTGAGCCACCTTCCCCAAGCCCCAGAACCACTTAGGGAGTGGGGACCAGACATTTCAATCCACTCTTGCTTCTAGGGCCTGGATATCTTATCCCCCAATTTCCTGGGGATTCAGTTATATAGTCTCCTGCCCTGGGCCCTCTCCTACACCCATCTTCTGCAGCCTCCCACTTCAGAGAATCTGGGCATTCTAAACCTTCTTCCCTTTTGTCAACAGTCAGATGAGGTGATACGAGACTATCCACCATGGGCTGTGGCCTTGCTCAAAACCTTCATCATCATTACCATCTTGCCCATCCCTGTCTACTTCTTGTACACCTTCATACAGACAGTTTTAAAAGACCCCGTGATTCACAGTAGGACCACAATTTTCTTCCAATTCGAAGCTAAAAAGGGGGTACCAGCATCTCATCGATGGTTTTAGGAGATGCAGGGCCCAAAGTAGAATAATAAAATGAATAAAGAAGGTAGAAAACTTTCTGCTATGTGAGTAATTCCTCTCAGAAATAAAGACTTGGTTCATTTGAAATAAAATCACTTCTTTTTTAAAGTGGAACTCCTTGGCTGGCAACTTCACATTAGAAAGATAAATTTGGCAACTGCTTTTGTCCTCTGGGATTGGGACAGTTTTTCTGGCCTGATTGGGATTAACACAGCAGTCCTTTCCCCTCCATCCCCCTGCCACTCTGGTGAGAACCATAATAATGGTGTTGTTTGGCTTTCAGTATTTGGTTCATGGTGACTGCTGACCCTACTTTTCCCAGGCTACCTTCCTCTTGGAATAAGTCTGAGCTAGGTCTGGTTCCTATTAAAGGTCTGGTCCATATAAAACTGTGGCAAAAATGATGCTGGTAAATCAGTTCCATGAAACCTTATTTTGTCATTAAAAAGTGTCCAACTCTCAGCCTTGCTTTCCATTGACTCTGTCAGAGCTAAATACTGGAATTCCAGGTCCACTCTGCCTGGCGCTTCCTGTTAGTAAGCTAGACCAGGTAGGGACAATCTGCGCAGAAAATAGTGGGTTTACTAATTATGACAAAGTGGTTAACTAACTGTTAATCAGTAACCCCATTTATCTCTTAAATACTTGGAATAATCAGTTACTACACCAAGTCATGGAAACCCTGGTGGCATACTGGTTAAGAGTTCAGCTGCTAACCAAAACATTGGCAGTTCAAATCCACCAGGCCCTCCTTAGACACCGTATGGGGCATTGACTCGATGGCAACGGGTTTGGTTTTGGTTTGGACACCAAGTGTACCAAGGGGCTTAAAACCTTGCATAACATCACACATTTTTACTAAGATGGTCCAAGTGTCTAGAGGAGGGGTATTTGGTAGGTTATTTTTTAGGGAGTGTAGATGTTGACTGGAGAGACTGAAGAAGAACCAACGAAAACTTCATTTCTGGGAATATGGCAATAAAATAAGACAAACAACATGTTTTCCTATAAAATACCTAATATGTAGCATAAAATATGTTTCAAAATCCTCTTAAAAGCATAGATGAGCTTGGAAGAATTGAAAGGAAATCCCCAAGAATCCAAAAATGAAGCCTAAGCTGAATTCAGATTGGTAAGCAAGTGTTGAAGCCACTAACTGCTTTGAGGAAATAGCCACTCTCTGATAGCTTAGAGATTTTTGGTTTTAAATGCTGGGTGGGAGACAGGAGACAAAGCCTTGGGTCCATACCAAAAAAAAAAAAAAAGAAAACCCATGTATACAGAAAGCTGAAGGTGTCTACCTCTGAGAAAGGGTGGAGTAGCAAGAAAATATTTATGCCTTGGTCTTGTCTCCAAGAGGAGGGAAGTTTTTTTGTTTGAGTATTTGTAACCACAAGCCTTCTCTCATGGATTTGGGTTCAAATTTACACAGCCTGCATAGTATGCAAAACCCAAGTTGAGATTCATACACAAGGTGCCTGGGAGATAGCACCCTGACCCCTAGCACCTATCATAAATAAATATAAATCATCTCTGGGGGAAACACAACCTCTACCAGGCCTCAAAGAATTCCCACAGTTAAACTTCAATGAACATGGGGTCACAAAAATCACAAGAAAACACACAAATAAGACACCTTAAAGAAGGATTAGCAGAATCAGACCTGCAAAGACCTAACATGTCAAAATTATCAGGTACGTAATATAAAATAATATGTTAAATATATTTTAAAATAAAAAAAGAGGGAGTTGAAATTATGAGCAAGGAGCACAAGATTCTCACAAATGACCAGAATATTTGAAAAAGAACTTCTAGGAATGAAAACTATAATCATTATGATTTAAAACTTCAATGAATGGGTTAAACAACGAATTAGAAAAATATGAAAAGAGAAGTAGTGAGCCACATTAAAACATGAAGAAATTACCAGCAAGTAGCACAGAGAAACTAAGGGATTAAAAATATGAAATAGATTGAAAGACGTGGAGGATAGTGGCAGAAAGTCCAACATATATCTAATAGAGGTTCCACAAAGAAGTAATTGGAAGGATAGGGGAAAGGCAATATACAAAGAGAAAAAAGCTGAATGTTTTTCAAGATCAAAGAAAGACACAAATCCTTGGTCTAAGGAAGCACAAAAACCCAAAACAGGATAAATAAAAGGAAACCAGCACACACAAAAAAATAGACCTAAAAGACAGCCAGGGAGAAAAGACATTACCTCCAAATGAATGACAATAAAATCTGACAGCCATTATCAACAGCAGCAGAAGCCAAAAGATAGTGGAAAAGTATCTTTCAAGGGCTGATAGAAAATAACCGTAAACCCAACAAATCCATTTTTCAAGAATAAGGCAAAATAAAGATATTTTCAGACAAAACAGTTTTCCACCCACAGATTCTCTGTAAATAATACTTAAAGGAAAAGGAAAATGATCCCAGAAGAAGGATCTTATACCTGAGACAGAAGAAATGCTGAGCCAAGAAAATGATTATGTAGGTAAATATAAACACTGTTTACAATGATAACAATGGCTAATTTGTGGCATTTAAAAAACTGACAGAACTAAAATACTAAAATAACATGGAAACTATAGATATTCATCTCAGCAGGATATAAATATGTGTTGATCTTTAAACTTTGATTAGGATCCATGTTAAAATCTCAAGGGTAACCACTAAAAAAAAAACAAACTAGAAAGTCTACGGTTTCTGCGTTGGGGTTAGTAATACTAGCTTCTCTAACAGACAAAATACAAAATCTCAGTGACTTAATACAATCACATTTTATTTCCTGCTTTACATCCCAGTACTACAACAGTCCAGCCTGGAATGGGGATGGGGCGGGCGGGGAGGGGGAGGCATAGATTCCAGCCTTCTTCCCTCTGGACTCCGGAGCCTTCTCCACCAAGCTGGCGGATGGGGAAAGAGAATGGGTTTTCTGGGCCAGGTCTGGAAGTGGAGCACTTCACTTCTGTTCACATTCCATTGGCCAGAAAAACCTCACCTCCCACAAGACCAACTTGCTAGTGACCCCAGGTGTCCAGCTCCTAAGTCCAGTCCCTCCCCCTGTCCGGCTAATGAGGGGACAGCAGGTATTGAGCTCGGGGGCCATACATGGAGTTTCCAGAGACTGGGCCAAGCTTGGGGAAAACCTCTCAGCAATGGATATTCACTCAATCCAGAAAGTGTGTGCACCGCTAAACCTTCGGGCCAGGCTAAATCCGTCTGGTCACCGAAGACGTCACTCAGCCAGCCACAGAGCTGAATCTGTCCTGTGATTGGCTACCTCAGTGATTCCCCCAAAGAATAAACTCTCGGAAGAAGATGCTCCAATGAGTCAAGGGTGATGGAGTGGGAAGGAATGGGAAAAACCGAACTGTGCTTCACCCCTCAGCACCGAGGGTGGCCAGGTTTCAGAGGTCGGGGACCGCGGGGAAGGTGGCATCTCTTCAGATGGGCGAGGCGGGGGAGGAGGTAGCGGGGGAGACCTCTGGGGCGGGCGTATCCAGGGTATGGTGCCTAAATCACCTTCCGGCTGCAGCGAAAGGTTAAAATCGCCTCTGGCCCCAGAGGCCGCGGCCCCGGCGGACCCCTGGCCCCTCCTCGCGCGCCTAGGCCGTCCCCTCCCCCCTCCACGCCAAGTGCCCGCCCGCAGAGGTGACCGGTCTCCTTCAGACTCGCGCGTCAGTGGCGGGTAAAGAGGGATTCAGAGATCCCGGCCACCAGCCTCTGTCCTTTCGGGAAGCCAGGAGTCTGTTCCCCCAGCCACCTCCCCCCAGGACCCAGACCTCCGAGCCTCCCCTGCCACCTCCTTTTCTTTCCAGGAAGCTGGGGGGCTAAGGTGCCCTGACTCTGGAAGGGAGGGGCATAACCGGGGCGGAGAAGCCTGGGGTGGTGAACGCCGCCAGGTAGGGCGGAAGCCCTCCCCCCTTCCCCAGCCGCCTCCCTCCCTCCCCTTCCCTTCCCTTTCCTCTCTCTCTCTCTCCACTCAACTAAGGTCGCGGATGGGCCCGCCCTTGAAACACCGACTTCCCCTAGCAGGTAACCGGGGCTGGGACCAGCGGGGTTGGGATGTTGTAGGTGCGTCCTTCCTCTGCTCCTCCAGAGGTTGACTCCTGGGCCTCTCCCACCTGGATCAGAGGGTTTCTTAGCCGGCCTTCACACAGGCTATCGCTCCTTTGATTCTTCCGAGAGACTGGCGGAGACTAGATATAGCAGGGGACACGGACGCCAAGAAAGACCCAGAGCACAGATCCGATCAAGGGCCAGGCCGGGAAACAGAGACAGTTATCCCAGGAGGTCACACCTGGGCTGACCTCGCGCTTGGAGAAGGCCGAGGAAGCATCAGGCCAAGTGGACTGCAGGTACGAAGTGGGGGAAGGGAGAAGAGGGGGTCGTTGCAGCTGGGTGGGAGATCAGAGCAGGAGCGGGAAGCAGGGCCCCCTGAAAGGGTCTTGGGTGCTAAACCAA
Source organism: Loxodonta africana (assembly GCF_030014295.1). Lineage (NCBI taxonomy): Eukaryota > Metazoa > Chordata > Mammalia > Proboscidea > Elephantidae > Loxodonta > Loxodonta africana. The sequence continues at coordinate 16,477,918 of NC_087352.1, forward strand.
GGCGTTTAGACTGAAGGATTTAAGCAAATGATAGACTGATAAACTTGAATAGATTTATATAATGGCTCATGTTATTAAAGAATACTTTATGACAGGAAAATACTCAGAATATAATGGAAGAATACGTGTGTGTCCAATTGTAAGAAACATACATATGTTCAAAACCAAAAAACCAAACCCGTTGCCATTGAGTCAATTCTGACTCATAGCAAACCTACTCATAGAAACCCTACTCATAGCAAAACTGCCCCATAAAGCTTCCAAGGAGCTGCTGGTGGATTCGAACTGTCAAACTTTTGATTAGTAGCTGAGCTCTTAACCACTGCCTCATACATATGTTCATAGAGTATATATAGTAATACATTTTTATATCTTATATGTAATATTTGGAAACCCTGGTGGCGTAGTAGTTAAGTACTACGGCTGCTAACCAAAGGTTTGGCAGTTCAAATCGGCCAGGCGCTCCTTGGAAACTCTATGGGGCAGCTCTACTCTGTCCTATAGGGTTGCTATGAGTCCGAATTGACTCAACGGCACTGGGGTTTGGTGTTTTTGGTTTATATGCAATATTTTAAAATATTATTCACTATATATAAAACCCATTGCCATTGAGTATATACCAAGTCATGGCAGCTCCATGCGTGTCAGAGGAGAACTGCACCATAGAGTTTTCTTGGCCATAATCACTGCAGAAGCACATTGCCTCGCCTTTCTTCTGCGATGCTGCTAGGTGGGTTCAAACCTCCAGCCTCTAGGTTAGTAGCCAAGCACAAACTGTTTGTGCCATCCAGGAACCGTATCCAATATATAGTATGTATATATAACATCTGATTTCTAAGAAACACACACATAATGTTCATAGAATAAATATCAGTATGTGTTTGTATCCTATATATAATATAAAACAATGTTCAGTACACTATAAATTATATAATAATATCCAGGAGGCTCAAGCATAACAATGATCGTGAGGATGGCAGGACCAGGCAGACTTTCATTCTGTTGTACATAGGGTTGCTATAAGTCAGAACCAACTCGATGGCACCTAACAATAATGTCCAATTTGTAAGAAATACATATGTATTCATAGAACATATCAATATGTCGATTCCAAATTATAGTGACCCTCTAGGACAGAGTAGAACTGCCCCATAGGGTTTCCAAGGAGCACCTGGTGGATTCGAACTGCCAAGACTTTGGTGAGCAGCCATAGTTCTTAACCACTACATCACCAGGGTTTCCATCCTCTACTTAATATATAACAATATCCAATACATAACATATTGTATGATAATATCCAATTCGTAAAAAATGAATGGGTATAAAACATGCATATATAATACATGTATATGTGTATATAAAAAAAAAACGTGTTGCCATCAAGTCAATTCCGACTCATAGCGACCCTATAGGACAGAGTAGAACTGCCCCACAGAGTTTCCAAGGAGCGCCTGGTGGATTTGAACTGCCGACCTTTTGGTTAGCAGCTGTAGCACTTAACCACTATGCCACCAGGGTTTCCATATGTGTTTATATATATATAATATTAATAATAACTTCCGATTTGTAAGATTGGCCGTGCCCCCTTCCAAAATCTAAAGGGAGCAAATGTTTAAGTTAGGCTATCTTTTAAGATTATACAGACTTTGCACCTAGTTAAACAAAAACCTGAAACTTAAACCAGAAGGAGACCAAATGGCTCCACCTTGCAAATAGCACCTTCTCAAGAGGTTGAACTGAGCCTGATTCCGTGCTGCTCTGATACAGACACCGGTGTTAGCCATGGTACTGCCCACCAATAGGGCCAAAAAGAGAGAACAGAAGGCTGCTGATCTGGTCGATGTCTGTGCAGCAGGCTCTTGAGTGGATAGGGTGCAGGAGACCACACATTTCTCATACCAGAACTGGAAACTCGTTGTCTGAGGAAGACATGTTCTAGTAAGAGAGAAATCCAGGAGATGAAATGAAAACACTAAAACAACAGCATTTCCAAGAGAGTCCAGAAGGTGCCTGTCGGGGCCATTGCAATGGGCATGGCAAAGGATGATTGTGTGAAAGATGCTTGTATTAAAGCCACAACAATATATAAAAACACAGTTATTGTCGAGTTGATTCCGACTCGTGGCAAACCCATGTGTGACAGAGTAGAACTGTGCTCCTAGGGTTTTGAATGGCTCATTTTTCCAGAAGCAGATTGCCAGGCCTTTCTTCCAAGGCACCTCTGGGGAGACCGAAACCTCCAACCTTTCAGTTAGCAGCTGAACACTTAACCGTTTGCACCACCCTGGGACTCCCAACAAATACACGGAGAATTCTAACCACATTCCAGGCACTACAGCAGGGGAGGAGCGAGGGTGATCAAGGCAGCTTTCAGGAGGAAGTCAGATCTGAGGCGAGGCGTGAATGATAAGTTGGAGTTATCAGGTTGAGAGAGGATGGGAAGGGGCAAAAGTGAGGGTGTCAGTGTGAGAAAGAGCAGCCAGGAAAGGTCTTTTCTGTGTATTTACATAGAAATGCATCTGTGTGTGTGTGAACACTTAGAAATGTGTCATTTTCTTTACATGGATTTTTTTTTTTTTACATAAATGACATCATACGTTTGATATTCCCTAACTATTTCACCTAGCAGTATATTTTGGAGACTTTTTAATGTTCTTGCATACAGATCTACCTCTTATATGTGTTGGTTTATGGTGAGAAAACTCTTTGAAGCTAGTTATGCCAGGCCTTCCAAAAATGTGGTGAAATCTAGAACAGATTGGGTGTCACCCCTCTGCTTATTCTTGAACAGAGGGCAAAGAGGGCACTTCTCACAAACTTTCTAGTGAACAAATGTGCCTATTCTGTTTTAAAAAAATAAAATAAAACATAAATATTACTCTTCCATATTCCTTCTGCCTATATTTAGTAATTAATTTATCTTATGATAAAGTTTTAATGAAAGGTAAGTTGTTGCAGCAAAATTCTGCTTTCTTTTCATCCCTTTGTGTAAACCTGTTAATAATGACCCCATCACTAATATCCAGTGTCAAGTTTAACACGGTTTGACAGTAAATAAATATGAATTTTTTTTCAAGTAAAAAAGAAAAATACAATACAGATAAGGAGCCCTGGTGGCACAATGGTTAAGCACTCAGCTGCTAACCAGAAGGTTTGTGGTTCAAACCCACCCAGCGACTCCACTGGAAAAAAACCTGGCAATCTTCTCCTGTAAAGATTGCAGCCTAGGAAACCCTATGGGGCAGTTCTACTCTGTCACCTGGGGTTGCTATGAGTCAAAATCAACTTGACAGCACCTAACAACAACAACAACAATAATACATATACAGAAAAGTGTACAAAACAGAAATATACAACTAATATTTATTATGATAAATATGAAGCAAACACCCCAAACATCCTAGTCCAAGAAAGAGAACATTGCCTACACCACCTCGGTATGCATACTCACTTATTAATTCTACTAATGTACCTGTCTTACTCATTTAATGCTGCTATAACAGAAATACCACAAGTGGATGGCTTTAACAAAGAGAAGTTTATTCTCTCACAGGCCAGTAGGCTAGAAATGCGAATTCGGGACCACCAGCTCCAGGGAAAGGCTTTCTCTCTCTCTTGGCTCTGGAGGAAAGTCCTTGTCATCAGTCTTCCCTTGGTTTGGGAGCATCTCAGCGCAGGAACATCAGGTCCAAAGGAAGCACTCTGCTCCTGGCACTGCTTTCTTGGTGGTATGAGGCTCCCATGTCTCTCTCCTCTCTTTTATATCTCAAAAGAGATTGGCTTAAGACACAACCTAATTTTGTAGACCTCATCAGTATAACTTCCACTAATCCATGTTATTACATCATAGTGATAAGATTTACAACACCCAGGGAAATCACATCAGATGATAAAATGGTAGACAATCATACCATCATACAAGGGAATCATGACCTAGCCAAGGTGACAGACATTTTGGGGTGACACAATTCAATCCATGACATGTACCTATAGATTTTTAAAATTTTTTATAAAATATATGTTTGGCAAATGGTGAGTTTTTTTCCTACTCTGTGGCTTGCTGTTTACTCTTTTAATGGTATCTTTTGATGAACAGAAATTCTGAATTTCAATGAACTCAGATGTATCAAGTGTTTTGCTTATGGTTAGTACTTTTTAAGTCCTGTTTAAGAAGTCTTTTCTTAAGCTCCAAATCATAAAGATATTCTCCCATCTTAACTTCAAAAAGCTTTATTAAATTTGCCTGTCAAGTTTAAATCTGTAATCTTCATGGATTCATTTTTGTCTGGTATAAGGATCAAATTTCATTTTTTCAGTACAAATATACATTTTCCCAGCACTAACTATTTAATGTTGTCATTTCCTACTCATAGATCGCTATGAGTCAGAATCGACTCAACAGCAATGGGTTTGGTTTGGTTTTTGGCCATTTCCTACTACTCTGTGTTGACATGGAATCTCTCTCCATTTATTTAGAACTTCTCTTAGTAGTAGTTTATAGGGTTTGGTACAGAGGTCTTGCACTTCTTTTGATATATTTATTTCTAGGCACTTAAAATATCTTCATGTTTTTATAAATATTATCTTTAGAACTTTTTTGATTATCTATTTCTTGCTGGTATGTAGAAATGCTATTGATTGTGTTATATTAACCTTTATCCAGCAACCTTGCTAAACACACTTATTAATTCTACTAATGTACTAATGGACCTATGGAAACCCTGGTGGCATAGTGGTTAAGTGCTATGGATGCTGACCAAAAGGTCAGCAGTTTGAATCCACCAGGCACTCCTTGGAAACCCTGTGGGACAGTTCTACTCCGTCCTGTAGGGTCGCTATGAGTCAGAACGACTTGATGGCAATGGGTTAATGGGTAATGTAACTATAGATTTTTTTGATTTTCATACATAATTGTCTTAGTTACCTAGTGCTACTGTACAAAGATACCACAAGTGGATGGCTTTAAAGAACACAAATTTATTTTCACACAGTTCTGGAGGCTTAAAGTTCAAATCAGAGATTTGGACATGTCAATTCCTTGGTGATGGGCCATGTACATGCATTTTCAGCTTGTAGACAATTCTCACCTGGCATCTGTCTTCCCGTGTGTGTGTGTGCCTCTTCATCTAAACTGCTATTTTTATAACTCAGAAGTGATTAGGTTTAGGACACACCCTACTCTGATAATGTCCTCATTAACATAACAAAGAAATCCCTATTTCCAAACAGAATTACATCTACAGGTATGTTGTTGTTGTTGTTAGGTGCGCTGGAGTCAGTTCTGACTCATAGTGACGCTGTGTACAACAGAAGAAAACACTGCACCATCCTCACAATTGTTGCTATGTTTGAGCTCATTGCTGCAGCCACTATGTCAATCCATCTCATTGACGGTCTTCCTCTTTTTCACTGGCCCTCTGCTTTACCAAGCATGATGTCCTTCTCCAGGGACTGGTCCCTCCTGATAACACGTCCAAAGTTCGTGAGCCCAAGTCTCACCATCCTCCCTTCCAAGGAGCATTCTGCCTGTACTTCCACAACAGATTTTTTCCATTCTTCTGACAGTCCATGGTATAGTCAATATTCTTTGCCAACACCGTAATTCAAAGGCATCAATTCTTCTTCGGTCTTCCTTATTCATCGTCCAGCTGTTGCATGCAAGCCATAACAACAACCATATTTGTAAATAATGACAGTTTTAACTCTTTTCATCCAAGGCTTGTGTGTGTGTGCATGGTTTTTTCGTCTTTTGCTTTTTGTTTTTCCTTATTGCAATTGCTAGGACCTTTTATCTGTTATCTATTGTCACCATAATAAACCACCTCAAAATTTAATGACTCAAAACAATGTATTTATATAGCTCGTGAGTCACTCGGCTGGGCTCAGCTAATATGTAAGGGAGTTGGGCTGACTGTTGACTGGTCTAGGCTAGCTGAGCTGAGACAACTGGGATGACCCAAGTCTAATTTACATATCTCATCCTCCAGCAAATTAGCCTAGGCATGCTCTCCTGACAATGGCAAAAAGGTACAAGAACAAGCAGTGGCACACAAGATCTTTTGCAGCCTAGACTCTTAACTGGCACACTCTTGCTGCATTCTATTAGCCAAAGAAAGTCAAAAGCCAAGTCCAAATTCAAAGGAGTGGAAAAGTAGACAATACCTCATTAATGAGAGGAACTATAAAATCATGTTGCAAAGAGGGTGGATATAGGAAAAGCTGAAGAACTGAGACCATTAATGCTGTCAATCTACCTGTGATCATTAAGGTTGTGTGTCACCTTGGCTGGGCCGTGATTCAAAATGGTTTGGCAGTTAAACCAAAAAAAAAAAAAACAAACCTGCTGCCATCCAGTCAATTCCAACTCATATAGACCCTATCAGACAGCATAGAACTGCCCCATAGGGTTTCCAAGGAAACTGATGAAAATCAGAGCAAGTCCACGAGAGCCAAAATATGACCTTGAATATATCCCACCTGAATTTAGAGACCATCTCAAGAATAGATTTGACGCATTGAACACTAGTGACCAAAGACCAGACAAGTTGTGGAATGACATCAAGGACATCATCCATGAAGAAAGCAAGAGGTCACTGAAAAGACAGGAAAGAAAGAAAAGACCAAGGTAGATGTCAGAGGAGACTCTGAAACTTGCTTTTAAGCGTCGAGCAGCTAAAGCAAAAGGAAGAATTCATGAAGTAAAAGAACTGAACAGAAGATTTCAAAGGGCATCTTGAGAAGACAAAGTAAAGTATTATAATGACATGTGCAAAGAGCTGGAGATGGAAAACCAAAAGGGAAGAACACGCTCGGTGTTTCTCAAGCTGAAAGAACTGAAGAAAAAATTCAAGCCTCGAGTTGCAATAGTGAAGGATTCCATGGGGAAAATATTAAATGATGCAGGAAGCATCAAAAGAAGATGGAAGGAATACACAGAATCATTATACCAAAAAGAATTAGTCCATGTTCAACCATTTCAAGAGGTGGCATATGATCAGGAACCAATGGTACTGAAGGAAGAAGTCCAAGCTGCTCTGAAGGCATTGGTGAAAAACAAGGCTCCAGGAATTGATGGAATATCAGTTGCGGTGTTTCAACAAACAGATACAGTGCTGGAGGCGCTCACTCGTCTATGCCAAGAAATATGGAAGACAGCTTCCTGGCCAACTGAGTGGAAGAGATCCATATTTATGCCTATTCCCAAGAAAGGTGATCCAACCAAATGTGGAAATTATAGAACAAATATCATTAATATCACACGCAAGCAAAATTCTGCTGAAGATCATTCAAAAATGGCTGCAGCAGTATATCAACAGGGAACTTCCAGAAACTCAGGCCGGTTTCAGAAGAGGATGTGGAACCAAGGATATCATTGCTGATATCAGATGGATCCTGGCTGAGGGCAGAGAATACCAGAAGGATGTTTACCTGTGTTTTATTGATTATGCAAAGGCATTTGACTGTGTGGATCATAACAAACTATGGATAACACTGCGAAGAATGGGAATTCCAGAACACTTAATTGTGCTCATGAGGAACCTTTACATAGATCAAGAGGCAGTTGTTCGGACAGAACAAGTGATACCGATTGGTTTAAAGTCAGCAAAGGTGTGTGTCAAGGTTGTATTCTTTCACCATACCTATTTAATCTGTATGCTGAACAAATAATACGAGAAGCTGGGCTATATGAAGAAGAACGGGGCATCAAGATTGGAGGAAGACACATTAACAACCTGCATTATGCAGATGACACAACCTTGCTTACTGAAAGTGAAGAGGACCTGAAGAACTTACTAATGAAGATCAAAGACCACAGCCTTCAGTATGGATTACACCTCAACATAGAGAAAACAAAAATCCTCACAACTGGACCAATGAGCAACATCATGATAAACAGAGAAAAGACTGAAGTTGTCAAGGATTTCATTTTACTTGGATCCACAATCAACAGCCATGGAGGCAGCAGTCAAGAAATCAAAAGACGCATTGCATTGGGTAAATCTGCTGCAAAGGACCTCTTTAAAGTGTTGAAGAGCAAAGATGTCACCTTGAAGACTAAGGTGCGCCTGACCCAAGCCGTGGTATTTTCAATCGCATCATATGCATGTGAAAGCTGGACATTGAATAAGGAAGACCGAAGAAGATTTGATGCCTTTGAGTTGTGATGTTGTCAAAGAATATTGAATATACCATGGACTGCCAGAAGAACAAACAAATCTGTCTTAGAAGAAGTACAACCAGAATGCTCCTTAGAAGCAAGGATGGAGAGATAGCATCTTACATACTTTGGACACATTGTCAGGCGGGATCAATCCCTGGAGAAGGACATCATGCTTGGCAGAGTACAGGGTCAGCGGAAAAGAGGAAGGCCCTCAGCGAGATGCATTGACACAGTGGCTGCAACAATGAGCTCAAGCATAACAACGATTTTAAGGATGGCGCAGGACTGGGCAGTGTTTTGTTCTGCTGTGCATAGGGTCGCCATGAGTCGGAACCAACTCAACGGCATCTCACAACAATAACCTGGTGGATTCGAACTGCTGACCTTTTGGTTAGCAGCTATAGCTCTTGACCACTACACCACCAGAGTTTCCGGTTTGGCAGTTATGATGTAGTTTGGCAGTCATGTAATGATGTAATCCTCTCCACAATGAGATCTGCTCTGAGTACCCAGTCAGTTGAAAGAGAATTTTCTTGGGGTGTGTGGCCTGCATCCAATATATGTGGACTTTCTGGCAAAGCTTGCTGGCTTTTGCTCTGCTCTGAATCCTGCATTTGGCTTGTCAGCATCTGACCTCCAGTTCTTGGGACTTGGGCCAGCGGCCTGCCGTCTTACCTGCTGATCTTAGAATCATCGGAATTTTCAGAATGTGAGTCAGCAGCCTGATGCCTGACCCACGGACTTGGGACTTGCCAGACTCTACAACCGCATGAGCCATTTCCTTGAGATAAACCTGCCTGTTTCTCTCTCTCTCTCTATATGTGCATATATATAACACAGTATATATTATAGTAATAATAATATATAATATAGTGTATATTATTATATTATAATATGTATTATATACAATATAGTATATATTATATATATAACATATGTCTTGTTGTTGTTGTTAGGTGCCGTCAGGTCGATTCCAACTCATAGCGACCCTATGCACAACAGAACAAAACATTGCCCAGCCCTGCACCCTCTCACAATCGTTGCTCTGCTTGTGCCCATTGTTGCAGCCACTGTATCAATCCATCTCATTGACGGTCTTCCTCTTTTTCACAGACCCTCTACTTCACCAAGCATCATGTCCTTCTCCAGGGACTGATTGCTCCTGATAACCTGTCCAAAGTATGTAAGATGTGTAGTCTCAGCATCCTTGCTTCTAAGGAGCATTCTGGTTGTACTTCTTCTAAGACAGATTTGTTTGTTCTTTTGGAAGTCCATAGTATATTCAGTATTCTACACCAACACAATTCAAAGGCGTCAATTCTTCTTCAGTCTTCCTTATTCATTGCCCAGCTTTCTCATGCCTATGCGACGATGGAAAACGCCATGGATTGAGTCTGGCCCACCTTAGTCCTTGAAGTGACATCTTTGCTTTTCAACACTATAAAGAGGTCATTTGCAGCCAATTTGCCCAATGCATTGAGTCTTTTGATTTCTTGACTGCTGCTTCCAAGGGTGTTGATTGTGGATCCAAGTAAAATGAAATCCTTGACAACCTCAGTCTTTTCTCCATTCATCATGATGTTGCTTATTGGTTCAGTTGTGAGGATTTTTGTTTTCTTTATATTGAGGTGTAATCCATACTGAAGGCTGTGGTCTTTGATCTTCATCAGTAAGTGTTTCAAGTCCTCTTCACTTTCAGTAAGCAAGGTTGTTTCATCTGCATAATGCAGATTGTTAATGAGCTTTCCTCTAATCCTGATGCCTCGTCCTTCTTCATATAGTCCACCTTCTTGGATTATTTGCTCAGCATACAGATTGAATAGGTATGGTGAAAGGACACAAGCCTGAGGTACACCTTTCCTGACTTTAAACCATGCAGTATCCCCTTGTTCTGTTCGAATGACTGCCTCTTGGTCCATGTACGGATTCCTCATGAGCACAATTAAGTGTTCTGGAATTCCCATTCTCTGCAATGTAATCCATAATTTGTTGTGGTCCACACAGTCAAATGCGTTAGCATAGTCAATAAAACACAGGTAAACATCTTTTTGGTATTCTCTGCTTTCAGCCAGGATCCATCTGACAACAGCAATGATATCCCTGGTTCCACGTCCTCTTCTAAATCCTTTCTGAATTTCTGGCTGTTCCCTGTGGACACACTGCTGCAGTCACTTTTGAGTCACCTTCAGCAAAATTTTGCTTGTATGTGATATTAATGATATTGTTCGATAATTTCTGCATCCGATTGGATCACCTTTCTTGCGAATGTGCATAAATATGGATCTCTTCCAGTCAGTTAGCCAGGTAGCTGTCTTCCAAATTTCTTGGCATAGATGAGTGAGCACTTCCAGCATTGCCTCCGATTGTTGAAACATCTCAATTGGTATTCTGTCAATTCCTGGAGCCCTGTTTTCACCAATGCCTTCAGTGCAGCTTGGACTTTCTTCCTTCAGTACCATCGGTTCCTGATCATATGTTACCTCCTGAAATAGTTGAACGTCAACCAATTCTTTTTGGTATAGTGACTCTGTGTATGCCTTCCATTTTCTTTTGATGCTTCCTGTGTTGTTTAATATTGTCCCTGTAAAATCCTTCAGTATTGCAGCTTCAGGCTTGAATTTTTAATCCCATTCTTTCAGCTTGAGAAATGCTGAGTATGTTCTTCCCTTTTTGTTTTCTACCTCCAGCTCTTTGCACATGTCATCATAATACTTTACTTTTTCTTTTCAAACCACCCTTTCTATTCACCTCTTTTACTTCATCACTTTTTCCTTTTGCTTTAGCAACTCGACATTCAAGAGGAAGTTTCAGAGTCTCTTTTGACATCCATTTAGGTCTTTTCTTTCTCTCCTCTCTCTCTTTTTTTTTTTTTTAGTTCTTAGTGTGCTTTAAGTGAAAGTTCACAAATCAAGTCAGTCTCTTATACAAAAATTTATATACACCTTGCTATATACTCCTAGTTGCTCTCTCCCTAATGAGGCACTATACTCCTTCTCTCCACTGTCTATTTTCATGTCCGTATGGCCAGCTTCTGACCCCCTCTGCCCTCTCATCTCCCCTCCAGACAGGAGCTGCCCACATAGTCCAAGTGTCTACTTGTTCCAAGAAGCTCACTCCTCACCAGTATCATTTTCTAACCCATAAAAAAAAAAAAAAAATCCCATAGTCCAGTCCAATCCCTGTCTGAAGAGTTAGCTTTGCGAATGTTTCCTGTCTTGGGCTGACAGAAGGTCTGGGGATCATGACCCCTGGGGTCCTTCTAGTCTCAGTCAAACCATTAAGTCAGGTCTTTTTATGAGAATTTGTCTCTCCTGTCTTTTTAATAACCTCTTGCTTTCTTCAAGTATGACGTCCTTCCACAACTTTTCTGGTCTTCGGTCATAAGTGTTCAACGTGTCAAATCTATTCTCGAGATGGTCTCTAAATTCAGGTGAGATATACTAAAGGTTGTACTTTGGTTCTCGTGGACTTGTTCTAATTTTCTTCAGTTTCAGCTTGAACTTGCATATGAGTGGTGGTCTGATCCACAGTCAGCGCCTAGCCTTGTTCTGACTGTTGATAATTGAGCTTTTCCATCATCTCTTTCCACAGATTGCTGTGTATTCATCTGGCGAGGTCCATGTGTATAGTCACTGTTTATGTTGGTGAAAAAAGGTATTTGCAATGAAGAAGTCATTGGTCTTGAAAAATTCTTTCATGTGATCTCCAGCATTGTTTCTATCACCAAGGCTATTATTTTCCAACTACCAATCCTTCTTCTTTGTTTCTGACTTTTGCATTCCAATCATCAGTAATTATCAGTGCATCCTGACTACATGTTCAATTAATTTCAGACTGCAGAAGTTGGTAAAAATCTTCAGTTTCTTCATCTTTGGCCTTAGGGGTTGGTGCATAAATTTGAATAATAGTCGTATTAAGTGATCTTCCATGTAGGCATATGGATATTATCCTATCACTGACAGCACTGTACTTCAAGATACATCTTGAAAATGTTCTTTTTGACAGTGAATACAATGCCATTCTTCTTCAAGCTGTCATTCCTGGCATAATAGACCATATGATTGTCTGATTCAAAACGACCAATACCAGTCCATTTCAGCTCACTAATGCCTAGGATATCGATGTTTATGCATTCCATTTCATTTTTGACGATTTCCAATTTTCCTAAATTCATACTTCATACATTTCACATTCTGATTAATAATGGATGTTTGCAGCTGTTTCTTCTCATTTTGAGTCATGCTACATCAGCAAATGAAGGTACCAAAAGCTTGACTCCATCCACATCATTAAGGTCAATTCTACTTTGAGGAGGTAGCTCTTCCCCAGTTGCATTTTGATTGCCTTCCAACCTGAGGGGCTCACCTTCCAGCACTATATAAGACAATGTTCTACTGTTATTCATAAGGTTTTCACTGGCTAATTCTTTTCAGAAGTAGCCCACCAGGTCCTTCTTCCTAGTCTGTCTTAGTCTGGAAGCTCAGCTGAAACCTGTTCACCATGGGTGACCCTGCTGGTATTTGAATATTGGTGGCATAGCTTCCAGCATCATAGCAACACACAAACCTCCACAGACTGACATACACATGGAGAACATATGTCTTAGGCATATATATATACTTCATTTGTTTTGCTTCTCTAGAGAACCCAGCCTAAGATATTTGGTAACAAGAATGGTTCCAGAGCAAGAAAATTATAAGGATGAGTTTTCTACATTGGTTTTCAAGTCTGATTAGTCTTAAAGATGTTGATACTCTGCTTCCAATAGTAAAGAGGGCACTGCTAATCCATGGCATGAGTTGGCAATAGAAATACAGAAAATATCACCACCAACAGATCAAGTATTGGTGAAAGGCAAGGTTCTGGGCGATCACATGTTTGATACTTTTCTACAGTTTTGTCATAATGAGAAGTATAAAGAAGCTGGTTGGTTGCTCATACATTCACTAGACAAAGTGGTGAAAGAGATGAGCTCAGGGCTTCAGAGTCAAAGTTCAAGCGCCACATAAACAACCTCAAAGTTTCCACTTGTGCCTTGAAAGCCTTATTTCTTGTAGTAACAGAGCCAATATTGCCCAAAACCAAACCAAGAATCTTATCATAAGAGCGGCTGAATTACAATGCTAATTGAATCTCCAACTTCGAATGGTGTCTAAAGCTAAAGTGAGGGCATTGATTGGGAAGAAATGGAACCCTGAAACTTGGGATGGGGACAGGGTAGATAATCAGGAAGCTGGGGACACTGAGCCCCTTGATTCTGTGGAATCACTCCTGCCAACAAAACCATTACCCCCTCCACCTCATCTGATGAGATTAAACCAGCTGTGTCTGAAGAGTCTCTGTCTGAGATACCACCTGGGCAGCATCTGAGTCATCCCCTAGGGAAGTGGCTGAGTCATTGCCTGGGGCATCACCTGAGGCAGATGCCTTACAAGACAGTGCTGAACGTTCTCAAAACACATCCACACTACCCATTTTGGCTTCTAGACCTATAACTAGACTCAAGTTCCAGTGAACCCCAAAAGGTGAAGTACAAAGTGTGACCCAAGAGGAGGTATGCTACATTCCAAAAGAGCTGCTTGGCTTTTCTAGTATGTACAAACAGAAACCTGGGGAATATGTGTGGGAATGGCTATTAAGGGTGTGAGATAATGGTTCAAGGAACATAAAGATGATCAGTCTGAGTTTATTGATACTCGCCCACTAAGAACAGATTCTTCATTCAATGTTTCAACATGAGAGGTTAGGAAACGATCTAATAGCTTATTTGTTTGGGTCGCTGAAGCATGTATTCCACAGTGGCCTACACTAAATCAGGTTGAAGTACCAGACCTGCCTTGGTATACTGTAGAAGAAGGTACCCAAAGGCTTAGGGAAATTGGCATGTTAGAGTGGATTTATCAAGTTAGACCCACACATGGAGTACCCAGAGGATGCACCTTTTACCACAACGGTGAGGAACAAATTTGTGAAGGGAGCCCCAGCATCCTGGGAGACTGCTATTTTATGTAAGTCACATTTGACAGTGGCAACTGCCTTAAGTGAAATAATACACCTAACTACAATGGGGAAACGCTGGTGGCATAGTGGTTAAGAGCTACGGCTGCTAACAAAAAGATCAGCAGTTTGAATCCGCCAGGCACTCCTTGAAAACCGTATGGGGCAGTTCTACTCTGTACTATAGGGCCCCTATGAGTTGGAATCGGCTCGATAACAAGAGGTTTAAGCGGGGCTGATTGGACCCTGTGGTGGTAGGGCCAAGTGGTAGCACTCAGTTAACAAAGACAAGATGGGTGTGGTTACCATTATGGACAGCAGAGTCAAAGCGGTAATCAGAATAGTCTGACTCATACGGACTTATGGCACTGGCTACTTAATCATGGTGTCCCTAGGAGTGAAATAGATGGGAAATCTACTAAATATTTATTTGATCTGTACAAGTGGGAGAATTCTAGGTCAAGTAAACAGCAGTCTAACTTGAATAGCCATGAGAATCATGGCCCCTCAATCAAATCCTAGATTTGAGCCAGTTTACAGACCCACAACCCCTTGAATAAAGGGGAGGCTGGGTCCCCTTGAAGAAGGACTCCACTACACTGCCAAAAATTTATACTGTTAATCTTTCTCCCAGTGAGGCAGAGGTTAAAGATGTCCCAAATGTTCAACTTTTCCAAGCTGCTGTATCACTCCATCATTGCTAACATCAACTACTCCCTCTCCCTTCAGTACTCTCCTTCCTGTCTTTGGGTTCCCTAATCTCCTGCAACGTCTTACAGAATCACAAATTGTATAAAGGAAATAGCTCATGCGGTTGTGAAGGCTGGCAAGTCCCAAAATCTTGGATCAGACTTCTCCCAACCCACTTGGCTGCAGGAGCTGACGAACCGAAACCAACAATTCAGA
The DNA here is from genome assembly GCF_030014295.1 of Loxodonta africana. Lineage (NCBI taxonomy): Eukaryota > Metazoa > Chordata > Mammalia > Proboscidea > Elephantidae > Loxodonta > Loxodonta africana. The sequence continues at coordinate 16,492,982 of NC_087352.1, forward strand.
CCACAGGCTGCTGGCTCACAGGGCTGCAGAAGCTCGCGAATCAGGTCACAAGATAGGCCACTGGCCCTGTGGAGGCTGGCAAATCCCAGAATTGGCAAGTCAGACAGCAGGCCTCTGGGGAGGTCAACTGATCACGAATCAGACACAGGATTCAGATGCAGACAGAGAGCCTTGCCAGGACACACATATATATCTTAGATGCAGGTCACACCCCAGGGAAGGGCATAACTTTAGTAAGGGTGGAGCTTGAGTCACACCCTCCCACAAGGCTGCGACCCAAGACACACCTTACACCAATCCTGCCTCATCTATATGTAGAGGTCAGGATCCACAACACATAAAATAGAGGACAACCACACAATACTGGGAATCATGGCCTAGCCAACTTGACACATAAGCCCAACCCTCACAGGTTCCATATACTTTATCTGCATAGCCCCACTCAGTCATGGTGTGTGAGTCACAAAGACCATGGCTAGAAGGGCCATATTAAGTAATTCATTGCACTGCACCCAGCCTTCCCCAAATGGATCTACAGCCCTTTACAAGAGTGACTGTTCACTGGGGAAAAGCAGATAATCAGACTTTTCGGGGATTACTGGACACTGGCTCTGAACTGACACTAATTCCAGGAGACCCAAAACGTCACTGTGGCCCACCATTCAGAGTGGGGACATATAGAGATCAGGTTATCAATGGAGTCTTAGCTCATGTCTGTCTCACAGTAGGTCCAGTGGATCCCTGAACACATCTTGTAGTGATTTACCCAGTTCCAGAATGCATAATTGGAATAGATACACTCAGAAACTGGCAGAACCCCCACATTGGATCCCTGAAATATGGAGTAAGGGCTACTGTGGTAGGAAAAGCCAAGTGGAAGCCATTGGAACTGCCCCTAGGGAAATAATAAACCAAAGATAATACCGCATTCCTGGAGAGATTGCAAAGATTACTGCCACCATAAAGGACATGAAGGATGCAAGGTGGTGATTCCCACCACATCCCCATTCAACTCACCTATTTGGCTTGTGCAAAAAAAAAAAAAAAAAAAAACAGATGGATCTTGGAGAATGACAGTGGATTATCAAAAATTTAACGGGGTGGTGACTCCAATTTCAGCTGCTGTTCCAGATGTGGTTTCATTGTTTGAGCAAATTAATACATCTCCTGGTACCTGGTATGCAGCTATTGATCTGGCTAATGCCTTTTTCTCCATGCCTGTTTTGAAGGACCACCAGAAGCAGTTTGCCTTCAGCTAGCAAGGCCAGCAATACAAAAATACCGTGTCCTACCTCAGGGTATATCAGCTTTCCAGCGCTATCATGATTTAGTCCACAGGGACCTTATACCACCAAGAAAGAAGAACCAGGGCAAGATCTCATTCTTTGGGCCTCTGGTTCCTGCACTGAGGAACTCCTAGACTCAAGGGAAAATTGATGACAAGGACCTTCCCCCAGAGCCAACAGGGAAAGAAAGCCTCCCCCTGGAGCTGGCACCCTGAATTCAGACTTCTAGCCTTCTAGACTGTAAGGTGCCCCTGACCTAAGCCATGGTGTTTTCAATCACCTCATATGCATGTGAGAGCTGGACGATGAGTAAGGAAGACCAAAGAAGAATTGATGAATTTGAATTATGGTGAATATACCATGGACTGCCAAAAGAATGAACAAAATCTCTCTTTGAAGAAGTTCAGCCAGAATGCTCATTAGAAGCAAGGATGGCAAGGCTTTGTCTCACATATTTTGGACATGTTATCAGGAGAAGGACATCATGCTTGGCAAAGTAGAGGGTCACTGAAAAAGTGGAAGACCCTCAATAAGATGCATTGACACAGTGGCTGCAACAATGGGTTCAAGCATTACAGTGATTGTGAGGATGGCGTGGGACTGGGCTATGTTTTGTTCTGTTGAACAAAGGGTCATTATGAGTTGGAACGGAATCAATGATACCTAACAACAGACTGTGAGAGAATAAATTTCTGTAATAGCAGGACTAGATAACTAAGACAGAATTCCAATGATTTTGCTTCTCTAGAGAACTATCCAAAGTTCAAACTTCAATTGAACAGAAGAGATTGTAGAGTCTTACTCCTTGTCTTATTCCTCAGCTCAAAGGAAAAGCTTTCGACATGTTATCAGGTATGATGTTTGCTGTAAGATTTTTTTGTAAATAACCTTTATGAGATTAATGATGGTTCATTCTATTCCCAGTTTAAGAGTTTTGTTTTGTTTTTTAATGAATTAACATTGGATTTTATAAAACCTTTTTCCACAAATATTGAGATGAGCGTATGGTTTTTCTCCTTTATTATGTTATCACTGATTGATTATCTACTTTTAAACTACCCTGCATTCCTATAATAAACCCAACTCAGTTGGGATGTATTCTTCTTTTTATATATTCATAGACTTGATTTCATAGTATTTTGGGGGGATTTTTGCATCAGTGTTGTGAATGACATTGGCAAGTGATTTTCTTTTTCATAATTTGTCAGCTTTTGGTATTGAGGTTATACTAGTCTTGCCACTTTTTCTATTCTGGAAGATTTTATGCAAATTGGTAGTATTTTTTTTTTTTAATGTTTGGTACAATTCATCAGTGAGGCCATCCAGGCCTAAAGTTTTTTTGGAGGAAAGTTATTAATCACAGAAGCAATTTATTCAAAATTTATAAGACAACTCAGAGTTTCTATTTCTTCTTGTATGAGTTTTGTTAAGTTTTCTTCTTCCAAACATTTTCTTCTTCCTAACCTCAGGGTTAGGAATATTTCACCACTGAGTTTGGTGATAGTTGTAGATTTAAGGAAGATGTAGATTAAGGAAATTATTTTATATTGCCAGTGTAGTATAACAAAATGGGTTGTATAAAGTCATGAGAGATAAGAATCAGGATCAGCACAAAGCTTGGTTCCATTATTTCTGACAGCACCTGCTCCTCCCATGGCACTCTCTACTTCTCTGTAATGTTCAATAATTCACTGCAACAGCCACACAGAACTCACAGACCATACTCACAGTTATGTGGTTTATTAGGGAAGTAACAGGCTGCAACTCAGGATCAGGATCAACTTGGAGGTAACAGGAACAGCTTGGATCAGTGTCAGGAACCACAGAGGCAAAGGCTGGAAGGGTTCCCAAAGTGGGGAGCACATCCCTCTGTTATTCAGTGCCGGACAGCTTCTGGCCTGCCCTCCTCCAGTGATCAGCAGGCACAGCTTCTCTGCTGGGCAGCTGCCTTCTCTGCCAGGCAGGTGCCCCAACCTGGCTTCTCTGCCAGGTGGCTGCCTTCTCTCCAAGACAGCTGCTTTTTCTGCCATGCAGGCCTCTCTGCTGTTGGGCTCTGTAACACTGGACTCTGCCATCAGGCTCCCTGCCATTGACATTTCTGCTATCAGCCTCTCTCCTGCTAACAGGGCAAGCTCATGGCCAGCGTAGTAGCTAGCTTAGCTCTCTCAGCTGCTCTCTGCTGTCAGGCTCTCTAGCATTGGGTTCTCCACCATTGGCCTCTCTGCCATCGGCCTCTCTGCTACTAACTGGCCCAGCTCATAGCCAGTGCAACGGCTTCAGGACTACTCTGCTCCCATGTGGTTCTGCTTCTCTGCCAGCCCATCTCTCAACCAGCTTCTCTTTCACCTGCAGTTTTTTCAGCTAAGCAGCACAGTTCTTCACCAGCAACCCTCTCAGCTGCAGCTTTTTCAGCTAACTGGCCCAGCTTTTAGGCAGTTGCTCTCTCAGCTGCAGCTTTTTTTTTTTTTTTTTTAACCAGGCCTGGGATGGACCTCTGTGTCCCAAAGGACATGCTCCTCTCCTGGCTCCTGTTAACCAGGAGGCCTCTAAAACCTCTGCATTTTAGTCCTTTATATATCCCAATCCTCAATCCTCATCAATTACAAGGCGGGGCCTCCCTCACCAGATCAGAGTTCAACCAATCCTCAATTACCCATGAGATGTCAATCAACTCAGGTCTCCTACAAAAGGAACATTTTCTGGCAGGCAGAGACCAGCTCCACCACTGCGCAAAAGTAACAATTCCTTGGGGTAGAAAGCAACCTGGGAGGTCCCCCAAGTTGTTTCTCAGAAGAATTAGGGCAAAGGTAACAACTCTTCCTCAGGGTTTAGGGGGGAAATCTCCCAAGCTGTTTTTCCAAAGAACCAAGGCAAAAGCCCACATAAAAGAACTCATATCACCACAGCCATCTTCACAATATTAAGTCCTCTGATTCATGAACATGTCATGTCTTTCTATTTATTTACATGTTCTTTAATTTCTTTCAACAGTATTATGTAGTTTTCAGAGTATAAGTTTTGCCCTTCTTTAGTTAATTTTTAGGTATTTTATTCCTTTTGACCATATTGTAAATGGAATTGTTTTCTTAATTTCATTTTCATATTGTTTGTTACAAATGTATAGAAATACAATTGATCTTTGTATATTGATCTTGCATCCTGCAACCTTGCTGAATTTATTTATTAGTTGTAATATTTTTTCTAGTGGACTTCTTAGTACATTCTATATACAAAATCATATAATCTGGGAATAAAGGTAGTCTTACTTCTTCCTTTACCTATGTATGCCTTTTGTTCCATTTTTTTGTCTAATTGCCCTGGCTAGAACTTTCAGTACAATATTGAATTAGAAGTTGCGAGAGTGGACACCCTTCTCTTGTTCATGATCTTACAGGGACAGTATTCAGTTTTTCACCATTATGTATGATGTTAGCTTGTGTGTGATGTTAATGTTCTATAATTTCCACATTCGGTTGGATCACCTTTCTTGGGAATAGGCATAAATATGAATCTCTTCCAAACAGTTGGCCAGGAAGCTGTCTTCCATATTTCTTGGCATAGATGAGTGAGCACCTCCAGCGTTGCATCTGTTTGTTGAAACATCTCAATTGATATTCCATCAATTCCTGGAGCCCTGTTTTTCACCAATGCCTTCAGAGCAGCTTGGACTCCTTCCTTCAGTACCATTGGTTCCTGATCATATGCCACCTCTTGAAATGGTTGAACATGGACTAATTCTTTTTAGTATAATAACTCTGTGTATTCCTTCCATCTTCTTTCAATACTTCCTGTGTCATTTAATATTTTCCCCATAGAATCCTTCACTACTGCAACTCGAGGCTTGAATTTTTTCTTCAGTTCTTTCAGCTTGAGAAACGCCAAGTGTGTTCTTCCCTTTTGGCTTTCCATCTGTAGTTCTTTGCACATGTCATTATAATATTTTGTCTTCTCGAGACACTCTTTGAAATCTTCTGTTCAGTTCTTTTACATCATCAATTCTTCCTTTTGCTTTCTTTAGCTGCTCAACGTTCAAGACCAAGTTTCAGAGTCTCCTCTGACATCCGTCTTGGTCTTTTCTTTCTTTCCTGTCTTTTCAATGACCTCTTGCTTTCTTCATGTATGCTGTCCTTGATGTCATTCCACAACTCACCTGGTCTTGGGTCACCAGTGTTCAATGCATCAAATCTATTCTTCAGATGGTCTCTGAATTCAGGTGGGATATACTCAAGGTCATATTTTGCCTCTCGTGGACTTGCTCTGATTTTCTTCAGTTTCCCCTTGAACTTGCATATGAGCAATTGATGGTCTGTTCCACAGTTTGCCCCTGGCCTTGTTCTGACTGATGATATCGAGCTTTTCCATCATCTCTTTCCACAGATGTAGTCAATTTGATTTCTGTATGTTCCATCTGGCAAGGTCCATGTGTACCATCACCATTTATGTTGGTGAAAGAAGGTATTTGCAATGAAGAAGTCATTGGTCTTGCAAAATTCTATCATTCATTTTCTGGCATTATTCTTTCACCATACCTATTCAATCTGTATGCTGAGCAAATAATCCCAGAAACTGGACTATATGAAGAAGAATGGGGCATCAGGATTGAGGGAAGACTCGTTAATAACCTGTGTTATGCAGATGACACAACTTTGCTTGCTGAAAGTGAAGATGACTTGAAGCACTTACTAATGAAGATCAAAGACCACAGCCTTTGGTATGGATTGCATATCAACATAAAGAAAACAAAAATCCTCACAGCTGGACAAATGAGCAATAGCATGATAAACGGAGAAAAGATTGAAGTTGTCAAGGATTTCATTTTACTTGGATCCACAATCAACAGCCATGGAAGCAGCAGTCAAGAAATCAAAAGGCGCATTGCATTGGGTAAATTTGCTGCAAAGGACCTCTTTAAAGTGTTGAAGAGCAAAGATGTCACCTTGAAGACTAAGGTGCACCTGGCCCAAGCCATGGTATTTTCAATCGCATCATATGCATGTGAAAGCTGGACAATGAATAAGGAAGACCAGAGAAGAATTGATGCCTTTGAATTGTGGTGTTGGTGAAGAATATTGAATATACCATGGACTGCCAAAAGAACAAAAAAATCTGTCTTAGAAGAAGTACAACCAGAATGTTCCTTAGAAGCAAGGATGGAGAGACTGCGTCTTACATACTTTGGTCATGTAGTCAGGAGGGATCAGTCCCTGGAGAAGGACATCATGCTTGGCAGAATACAGGGTCAGTGGAAAAGAGGAAGACCTTCAACGAGATGGATTGAAACAGTGGCTGCAACAATGAGCTCAAGCATAACAACGATTGTAAGAATGGCTCAGGACTGGGCAGTGTTTTGTTCTGTTGTGCATGGGGTCGCTATGAGTCGGAACCAACTCAATGGCACCTAACAACAACAACAACAGTGATGTTAGCTGTGGGTTTTTTGTATATGCCTTTTATCAGGTTAAGAAAGGTCTCTTCTATTTCTAGTTTGTTGAGCGTTTTTATCACGAAGGGGTGTTGGATTTTGCCAAGTGCTTTCCTGCATCTATTGAGATGATCTTTTTTTTTTTTTTTTTACTGTTATTCTATTGATATGAGGGGTTACATTAATTGATTCTCAGATGTTAACCCAAACTCAAATTCCTGGGACAATTTCCACTTGGTCGTGGAATACTCAGAGGTACAGCCTTGGGCATATGCACAGTCACCCTGGGATGACAACGGGTTTTAGGAGGGCCCTCTTTGACTGTCTTTTTCCCTGATCCCACTCAGCTATTAGGCCACACTAACTGCCAGATGACTTCTCTATTGTTTTTGACAATGCCTTCGGGCATATATTGCTCCACATTCTAATCCAATTAAATTCAGGCTCCGTTACAGGAGAGTTTTTGAGGTCAGTGTTTGAAGTTTGTTCTGACGGCAGGAGGGCTCTTCTTAACTGTCTCCTTCCCTGGCTTTCTCTGGTAACCTATCCCGCCTACTATTTAGCTTGTATCTCTCATAAAGCTACTACCTGTTAGCCCATGTCCTCAGGTTAACAATTTGGACTCATAGCAACCCCATGTGTTACGTTGTAGAACTGATGTTTTCTTGGCTGTAATCTTTATGGAAGCAAATCACCAGGATTTCCTCCACAGCGTTGCTGGGTGGGTGGATTCGAACCACCAACCTTTTGATTAGTAGACAAGCACAAACTATTTGTGCCACCCAGGGACCCTCATAAAACTACTATGGCTCCTCTTAATTGCTTACCACAAAAACTTCCATTGTTGTTGAGAGTACCCTTAGGCTTGAATTTCCCTACACTCTATTTTAAATAAAATCAGTTCCTTTGGGGAGAGATTAAGAGCTATCTGTTCTTAAACCCATCCTCTCCCCCTGGGAAAAATCTCTGAGCCCTGGCTCCAGAGCAGAACAGAGACAGTGCCTCACCTCTCTCTGAGTGACACCCCTGCTTTAGGAACAGGACGCTGGGTGGGGCATTAGCTTCTGGTCTTATCAGTTTGTCTCTTCTGGCAGGAAACCTCTACCCTACTGGGGCCAGCGGGATCAGGACCCAGTATTCTCATCATGCCACACCTGAGAGAGAGCCTCTGCCTTATGAGTGGGGACTGGGTGGAAGCGAGTGCCTGACCCTTCTATAGCTCTTTCATGGAATTTATCCTCTGCAACACATAGTTAGGAGGGAGATGAGAAATGCCTGCCCCTCCTGGGAAGATACAATAGCCTTGATTGGGAGCTGGGGGAGAAGGAGCCCACTGCTGTTCAGCTGGTATCTCTCGTAAAGCTTCTACTCTTTAACCCATTGCTGTCCAGTCAATTCTGACTCATGGCAACCCCATGTATTACAGAGTAAAATGGAGATCCACAGGGTTGTTGTCGTTGTTATTGTTTTTCTTTAATTTTTATTGTGCTTTAGGTGAAAGTTTACAGAGCAAATTAGTTTCCCATTCAATATTTCATACATAAAGCGTTCCATGACATTGGTTGCATTCCCGTCAATTTGTCAGCATTCTCCCCGTTTCCACCCTGGGTTCCCCATTTCATTTCATCTGGATTTTCTACCCTTTCCTGCCTTCTCATCTTTGCTTTTGGGCAAGTGCTGTCCTTTTGATCTTGTATAATTGATTGTTCTAAGGAACACTTTCCTGTAGGGTGTTATTCTTTATTTTATGGACCTGTCTATAATTTGGCTGAAAGGTGGTCTCTGGGAATGACTTCAGTTCCAGTTCAAGCTTAGGCCTATAGTCTCAGGGGTTCCTCCAGTCTCTGTCAGACCAATAAGTCTGGTCTTTTTTCTGAATTTGATTTTTTGTTCTATATTTTTCTCTTGCTCTATCTGAGACTCTTTGTTGTGATCCCAGTCAGAGCGGTCACTATTGGTAGCCAGGCACCATCTAGTTCTCCTGGTCTCGCGGTTGTGTAGGCTGTGGTTCATATGGTACATTAGTCCTTTGGAGCTCCATAGGGTTTTCAATGGCTCTCACTGTCTTTGCTGAGTTTTAGTAGTTTTTCTTGAATAAGTGTTTCTTCATTTCCTCTATGCCCTTAGGGCAATTTCTGGAGCACTGAAGTGGTTGGATTTTCTTTTTTTAATCTTTATCATTTTCACCAGTTATGCTTGCTTTGGAGCACTGGTAGTTAAGAGCTATGGCTGCTAACCAAAAGGTCGGCAGTTCGAATCCATCAGCCGCTCCTTGTAAGCCCTATAGGGCAGTCCTACTCCTGTCACATAGGGTCATTATTAGTCGAAATTGACTCGACAGAATTGTTGTTGTTGTTGTTGTTTGCTGCTTGCTTCACTGGGGAGTGGGTCCATAGAATTCCTCGTACTACCATTCTGGAAGGTCGCTATGAGTCGGAATTGACTCGACGGCACTGGGACTGGGTTACCATTCTGGAAGTGGATCCTCAAGAAAGCTTTTAATTCTACCAATCACCATGCCTCACCTTAGAACTACTGAGTCAGAATCTGGAGGAGTGAGGATGGGAAGATGAAAGGCAGGAATCTACTTGATTTTTAGAGCTCAATCCTCAAGTGACTGTCATGAACACACAGCTTTGAGGACCTTTGGCCTCGAAGTCCAAGTGCAGTAGTTGAACCTAAAGGTTTCTGATAAGATCAGAAGGAGAAAGGAAAGAAACTTGCATGTCTTGAATGTTTACTCTGTCATAGGTACTGAATATCCATTACGTCATATTTTTCATCAGAGTGAAAATATGTACAAAACATTCACCAATTCAACAATTTCTATATGTATAATTCAATGACATTGATTACATTCTTCGTGTTGTGCATTATCACTAACTTTTTCCAAATCATTCCACCACCACTAACATAAACACAATGCCCCTCTCTCCCATCCCTGGTAACCACTAATAGTCTTTGGTTTCCATAGATTTGCTTATTTCATATAAGTGAGATTGTACAATATTTGTCCTTTTGTGACTGACTTATTTCACTCAGCATAATATTTTCAAGGTTCATCCATGTTGTGGCATGCATCAGGACTTCATTTCTCTTGATAGGCAAATAATATACACCACATTTTGTTTATCCAGTCATCTTGTTATGGATTGAACTGTGTCCCCAAAAAACATGTATTGTAAATCCTAACCCCTATACTTGTAGAGAAGCCCTGGTGGCGCAGTGGTCAAAGAGCTTGGCTGCTAACCAAAAGGTTGGCAGTTCGAAACCACCAGCCACTCCTTGGAAACCCTATAGGGCAGTTCTACTCTGTCCTGTAGGGTCACTATGAGTCAGAATCGACTCAACAGCAACGGGTTTGGTTTTTTGGTTTTTATACCTGTGGAGGAGACCTGGTGGCACAGCAAAGTCTTCCCCTAGAGCTGGCATCCTGAATTCAGACTTCTGGCCTGCTAAACCGTGAGAAAGAAAATTTCTGTTCATTAAAGCCACTCATTTGTGATATTTCTTAGCAGCACTGAGACACATCTGTTAATGGACATTTTCATTATTTCCACATTTTGGCTATTGTGAAAAGTGCTGCATGAACAGCGCAGGTTTCTGTTTGCGTTCCTGCTTTCACTTCTTCTGGGTATACACCTAGGATTGCAATTGCTGGGTCATATGGTAATTCTATGTTCAACTTTTTGAAGAACTGTGAAGTTATTTTCCAGAGGAGCTGTGCCATTTTATATTCCCACCAGCAATAGATGAGGATTCCAATTTCTCCACCATCTCTCCAACACCTGTTGTTTTCTGTTGTGTGCTTTTTTTTTAAGTCATTACCATTCTATGTCACTGGGAGCCATTATATCATTTTTAATCCTTTCAGAAAGGGCTGATGTTAAACTGATACTCCAGAGTTTGTGGCTGGCATCGATTCTGATTGGTCAGGGCTCATGCCATAAAAACGAAAAACCCGTTGTCATCGAGTCAATTCCTACTCATAGTGACCTTATAAGACAGAGTAGAACTGCCCCATACGGTTTCCAAGGAGCGACTGGTGATTTGAACTGCCGACCTTTTGGTTAGCAGCTGTAGCTCTTACCCAATGCACCACCAGAGCTCCGAAATAAAAACCAAACCTGTTGCCGTTGAGTCAGTTCCAACTCATAGGGACCCTATACCATTTACCAAATACTTGGAAAGCCATCTTCGTGTGAAAGATGAGAAAAACTGAGTCTCGAAGAGATAAAACTCTATTTACCCAAAGTCAGTAACTAGTGAGGAGAAGGGCCAAGATTTAAACTCTGGTCTTCATTGTGCCAAACCCTTGCTGTCATAGAAGTCTACGTTCTAGTACCTGGGACGTGTCCTCTAACATCTCCTCTTCTTGGTGACCCCAGAATTCCCTCAGGATTAGTGAGCCAGTAAGAAGAAAGCCATGGGGTCCTTAGAGGAAATTTCTGATATCCCAGAGGAAGAACCCTCCAGAAAATTCCAACCTTCCAATCTTAAGGAAATTCGGACCGCCAAGACTCAAAATTCCTTTGCTGAGACTAAAAAAACTGAGAACATCTTGATCCAGGTTGCCTTCTCTGTTGGGCTAGGCAGCATCTGGCGTTTCCCTTACTTGTGTCATCGGAATGGAGGAGGTAAGGCCAGGGGCTTGGATCCTGAGTTTAAATGAAGGGGTTTCTTTAAGGCTGGGAACTTGGACTCCTGGGTCCCAGGGGAAGAGGGAAATGGGAGCTTGGACTCCTGGATCTGAAAGTAAAACAAGCGGGGGGTGCGGATTCCTAGGTTCTGGGGGAGAAAGGGGCTTGAGGTCCAGACTCCTTGGTTTGAGGGTGCAAAGAGCTGGGAGATGGATTAGTAGATCTGAAGGTGGAGGGAGCTGGGCACCCAGACCCCTAGGAGATAAGAGGGAGAGGGACCAGGATGCTTAGGTGCCTAAGCACACCCCCTGGCTCCCTTCCTCAGGCAGCTTTATCCTGATATACTTCTTCATTCTCCTCCTGGTCGGTACTCCACTCTTGTACATGGAGATGGTCGTGGGGCAATGGCTGCGTGTGGACAACATCCGGGCCTGGAAGCAGCTCGTCCCCTGGCTAGGCGGCGTGGGCTACGCTAGCATGCTGGTGAATGCAGGGTCCAGCCAAGAGCCATCCCAGCTCACCCCTTGTGGTCTTCAGGTCCCCTGTCTCCACCCACCCTGCTCTTCAGGCCCACTGTGTCCACCCCCAGGTGTGCGTCTTGGTGAGCCTGTATAACAGTGTCATCATCTCCTGGAGCCTCTCCTACCTAGGCAACTCATTCCGTCACCCCCTGCCCTGGAACTGGTGCCCACTGGTGAAGAGTTCCAATGGAACTGGTGAGGAGGGGGAGAGAGAGGGCCAGCAGGGCCAAGGGAAGCAGAGGCACCAAGGAGAAGGAGATGGGGAGGAAGAGCAGGGGCTGGCCCCAGTAAGGTGGTGCCTAAGTTCCTGGGTGCCCCCAGACCTCTCTTGTCTTCGGACTGTGCCCTACCAGTACTTCTGGTACCACACCACCCTGCACGCATCAGGCAACATTGAAGAAGGGGTTGAGGCCCTCGTCCTGAACCTCACCCTGGGCATCTTCGCAGCCTGGTCCCTCCTCTTCTTAATCATGATCACAGAGCTAAAGATTTCAGTGCCGGTAAGCCACCTTGCCTACTGACCCCACTCCCACTCCACCTTTGAAAATTCAAAGATCTCCAGACTCTCTGTTCCCATGCCATCCATACCATCCAAGTCCTTCCTGTTGATTGCTCTTCTCCAGTCGCTATAACCTTCCACTTCCCACACTCTCATGCCCACCCAGAGGACGATGTCAGATGTGGCTACCCATCATATCCATCATGGATCCTGAGAAAGATGCTGTACTGTTCTCAGGCAACCATGTCAACTGTCCCTCTCTTGCAAAGAACTGCCATTCTCCCATCCGAGACATGAAGGAGTGCCTCTTATTAATCCAACTCCCTTACCATCCCTCACCCCCAAGTCACTGCATGCAGAGACCTATGGGCAGCCTTTTAGATCAGACCACTGCCTTCTACTCCCAGCCCTGCATTCTCCCCATTCTTGCATTTTGTACAGTGCGTGGTACCCCCAAAGGAGCTGATCAGCATTAATTCCTTTACAGAGTTTCCAATTTGGAACACTTTATTCCAATTCATTCTTCCAATCTGTTCCCTTGGCACCTGATCCATATTCCCCCTACATGGAAATGTTATTTCAGCATATTTATCAGGTCCTCCAAATCATTTCGTTTAACTCTACCTGCATCTTCTGACCTCTGCATCCCTGTCAACTTTCACTCTATGTATCCTTGAAAACTCAACTCACCATCTCTTCACAGTCTCCAAAATAATCCACTCAGAGAAAAGTAACCTTTACTAAAGATTTAATAGGGGCACACCAAGAGAAAGGACTTACCTCACTTACCCCAGAGCCAAAAACATTAAAATTCCTATTAATCATGTTACTTTCTCCCAAAGTCTCTTCTTAGTTTTTTTTTTTTTCCTCTCCTTCATCTATGAAGTTGTTTCATGCAGTCTTCAGCCTCACTGGCTCCTTTCCCCTTCACAGTTCTTCACACACAGGTCATAAAACCAAAGCCCATCATTTAACAATGTCCAACTGCCCCATCATTTAAAGGCTATCTTTACTTGAAGTCTCACTCTTCATTTCTAAGAAGCTTATTGAGAGATATTTTCCCAAACAGCAGTGTTCTCTCCCTCAAATAATTCTCCCATAGCTCCCTTTTGTTACCTCTGGGCCACTCCAACACTGATCACCTCCATCTTTCTATTTCTGCTGACCTGAAGTCCCCTGCTGATGCTTGCCTCTGTCCTTACCTCCTTCCCACTTCTCCTGACTTCTGGTTTCTATCCTGATCTCCCTGGCTAGATGCTGATTTTCTCGGTATTCCTCCCCTACGTCATCCTCTTCTGCCTCCTCATCCGAGGTCTCTTCCTGGAAGGTGCAAGTGTCAGCCTCAAACGTGTGGTGACCACAGAGGTGAGGCCGGGAACTCCAAACCCTCTCCCTTCTTCAACTCCCAAGGCTTCCTCTGAGTCTCCTTCCCCTACATCTTCTTTTCTTCTCCTGCCCCAGCCTATCCCTATTCCCTCTGCTCTCTATCCCAGCCTGCCCCTTTCCCAGACCACTGGTGGTTCCACCCTCCAAGCCCATCCTCCAAATCTTCTCACCCACTGCTCTCACCCATTCCCACCTACAGCTCTCTGCGTTGGCCTCGCTCGACCTATGGCGCCAGGCAGGAGGCCATGTGCTCTACTCCCTGAGTTTAGGCATGGGGACTGTCATGACCTTCTCCTCCTACAAGGCTCAAGGCAACGTCCAAGACTATTTCCAAGTGGCCTCCATTGTAGTCCTTGTCAACCTATTGACCTCACTGCTGTCCACAGCCATCATCTTTCTAGTGCTGGGGTTCTGGGCCACTACCAGTGGTCCCGCCTGTATTGAGAAGTGAGTAAGCACAACCTCACAGGTCCAAGGAAAAGTCACCCTCTATTTACCTTAGCAATTCCTCAGCCTCATGAAATTTCAAACTCAGGACTGCTCCATTAATAATAATGTCACATTTATTCTGAGAAAACAACTTAAAGGGGAATCCTATTTAATATCCACCATTTTATGGATAAGAAAATAGTCTGATAGACATGACTGTCCTAAGGTTTCCATAAAAGGCAAATGAAGTAAAAATTATCTTATAATCAATTAGTTAACTCACACATGAGAAGAAACCAGCCAAGCATTTAATAACAGAATAGACTGGCAATAGCAAATGTAATCTTAAAGAGCCCCAAACACACAAATAAATCACTTGGTCCAATAATTCTCCTCACCCCATCCCCAAGAATTTTTCCAGGGAATTGTCAAGGCCAGCCATCAAGCACAGGAACTGTGCATAGTCTTATGGTGCTCAGATTTATGGGCCCAGCTGGAATAGAATCCAAAAATGAACCAGAAACATCTAAAGCTACAACCCAACTCTCTCCAACTTAAATAATGACAACTTCAAAGGAATTAGAGGTACAGAATGTACAGAAGTTTGGAGTTTCGTTCAAGGGTAGAATGAGCTTGCCTCAATCCCATTTAAAGGCAGAGAAAAAACTAACTAAAACTGTCACCCATCTCCAACTCAAGTCTTAAGAGGAATTTGAACAATAGCACCTCATCCTAACTGCCTGTTGCAATAAAAAGCTTGAACTTATTGTGTCTGAACAAAATAAAACAAATAATATACTTCAGACTCCTTTATTCTTCTATACGCGATGTCCAGCATAAAATTAAAAAATCACAAAACATTCCAAAAAACAGGAAAATGTGACCCATAGTCAAGAGAGAAAAAAAAAAAAGATCCACAGATTGTCCAAACATTAGAATTAGAAGACAAGAACTTTAAAACAATGATTATAACTAAATTAAATAATTTAATATAGAAGGTTAATAAAGTATGTGACGGTAATGAGGTATATTAGAAGAGATATAGAACTCTGAAAGAAAACAATGGAAATGCTGCAACTGAAAAAGTAGATAAAATGAAAGCTTCACTGAATGACTTTAATGTGAACTGGAGACAGCAGGAGAAAGAATCAGTTAACTTGAAGACCACTAAATAGAAGTTACACAAAGTGAAGCACAGAGAAAGAAAAGATTGAGAAAAACTGCACAAAGCATCAATGACCTGTAAAACTAATGTGTATAATTAGGGTCACAGAAGGAGAGAGAGACAATTGGGACTGAAAATTTTTAATAAATAGTGTGCAATTTTTTTTTTTTTCCAAATTGAATGAAAAGCATTAATCCACAGATCCTAGAATCTCAAAAACTCCCAAGACCTGACACGGAACACAATGGAGAGTCCCAGACGGAGCAGGAGAAAAGTATGGAGTAGAACTCAAATTCACATAAAAAGACAAGACTTAATGGTCTGAGAGAGACTGGAGGAGCCCCCGAAGATATGGCACCTGGATCCACTGTTAACCCAGAACTGAAACTATTTCCGAAGCTCATTCTTCAGACAAAGATTAGACAGGACTATAAAACAAAAAATAATACATGTGAGTAATATGCAGGAAGGGACATGAACTGATTGAATGGGCACAGGAAACCTGGGGTGGAGGGGGTGTTGCCGTCATGTTGTAGGGACTGCAACTAATGTCACAAAACAATATGTGTATAAATTTTTGTATGAGAAACTAACTTGAGCTGTAAACTGTCACCTAAAGATTAACGAAAAAAAAAAAAAACCCTCAAGAGGATAAATATAATCACACCTTGCCGTATCATAGTCAAACTTCTGAAATCCAAAGATAAATACAAAATTTTTAAAGTAATCAGGAAAAAAAGAAGAGGAAGTACATTGCATAGAGTGGAATAATGATAAGGTGCTGACTGACACCAGAAACAATGGAAATCAGAGGACAATGGAATGAAATCTTTTAGAATGCTGAAAGAAAAAATCTGTCAACATACAATTCCATGTTGTTATTGTTAGGTACCGCCGACTCGGTTCCAACTCACATCGACCCTATGTACAACAGAACAAAACACTGCCCAGTTCTGCGCCATCCTCACAATCATTGCTATGTTTGAGCCCACTCCTGTAGCCACTGTGTCAATCCATCTTGTCAAGGGTCTTCCTCTCTTCTGCTGATGCTCCACTTTACCCATTCTTTGCAATGTTATCTGTAATTTGTTATGATCCACACTGTTGAATGCCTTTGCCTAGTCAATAAAACTCAGGTAAACATCTTTCTGGTATTCTCTGCTTTCAGCCAGGGAATGGTCCCTCCTGATGACATGTCATTCAGTATTTTGCCCATGTAGTTGTTGTTGTTAGGTGCCGTTGAGTCAGTTCCGACTCATAGCGACCCTATGCACAACAGAACAAAACATTGCCCGGTCCTGTGCCATCCTTACAATCGTTGTTATGCTTGAGCTCGTTGTTGCAGCCACTGTGTCAATCCACCTCGTTGAGGGTCTTCCTCTTTTCCGCTGACCCTGTACTCTGCCAAGCATCATGTCCTTGTCCAGGGACTGATCCCTCCTGACAACACGTCCAAAGTATGTAAGGTGCAGTCTCGCCATCCTTGCTTCTAAGGAGCATTCTGGTTGTACTTCTTCTAAGACAGATTTATTCGTTCTTTTGGCAGTCTACGGTATATTCGATATTCTTCACCAACACCACAATTCAAAGGCGTCAACTCTTCTTCGGTCTTCCTTATTCATTGTCCAGCTTTCACATGCACATGATGCAATTGAAAATACCATGGCTTGTGTTTTTTTGGGTCAGGTGCACCTTAGTCTTCAAGGTGACATCTTTGCTCTTCAACACTTCAAAGAGGTCCTTTGCAGCAGATTTGCCCAGTGCAATGTGTCTTTTGATTTCTTGACTGCTGCTTCCATGGCTGTTGATTGTGGATCCAAGTAAAATGAAATCCTTGACAACTTCAATCTTTTCTCCGTTTATCATGCTGTTGCTCATTGTTCCAATTGTGAGGATTTTTGTTTTCTTTGTGTTGAGCTGTAATCCATACCGAAGGCTGTGGTCTTTGATCTTCATTAGTAAGTGCTTCAAGTCCTCTTCACACTCAGCAAGCAAGGTTGTGTC
This sequence comes from Loxodonta africana, assembly GCF_030014295.1. Classification (NCBI taxonomy): domain Eukaryota; kingdom Metazoa; phylum Chordata; class Mammalia; order Proboscidea; family Elephantidae; genus Loxodonta; species Loxodonta africana. Next base: position 16,510,334 of record NC_087352.1, read on the forward strand.
ATCTGCATAACGCAGGTTGTTAATGAGTCTTCCTCCAAAGTTGATGCCCTGTTCTTCTTCATATAGCCCAGCTTCTCATATTATTTGTTCAGTATACAGATTAAATAGGTATGGTAAAAGAATACAACCCTGACACACACCTTTCCTGACTTCCAACCAATCAGCATCCCCTTGTCCTTTCTGAACAACTGCCTCTTGATCTATGTAAAGGTTCCTCATGAGCACAATTAAGTGTTCTGGAATTCCCATTCTTCGCAGTGTTATCCATAGTTTGTTATGATCCACACAGTCAAATGCCTTTGCATAATCAATAAAACACAGGTAAACATCCTTCTGGTATTCTCTGCCTTCAGCCAGGATCCATCTGACATCAGCAATGATATCCCTGGTTCCACATCCTCTTCTGAAACCGGCCTGAATTTCTGGTAGTTCCTTGTCGATATACTGCTGCAGCCGTTTTTGAATGATCTTCAGCAGAATTTTGCTTGCGTGTGACATTAATGATATTTGTTCTATAATTTCCACATTCGGTTGGATCACCTTTCTTGGGGATAGGCATAAATATGGATCTCTTCCAATCAGTTGGCCAGGAAGCTGTCTTCCATATTTCTTGGCATAGACGAGTGAGCGCCTCCAGCACTGTATCTGTTTGTTGAAACACCGCAACTGATATTCCATCAATTCCTGGAGCCTTGTTTTTCACCAATGCCTTCAGAGCAGCTTGGACTTCTTCCTTCAGTACCATTGGTTCCTGATCATATGCCACCTCTTGAAATGGTTGAACATGGACTAATTCTTTTTGGTATAATGATTCTGTGTATTCCTTCCATCTTCTTTTGATGCTTCCTGCATCATTTAATATTTTCCCCATGGAATCCTTCACTATTGCAACTCGATGCTTGAATTTTTTCTTCAGTTCTTTCAGCTTGAGAAACGCCAAGTGTGTTCTTCCCTTTTGGTTTTCCATCTCCAGCTCTTTGCACATGTCATTATAATACTCTACTTTGTCTTCTCGAGAGGCCCTTTGAAATCTTCTGTTCAGTTCTTCTACTTCATGAATTCTTCCTTTTGCTTTAGCTGCTCGATGATTAAGAGCAAGTTTCAGAGTCTCCTCTGACATCCATCTTGGTCTTTTCTTTCTTTCCTGTCTTTTCAGTGACCTCTTGCTTTCTTCATGGATGATGTCCTTGATGTCATTCCACAACTTGTCTGGTCTTCAGGCACTAGTGTTCAATGCATCAAATCTATTCCTGAGGTGGTCTCTAAATTCAGGTGGGATATATTCAAGGTCATATTTTGGCTCTCGTGGACTTGCTCTGATTTTCTTCAGTTTCAGCTTGAAATTTTGCCCATAGAATCCTTCAAAATTGCAACTTGAGGCTTGAACTTTTCCTTCAGTTCTTTCAGCTTGAGAAATGCTGAGGGCGTTCTTTCTTTTGGTTTTCTAACTCCAGGTCTTTAGACATTTCATTATAATACTTTATTTGTCTTCTTGAGCTGCCCTTTGAAATTTTCTGTTCTCCTCTTTTACTTCATTTCTTCCACTCACTTTAGCTACTCTACATTCAAGAGCAAGTTTCATAGTCTCTTCTGACATCCATTTTGGTCTTTTCTTTCTTGCGTGTCTTTCTAATGACCTTTTGCTTTCTTCATGTATGGTGTTCTTAATGTCATGCCACAACTCGCCCGGACTTCAGTCATTAGCATTCAGTGCATCAAATCTATTCTTGAGATGGTCTCCAAATTCAGATGGGATATACTCAAGGCCATACTTTGACTCTTGTGAACTTATTTTAATTTTCTTCAGCTTCAATTTGAACTTCCATACGAGCAACTGATCATCTGTTCCACAGTCTGCACCTGGCCTTGCTCTGACTGATGTTGTTGAGCTTTTCCATCATCTCTTTCCACAGATATATTTGATTTCATTCCTGTGTTTTCCATTTGGTGAAGTCTACCTATATAATAGCTGTTTATGTTGTTGAAAAAAGGTATTTGTATTGAAGAAGTCGTTGGTCTTGCAAAAAATTCTATCATGTGATCTCTAGCATCATTTCTTTCACCAAGGCTATTTTTTTTTTTTTGTACTTTAGGTGAAAGTTTACAGAATGAACTAGCTTCTCATTAAATAGTACACATATTGTTTTATGACATTAGTTAACCCCACAATATGTCAACACTCCCCTTCTCGACCCTGGGTTCCCTGTTACCAGATTTCCTGTCCTCTCCTGCCTTCTAGTCCTTGCCCATGGGCTGCTGTGCCCCTTTAGTCTTGTTTTGTTTTATGGGCCTGTCTAATCTTTGGCTAAAGGGTGAATCTCAGGAGTGGCTTCATTACTTAACTAAAAAGGTGTCTAAGGGTCATATGGTCGGGGTTTCTCCAGTATCTGTCAGGCCAGTAAGTCTGGTCTTTTTTGTGAGTTAGAATTTTGTTCTACATTTTTCTCCAGCTCCATGCAGGGCCCTCTATTATGATCCCTGTCAGAGCAGTAAGTGTTGGTAGCCGGGCACCATCTAGTTGTACTGGACTCAGTCTGGTGGAGGCCATGGTAGTTGTGGTCCATTAGTCCTTTGGACTAATCTTTCCCTTGTGTATTTAGTTTTGTTCATTCTCCCTTGCTCCCAAAGGGGTGAGACCAGTGGAGTATCTTAGATGGCCCCTCATAGGCTTTTAAGACCCCAGACACTACTCACCAAAGTAGAATGTAGAACATTTTCTTTATAAACTATGTTATGCCAATTGAGCTAGATGTTCCCCGAGACCATGGTCCCCACAGCCCTCAGCCCCATAATTCAGTCCCTCAGGGAGCTTGGATGTGTTTATGGAGCTTCCATGACCTGGCTTTGTAGAAATTGTGCTGGCTTCCCCAGTATTGTTACTGTCTTACTCTGCACCAAAGTTACTGCTTATCTATTGTCTATTTAGTGTTTTTCCATCCCCATCACTCCCCTTCCTCATAACCATCAAAGATTATTTCTTTTTGTGTGTAAACTTTTCACGAATTTTTATAGTAGTGGTCTCATACAATATTTGTCCTTTTGTAATTGACTTACGTCACTGAGCACAACGCCCTCCAGATTCATCTACGCTGTGAGATGCTTCACTGATTCATCATTGTTCTTTATCACTGTGTAGTACTCGATTGTGTGTATGTACCATAGTTTGTTCATCCATTCATCTGTTGATGGACATCTAGGTTGTTTCCATCTTTTTGCTGTTGTGAACAATGCTGCAATGAACACGTGTTGTGCATATATCTATTCCTATGATGGTTCTTATTTCTCTAGGCTATTATCCCAGGAGTGGAATTGTTAATCATCTGGTATTTCTACTTCTAGCTTTCTAGGGAAGCACCATATCGTTTTCCAAAACGGTTGTAGCATTTTGCATTCCTACCAGCAGTGCGTAAGTGTTCCGAGCTCCTGGAAGCCTCTCCAACGTTTATTACTTTCTGATTTTTTTTTCTTTTTGTGCCAGTAATGCCAGAGTGAGATGGTATCTTATTGTGGTTTTGATTTGCATTTCTCCAATGGCTAGTGATCACGAGCATTTCCTCATGTGTCTGTTAACCACTTGAATGTCTTCTTTGGTGAAGTGTTTATTCATTTCCTTTGCCCATTTTTAATTTTTTGTCTTTTTGTTGTAGAGTGTTGGATTTTCCTGTAGATTTTAGAGATTAGACCTTTGTCAGATTTGTAATTGCCAAAAATTTTTTCCCAGTGTGTAGGTTCTGTTTTTACGGTTTTGGTGAAATATCTGATGAGCATAAGTGTTCAATTTTTAGAAGATCCCAGTTATCTAGCTTATCTTCGGGAGTTTTTGTATAGTAAGTTATGGTTTGTATCCTATTAATGCTGTGGATTAGGGCCTCTAGAGTTGACCCTATTTTTTTTCTATGATCTTTATAGTTTTTGGTTTTATATTTAGATCTTTTTGTCCATTTTGAATTCGTTTTTGTGTATAGTGTGAGGTATGGGTCCTGTTTCATTTTTTTGCAGATGGACATCCAGTTTTGCCAGTACCATTTGTTAAAAAGCCTGCCTTTTCCCCGGTTGTCAAAGATCAGGTGACTATTTACATCTGGGTTCTCAATTCTGTTCCACTGGTCAATATATCAGTCATTGTACCAGTACCAGTATGTTTTGACTACCATAGCTGTAAAATCGGTTCTGAGTTCAGGATTGCATTGTATTTGTAAGTTGCTTTGGGTAGAATTGTCATTTTCACAATGTTGAGTCTACCTATCCACGAGCATGATACGTTTCTCCATTTATGTAGATCTCTTTGTTTCTTACAGTAGTGTTTTTGTACTTTTCTTAATATAGGTCTTTTACATTCCTGGATGGGTTTATTCCTAAGTATTTTGTTTTTTAGGGGTTTTTATAAATGGCATTATTTTCTTGATTTCCTTTTCGTCATTCTCTTTATTGGTGTACAGGAATCCAACTGATTTTTATGTTTATTTTGTAACCTGCTACTGTACTGAATCTTTCTATTAGTTCCAGTAGTTTTCTCATGGAGTCTTTTGGGTTTTCTAAGTATAGTATCATATCATTTGCAAATAGCGACAGTTTTACTTCTTCCTTACCAATTTGGATGCCCTTTATTTCTTTTTCTTGCCTTTTTGCTCTAGCTAGGACTTCCAGCACACTGTTAAATAGGAGTGGTGAAAAAGGTCATCCTTGTCTTGTTCCTGTTCTCAAGGGGAGTGTTTTCAGCCTCTCTCCGTTAAGAATGATGTTGGCTGTTGGTTTTCTGTATATACCCTTTATTATGTTGAAGAACTTTCCTTCTATACCTATTTTATTGAGTTTTTATCAAGAACAGGTGTTGGACTTTGATGAATTCCTTTTTTGCTTTGATTGAGATGATCACGTGTCTTAGTCATCTAGTGCTGCTATAACGGAAATACCACAAGCAGATGGCTTTAACAAAGAGCAATTTGTTCTATCACAGTAAAGTAAGCTAAAAGTCCAAATTCAGGGAGTCAGCTCCAGGAGAAGGCTTTCTCTCTCTGTCAGCTCTGGAGGAAGGTCTTTGTCCTCAATCTTCCCAACTCTCTGCTTCCTTCCCTTTCTTTTTATCTCTTAAGACATAAAAGGTGGTGCAGGCCACACCCCAGGGAAACTCCTTTTACACTGGATCTGGGATGTGATCCCACCCTTATCTTCTTTAACATAAAATTACAATCACAAAATGTAGGACAATCAAACAGAATACTAGGGATCATGGCCTAACCAAGTTGATACACACATTTTTGGTATGACATAATTCAATCCATGATATCATGTGATTTTTTCCTTTTTGGTAGATTACATTGATTGATTTTCTAATGTTGAACCATCCTTGCATACCTGGAACAAATCCTACTTGATTGCAGTGTATTATTTTTTTGATATGATGCTGAATTCTGTTGGCTACAATTTTGTTGATAATTTTTGCATCTATATTCATGAGAGATATTGGTGTGTAATTTTCTTTTTTTGTCACCAAGGTTTTATTTTCCAACTACTAATCCCTCTTTTTTATTTCTAACTTTCACATTCCAATCACTAGGAATTATCAATGCATCTTGATTGCATATCTGATCAATTTCAGACTGCAGAAGTTGGTAAAAATCTCAATTTCCTCATCTTTAGAATTAGTGGTTGGTGTGTAAATTTGAATAATAGTTGTAATAACTGGTCTTCCTTGTAAGCATATAAATACTATCATATCACTGACAGCGTTGTACTTCAGGATAGATCTTGAAATGTTCTTTTTGATGATAAATGTGATGCCATTCCTCTTCAATTTGTCATTCCCAGCATAGTAGATCATGTGATTGTCTGATTCAAAATGATCAATCCCAGTCCATTTCAGCTCACTAATGCCTAGGATATTGATCTTTCTGCATTCCATTTCTTTTCTTTTTGCTTTAGGTGAAAGTTTACAGCTCAAGTTAATTTCTCATACAAAAAATTTGTACACATATTGTTATGTGACACTAGTTGCAACCCCTATAACATGACGGCACACTCCCCCTTTCCACCCCGGGTTTCCTGAGTCCATCCAACCAGATCCTGTCCCTTCCTGCCTTCTCATCCTGCCTCTGGACAGGAGCCACCCTTCTGATCTCGGTTATCTGCTTGAACTAAGAAGCACACTCTTTGTGAATATTATTTTTTGTTTTATAGTCCAGTCTAATCTTAGTCTGAAGAGTGTGCATAGGGATGGTTTTAGTTCTGGGTTAACAAAGCATCTGGGGACCATGGCTTCCTGGGGTTCCTACAGTCTCAGTCACACCGTTAAGTCTGGTCTTTTTACATGAATTTGAGTTCTGCTCCACACTTCTCTCCCGCTCGTCAGGCATTCGCCCTTTTGTTCCCTGTCAGGGCAGTCATTGGTGGTAGCTGGGCACCATCTAGTTTCTCTGGTCTCCAGTTGATGGAGTCTCTGGTTTATGAGGGTCTTTTGTCTCTTGGGCTAATGTTTTTCTTGTGTCTTTCTTGTTCTTCATTCTCCTTTGCTCCAAGTGGGTTGGGACCAATTGATGCATCTTAGATGGCCGCTTGCAAGCTTTTAAGACCCCAGATGCCACTCATCAAAGTGGGATGCAGAACATTTTCTTAATAAGCTTCTTTATGTCAGTTGACCTGTCCCCTAAAATCCATTTCATTTTTAATGACTTCCAATTTTCCTAGATTCATACTTCATAATTCCACATTCCAATTATTAATGGAAATTTGCAGCTGTTTTTTCTCATTTTGAGTGGTGCCACATCAACAAATGAAGCTTCTGAAAGCTTTACTCCATCAACGTCATTAAGGTGGACTCTACTTTGAGGAGGCAGCTCTTCCCCAGTCGTAGTCTGAGTGGGCACTTTATCAATGTTCCACTGCTATTCATAAGGTTTTCACTGGTCAATTTTTTCAGAAGTAGACCACCAGGTCCTTCTTCCTAGTCTGTCTTAGTCTGGAAGCTCAGCTGAAACCTGTCCACCATGGGTGACCCTGCTGATATTTAAAATACTGGTGGCAAAGCTCCAAGTATCACAGCAACAGGCAAGCCACCACAGTACAACAAAATGACAGACACATGTTGGAGATTTCCATATTCAGCAAAAATATCCTTAAAGGATTAAAGTGAAAGAAAGACATTTCCAGGTAAAACAGATAATTCACCACCAGTAAATCTGTACCAAGAGAAATCATAAAGGAAATTCTTGAGACTAGCGAGAAATACTTGATTTTTATTTGGATTTCACAAAAATGTACAGTTGAAAAGTAGTTTCATATATCCAAGTTGTTGCAAACATACTTAGAGGTTTTCTAAAAACTGAATAACCTACCCTTTTAAATTTTAAATTAAAATTAAATACAATTTAAAACTCAGTTCCTCAATCATTTTAGCCATATTGCAAGAAATCAGTAGCCACATGTTGTTAGTGGCTACTGTGTTGAACAGCACAACTCTAGTCACCAAAGACATACCTAAAAAGACAATAGAAAAGATAACATGGAAACAGGAAAAAAAAAAAAAAATACTGTCATACAAAAAAAGGACAGAAAAGGAGGAATATGGAATAGATAAGACAAAAAAAAAAAATAGAAAGTAAGCATAAATTCAACCATATCAAAAATACATTAAATAAACACTCCCCCTTAAAAGGCAGAGGTTGTCAGGCTATATATATATATATATTTTTTTTTTTTTAAGTACAAAACCCAACTATATTCTGTTTGCAAGAGATTTCCTTTATAATGACACAGGTAGGTTTAAACTAAGAGAATGGAAAACAACATACCATGCAAACGACTAATCATAAGAAAGCTGGTGTGGCTGTTTAATGTCAAATAAAGTCAAGACATCATTCTTTCTCTATTTTTATTTTTATCTCTATCACTACAAGGCAAGTAGTGATACCAGATATTAAGAAGAGCATTTCATTATGACGAAAGGGTCAATTTAGCAGAAATACTGAATTGCCTAAGTGTTTATGCAACTAATAGTACAGCTTCAAAATAGATATAAAAAATTTTTTCAGATAAATCCATAATCATAGTTGGAGGTTTGAAACCAAAGATTATTAGTGGTTACCAGGAGTGGGAAGGAAAGGGGAAGAGGTGGAGTTTTGCTTAGGGGGCAGTGAGTTTATGTTAATGGTAATGGAATGACTGGAAAAGGATAGTGAAAACATGTGCACAGTTTGAAGAGTGTAATTAATGTCAATGTACATGTACAATTCAGTACACGTAGAAATTGTTGAGATGGTGTATGTTTTCCTATGTATATTTTCACTGCAATAGTTTTTTTTTAAATACAACTGAGAATCTAGCAACATTTAGTTAAATTAAGTAGATATTCATGCTTTATGATCCAATGACCCCATTCCCAAGTGTACATCCTAAAGATATTCACAAACAAACCCTGTAAATGGCTGGTCATCATGGCGATGGAGTCCTTCACTGCGGAATCAAATATAAAATGTAGCAGATGCATGCTATGGGATACAGTGCAGAAGCTAGGAGATATTCCAAAAAATGGAGTGAAAAAAAAAGAAATAGAAAACTTATTGCACAATATTACTGCAGCTAATTAATGACACCTACACAGAAAAATAAATTACATTTTTTTTCACAAAGAAACATCCATATTTAAGGCCATTCATCAAATATATGAGAGTAGATAGCTGTAGAAATTGGAGAAAGAATGAAAATCAAAAATGAAGGAGGACAAACTTAAATGAAATTAAACAGACATTGCCCTGCCAGTTGAGAAAAAAATGTATTCGCTTCACACCTGAAGTCCAAAGAGAAAGAAAATGTTAAAGAATGCCAGCTACTACAAATACAAAATCCTGGGACCTTTAGGCAGAGTCCCCAGTGTGACTCATCCCAAGTCCATTTGATTGTCTTCCTGTCGCTGCCCAGGCATCCTTGCTACTCAATGGGAGGCATTTCGGGCAAATCACTTCCCTCTCCAGTCCTCAGTTTCCCTGGTTTGCAGATAGCAAAGGATCCCACTTATTCTCCATCAGCCTTCTTTTCTTCTACTTCTATTTCAGAAGCATCTCAAACCTAAAGAATCTGATAGCCAAGGGAGTGCTGCCTCACAAAGCCAAACCTCCAGAAAATATCCTGCAAAGTCTAGACTACCTAGACTGGATCAGCCAGCTCCCCCAAAACCTCCAGTACCAGATCATCCAACTCGCCCCTTCCTGCAGCATCAAGACACAGACGGAACAGGTGTGTTTGTGAGGGTGACAAGGGTGCTTCCCAAAGGCCCCAGAGGGCATTGGGAAATGTGTTTTCCAGCAGCCTTCTGGACTACGTAAGCATCTTCTGAAACTGGTAACAGTCATAACCATGTTCCCCCCATAATTTCCTAAGTGTTGGGCTGTTGCTAAGTTGTTGCTCTACACCAATTCTCACCTCAACCCTAAGGTCCCTATTGTCAGAAGAGGAAACTGAGGCCCCAAAAGGTAAAGTTCACTTAGTGAGCAAAACCAAAGTGCAAACAACCAATTGCTCTGCTCCTCTGCCCAAGACAGAGATTGCTAATCAGTCACAGCACCATTTTCCCCCAATCCAGACCCAGCACTGTCTCAGAGCCCTTCTCCCCCACAGTTCATGGAGGGACCTGGCCTGGTATTCGTGGCCTTCTCCCAAGTCATCTCGTTGTTCCCTGGTTCCGCCTTCTGGGCCATCATCTTCTTCCTGGCCTTGCTCATCACGGGGCTGGGCACCTTAATGAGAGTCTTGGAAGGCATTGCCCTTCCCCTCCAGAATGCCATTCCCATCTTCAGAAAGCATCCCAAGCTGCTGTCAGGTACCATGGACTCTGTCCCCAGCCAAAACCCTGCCCTGCCACCCCCACCCCCTTCTCAGCCTGCCCCCAATCTCCTGGGCTCACTTCAACCCCTGGCCCAACCCCACACATGGACCTCATCGTGGCTAACTCTGCCTCTAACTTAGTGATCATCTGCGTGGGAGGTCTTCTGGGCAGCCTGGTCTTCACCAGCCGCTCTGGCAGCTACATCATGTCTTTGTTTGATGAATACCTGGTCCCACTGGTCCTCGTCATCATTGTGACCTTTCAGAATGTGGCACTGGCCAGGATCTATGGAACCAGCAGGTGATTTCCAAGCCCTGGGGTCTGCCCAGCCGGAAACCCCATCTCAAGCTGATGAGGAAGGTAGTGGTTTGACCTGCTTCCTCTGTCTGCTCCTTAGCAGAGAGGTCCATCTGGGAGCTGCTGGAGTGCAGGAAGAGCAATCAGAGGGCAGCAAGGTGGTTCCCGGGAAGCCAGCAGTCAGGACCTGGGGAACTCTGGTTCCTCTGGCAATGGCCATGTGGGCTAGTCTGATGGCAGAGGGCCAGGGCAGTGCAATGGCAGATGGGAGCCACATCCTGGATCACAGGATCCCCATGGGGGAGACTAGGTGAAGGCCTGGTAGACCCTGGTGGTCCCTAAGAGTTGGAAACTCATAAGAAAACCAAGGGACCTGGACAAAAGGCTGGCAGGCCCTACCTCCCAAGGACTCCAGGCTCCCGTCACTAGAGGAGGGCTCCTTCCCAGACATCCTTGCCCATTGCTCCCACCCTAGGTTCCGGGAAGAAATGTTCATTGAGCTAGGCCACCTGCTATGCCCCATCTTCACCTTCCTGTGGAACTACATGACCCTGCTGGTGCTGCTGGCCCTCCTCACCATCTGCTTCATGCAGCTCTATCAGAAGACACCCCCGTACTACATCGCCTGGAATGCCAGTGGGGTGAGAGTTCCCCACCTCAGCTTCTCAAGCCCTGGTTAGGTCTCCCAACCCACAGAACCCTGGGTCTGGACTCCTGCCACCCCAAGGACTCCTTCACCAACTTTCCGTTCCCTGGAGAACGTGATATCCAGCATTATGTGGACTTAATCCTCCTCACTGTCTCTTCCTCCCACCTTGTCTTCCCCTTCTCTCTGCCCCCAGAGCCAGGAGGTCAAACAGCCCTACCTGCCAAGCTTCCTGAACTGGCTCACCTTACTTCTCATCTTCACCCTCCTACCAATCCTGGCCTTCCCACTCCACCACTGGTGGAACCACCAGGATCCCACTCCCTCTGATCCCATTGAAAAGACACAATCCTTCAAAAAGATGTCCCCCAAACCCTTGCCATGGCAAACGCAACCCTTGGGGAAGGCCAACGTTATATCCCAGGACATAGTCAGTGAGGAGTCATCGACGGGGCTGAACCTGGACTCTTTATGGCAGTTCAACTTCCCCCAGTCCAGGAGCAGTCTGGTGTCTTCCTGGTTTAGCCTGCCTCTGATTGCCTCCGGGCTATCCCTGCTCTCCAAAAGAAGTGTCAGCCCATCCCCCTCAAAGCAAGTTAGCCCAGCCAACACAACTGTGGACAACAGTAACCTGCATGGAGAGACCACAGAAGGAAATCTGCACAGTAAATCTGCCGACATCACCCATTTTTTCCAAGGCAGCAAACCTGTCTGATAACCGGTGGCATCTGTGCTGATTTTGCTACAGGAATAACAGGTTCTGCCAGAAAGGAAGGGGAGAGGCACATGGAAAATCTGCCTAGCAACTGCTGACATCACTCATTTGACCCACGAAGGAAATGTTCACCGGGGGAGCTCTTTCTTACCCTAGAATGGTACCAGTTCTAAGAGGAACACTCTGCCCTGGGACTGGAGAACTCAGAAGGAATCAACTCAACCGCTCCTAGGGCTGGACCTAGGGCCCCTTTTTCCAAGTGAAGAGGGGGCACCCTTTTGGCCTGGTGGGAATGGGTCTTGCAGCTGTTTCCAGGACCCAGCCGCCCCATTTATCACGGAGATCGAAGTGCTCTCTTCAACCCCCAATCACCAAACTGAGCCAGTGTTGCCACTACCTTCTCCAGGGCTGCCCGCTTAGAATAGGGCTGGGGCAACAATGCTGTTGGTCAATAAATGGGTCCACTGGGACCCCAAAGCACAGGCTCCGGGTACAGGGTACTTTCTGTGAGGGGCCCAGATGTCAGCCTACACACACACATGCGCGCGCGCACACACACACACACACACACACCTTCTAAATCACCAACCTCTGGCGAACCGAGTGTTCAACCTGGTGATCCCAAGCTCCCTCTGCCTTGGTTGTTGTTAGTTGCTGTCAGTTCAGCTCCAACTCATGGCAACCTTACATATAACAGAATGCAACATTGCCAAGTTCTGCACCATCCTCACAATCGTTTGAGCCCATTGTTGCAGCCATCATGTCAGTCCATCTCATGGAGGGTATCCCTCATTTTTGACAACCATGTACTTTATCAAACAAGATATCCTTTCCTAGCAATTGGTCTACATGATGGCATGTCCAAAGTAAGCGAGCAGAAGTCTCACCATCCTTGCTTCTAATGAGCAGGATGCCAATATTGAGTTCCCAGACCACTCCTCATCCTGAGATTGAGCCAAACTGTGCGTGGGGGGAGGAGGAACTGTGGCAATCAGTATCATTCAGTCAAGAAAGTGTGTTAACCGCTAAGTCTACTTGGTAATTGTTGGCCACACAAAACCAACCATAGGGCTAAATCTGCCATAATTATCATTTCACCACTACCAAGAGGGTGAGGGCCATTGGTAAGTCTCTCGCATGGAAGGCGAGAATTCTCCCACTGAACCACCAATACCCCCCAACAAGAGCTTAGTAACAGTTAATAAACCCATTGCCATGGAGTCAATTCTGATTCTTGGAGACCCCATATGTTACAGAGTAGAACTCAGCTCCGTAGGGTTTACTTGGCTGTAAACTTTACTGAAGCAGACTGCCAGGACTTTCTCCCATGGCACCGCTGGTCAGGTGGATTCGAACCACTAAACTTTTGGTTAATAGTTGAGCATAAACCATGTGCACTACCCAGGGACATAGTTGTTGTTGTAGGGTGCCATCGAGTCAATTACAGTTTTTAACAACCCTATGGGACCGGGTCGTTATACTCTATATACTCTACATAGGACCCTACATAGCATAGAACTGTCCCGTAGAGTTCCCTAGGCTGTAATATTTATGGGAGCAGACAGTCAGATCTTTTCTCCCGTGAACTGGTGGGTTGGGAACTGCTGACCTTTTAGTTAGTAGGTGAGCCCTTAACCACTGTGCTACCAGGACTCCTTCCTAGGGACATTAAAAAAAAAAACATTTCCATCGAGTCGATGCCAACTTATAGCAACCCTATAGGACAGAGTAGAAGTCCCCCCATAGAGTTTCCAAGGAGTGGCTGGTGGCTTCAAACTGTCAACATTTTGGTTAGCAGCTGATCTCTTAACCACTGCACCACCAAGGCTCCTTTTAAAAAGGGGTGTACTTGGTGGCTTCGTCATCCAGGTAGCGCTGCTGTACTGGGTCATGGCCTCTCTGTGTATCCTGGCAGTCATTAAGTCTTTAAAGCTGTGATTTCCCTTTCTCCTGAGATTCTACATAGGTTCTGTAGACTAACATGGAGAGGACAGCACATGTGACAATCCCTGAAAATGCCCTCTGATACTTATGGGGCACTCGCAGTACAACCACGTAAATATCGTCTTAGTCACCTAGTGCTGCCACAACACAGATACCACAAGTGGATGGCTTCAACAAAGAGAAATCTACTCTCACAGTCCAGGAGGATAGAAGTCCGAATTCAAAGCACCAGCTCCAGGGGAAGTCCCTCTCTCTCTGTCAGCTCTGAAGCAAGGTCTCTGTCATCAATCCTCCCCTGGTCTAGGAGCCTCTCTGCAAAAGAACCCCGGGGCCCAAAGGACGTGCTCTGCTCCCAGTGCTGCCCTCCTGGCAGAATGAGGTCCCCTGTCTCTCCAGTCGCCCCTTTTTCTTATATCTCAAAAGAGATGGGCTTGGAGATTGAGTCCTGCCGCATTAGCATAACTGCCTCTAATCTCATTTCATTAACATTATAGAGGCAGGATTTACAACACATAGGAAAATCACATCAGATGACAAAATGGTGGACAATCACACAACACTGGGAATCGTGGCCCAGCTAAATTGACACACGTTTTGGGAGGACACAATTCAATCCATACCAAGTATCAATACCAATTATACATTCACTAGTGGAAAGTACAACAGCACACAGAATTGGCCCAAGGGCCCTACCCCACAAAGACACTTTAGCTTCTCTTCCCCATCATGAGCTTCGCCCAAAACATCAGTTGAATTCAGGTGCTTTTTTCTTCTTTTGAGAACATGGACCAGAGTTTAACATGTATGAGTCAGAAACTACAGCATCAGCCACTAGCCATGGTAGCTCCCAGCCAGAGGACCAGGAGGGAAGGGTAGTGGAGGAGACTTGCCTGAGGGGACAGCTGGAGCAAGAAGGAAACTTAATTGTTGGGCCTTTATTCCCCCTTGACGCCTCGCTTCAGGATTAGTGCCCAAGAACTGGTGCTGCTTCCTCCGGTATGTACCTCCCAGAGTCCATTAAATACTTGGACAAGGGAATTCCTTTCTGTCTGTACTACACACGCCTCCATGTTCTGCCCCCTTCCCCCTAGTCTTTAACACTTTGACCTCCCCTGCACCCAGCTATGAGGCTGTGGCAAGAGCCAGAAACACCAGTGTGGTGGGTTCCACACTATTAGGCAAACTTTGCCTTCACTTTCCCTTTTTGAGCAGCTCTGGTTCAACCAAACAAACTTCTAATGTTGTCAGTCCACCGAAAGCTCTGTGCCAAATAGCAAGGTCCTCACTGCTAACACTATGACCAGGCATGGACCAGTAACTTGAAATTTGCCTCCAAAATTGGAGGGTGCCAAGAGACCAAAGAAAGAGGCAGGCAACTCCAGTGTGGGGGTGAAGGAGTTTGTTATTAGAGAGAATTACACACGGAGGCAGTAGCCCCCGGTAGCAGAAGGACCAAGGAAGATCTCTGTGCCCAGCAGCAGGGGGGACAGAGGTTTTATAGTGGTCAATGACAAAGTGGCTCCAAGCCAGAGAGTTACATAAGACTGCCTCAGCAATGTCACATAACAGAGGCTTGGAGAACAGCAGTGATCTAACAGAAACGGAAGTGAACTAACAGAAAGCATGAGGGCAGCCATGCTCAGCCTCGCAAAGCCCATTTTCCCCTTCAGTACACTTCTCAAATCCAGCTCTTACAATCTGACGTGTTCTTCCTCTTCTACAAAGTCCCTGAGGGCCCTGAGAGGAGGTGTCCCTGTAGGGACAGTGTTGCTGTAATTGGAGGCATAGACCACACCAGCAGTGTAGGAAAACACAGCAGACAATTCCCAGACCCAGGAAAAGACCAAAATGCATTAAAACACCATGCCATCCAGAGGGCTGCCCAATCGATTCTGGTCAAGGGCTCCATGCTCCAAGGTGTGACTTTGGCACTTGAGAAGGGGAGTTGTCCACAGACTCAGCAACTGCTTTTGTTATGGGCTGTGAGCCCACTCTAAGAAGAGGTTGACAGCCTCAAAGGGAAGAAAGCAGAGTACGCCATGCCCACAGTCAGAAAGACAGGTGTTTAGTAGGTACCAAGAGGGGTAAATCTTCCCTTTCTATTAGGAATACACTAGTGGTTTCCCCTCAGGTGGTGGGAACAGCAGCTGCTTTGGGCATTTTTCCTGGCTGAGTGCACCATACATGCTGCCCTGGGGAGGTCACCTGAGGGGATGTGAGTAAATTCACCCATTTTGCTGTGTGCCAGAAAAGGAGACCCACTTCTGTCCCTCACGTTAGAGCCGTTGTTCCCTCCATGTGAAGCATGACTGCAGGGGCCCTCCGTGCAGTAGGATGGTGGGCTCCCACGCTAGGCTGATCGGTTCCTCCACCTCCAGAGAGAAAAAGCAACCCATCTGCCCTGGTGAGGTGACCCACTACAGATGCCAATAGATGGTTCCACTTCCTGGTGCCAGGTCCTGGGGTGTCCAGAGGATCATGCTGTTTTGCTCCAGCAACAACCTTGGTGGATACGCTTCTGGAGACTGTGTTGTCACTCAAATCATTGCTGGAGAATCACTTGGGGCCCCTAGCCTGCTATATGGGGCTAAAGCCCCAGTGGGAGCTGAATTTATCAACCTCAAAGCCTCAGGCAGCACCTTGGTCCACTCTGCCAGGGAAGCCTTGCCTGTAAGTGTTGGTATTTGTTGTTTGAGGACACTGTTCTTCCTTTCCACCAGGCCCCCAGCCTGGGTGTTTTAGGGCAGGTGGTAATGCCATCATACCTCATTCTCAGCTGCCCATTCACACACATTGTGACCTGTAAAGTGTGTCCCCTGGTCACTGCAAATCCTTCATAACACTCAATTTTTTGCAATCCCTTTCTTGTAGCAACCTGGCTTGCTCATTTACAAGGGAACACCTGTGTCAAGCTGGTAGCTGTGTCAACACAAATGAGAGCGTACTTCCCTCCACTGGGGAGTAGGGGCTGTATGTAATCTACCTGCCATTACTGGCTGTGTTCCTTTATGTATCTTCCCAGAATCGTGTGACAGGTACCTTGGGCACTGGCGTGAGCACGAGGGGCAATTTTGTACAGCATCCACCAAATCGCTACACTTTACTGCTCTGCCTGTCTCTTTGGCTATCATCTTCCAGCCAACATGGGCGTTAGGGTGTCTGCTTTTCTGGTGAATCCAATGGGCAGCTTCCCCCTTGGGATGCACCATTCTAACTTGTACTATAGCATCCGCTACTTGGGAAAAAGGGTGAATGGGCTGCTGCATGAAAAGCCGATAGGTCAGCATCCAGGGTTTGGAGGTGATGCCAGATGTCCCACCACAAGGTTTCCCCCCACGGGACTTTACCCATTATTGTCCATTGCTACTAATACCATTGGCCTATCCACAACATCAGCCCACAGGTTACTGTCCATACACAGTGTTAAGGGTCAGCGTTCATGGGTGATGACCATCCACACAACTCTTAAGTCAACCCATCGACTGCTTTGCCCTGAGCCAGTTTCAAACCAAATAGTATCAGTGGAGGCTTGCACAGCCACCACTGTCCACAGTAGTGGCACACCTTGGCTAGAGCCATCTGTGTACCAGGTATCTGACAGCGGGCCTTCCCTTCTCTTGGAGGAGAAGGGAGGCAGCTCCAGCAGCATGCTAGCCTGTGCTGGGGTGTCATCTTGATATGTCACTGGACCAAGTATAGCCTGTAACTCTTGGGACAATGGTTTGGGAGAGAGAGCACTGTGCTGTTGCAAGTATCCCTGGCATTTTGTCAGTGTAGCTATCCGGGCAATAGCTGACAATGGCTTGGAAAATAGCCCATTGACCCACCCATTTATGGGCAAATCTGTGCAAAGGGTGACAGATCCTGCCCCTGTTAATGGACTAGGAGCTTCTCTGTGCAGGAACCAAAGAACATGCTCTGCTCCCAGCAGTGCTCCCTTGGTGGTACGAGGTCCCCAACTCTCTGTTTGGTCTCCTTTACTTTTATCTCTTGTAAGATAAAAGGTGGTACAGGCCACACCGCAGGGAAACTGCTTTTACATTGGATCAGGGATGTGACCTGAGCAAGGGTGCTACATCCCACCCCAAGCCTCTTTAACCACGAGCAGCGTTTTTTTTTTAGAGATTATGATTTATAACAAACACACAGGAAAATCACAAAATGGAGGACAACCACACAGTACTGGGAATCATGGCCCAACCAAGTTGACATGAATTTTGGGGGGACACGATCCAATCTATGACAGGGTCCTTGGTTGGTTGTCTCGCAGGTGTCTCAGTTTTCTTTCTGAAAGTCAGAAGATCTGAGCAAAGTTGGCAGAGCCCTCAGTCATTTGCGGAGCCACGCCATCACCATACCAAGTGCAAGCGTGGGTCCGGCCCAGTTGCCTATTTTAGTTTTTCACTTACTATTGCAGCTGCGACTGTGTTGCTGCTCGGTTATCTTGGCCGGGGTAGTTATCAAATAATTCCTGAGAGGGCCTCTAAGGTCTCTTCAAGGCCACTCAACACAAGCTATCTTGAAGGGATTTTTACTCCTTTTTTTTTTTTTTTTCCTGCTCTTTTAATTCTTGTTTTGCGCTGGCTGTTACAGGGTGTTCTCAGCATTAGGGGCCTGTTTAGCTCCTCCAACTATCTCTGGTTCCATTATTGGAGGGCTTTGAGCAATGGTTAGGGGATTTTTCCTCTAGCCCCTGAGTCTCCCCTCTTTACAAACCTGCAGACAAGCATTTCTAGCTGCTCATTCTGTTTGAGGACGCGGCTGCTCAATATGTCAGTTGTACCCACACATGCCTGCCCCACATCCGTTTCTACCTGTAACTCTTCCTGCAAAGCTCTTATTCATGCTTCAGCGGCTAACTGGGCCTTGATGGCCAGCCTGGGATTTCCCCTGCAGGAAAACATAAAGGCCAGACCTCCCCACATGAAGGTCACTGCCAACCTGGGATTTTCCTCCCAGATGCCTCACTCCCACTCACCATTTCCTCCATCTCCTGGCTGGCTTGCCAATTGTCCAGGCATGTACAAAACCAAATCCTTTGCCATCAAGTCAATTCTGACTCAGAGCAATCTTATACGTCAGAGCAGAACTGCTCCATCCAAAATCAAAACCAAACCCAGTGCCATCGAGTCGATTCCAACTCATAGCGACCCTATAGGACAGAGTAGAACTGCCCCATAGCATTTCCAAGGAGCACCTGGCGGATTCGAACTGCCGACCCTTTTGTTAGCAGCTGTAGCACTTAACCACAACGCCACCAGGGTTTCCAGAACTGCTCCATAGCATTTCCAAAAAGCAGCTGGTGGATTCCAACTGCCAACCTTTTGGTTGGCAGCCATACACTTTACCACTGTGTCACCAGGGTTCCAGGCATGAACCAGTAACTTGAAATTTGCCTCCAAAATTGGAGGGTGCCAAGAGACCAAAGAAAGAGGCAGGCAACTTCAGTGTGGCGGTGAAGGAGTTCATTATTAGGGAGATTTACACACCAAGGCAGTAGTCCCCACTGGCAGGAGGACCAAGGCAGGTCTCTACACCCAGCAGCAGTGGAGCGGAAGTTTTATAGTGGTCGAGGACAAAGTGGCTCTGAGCCAGAGAGTTACATAAGACTGCCTCAGTAAGGTCACATAGCGGAGGCTTAGAAAACAGCCATGAACTAAAAGAAATAGCAGTGAACTAAAGGAAAGCGTGAGGGCAGCTATGTTCAGCCTCGCAAAGCCTGTTTTCCCCTTCACACCATTTACTTCAGCTTTAGGGACCCCTTGACTCAGCAGCCCCAGCCACATTGCCTTCCAGCTGGGTTGCAGGGCTTGCCGCCCCTTCACCATGATAATGTTTCTTCCTCTACCTGCCTGGAGAAGAGTGAGCAAAGACCAAGGCACTGTTTGATTATCTTGTTTTGTTTCTACCTCTTGCCACTTAACCTCATTAACGGGTAGCACAGCGGAGGCCCAGGCCCTTATTCCCACCACCATCATGCCACTCCCCTCCTGACCCTCCTCCCCACACCCCCACTACTCTCACTCCACCACACACCCCCACCCCCCTACCCTGCCACTACCCCTGCCCCCGCCACTCCCTCCACTTGGTTGAGAGATTCACTCAAGTCTCATAATCCTGAACCTGGCCTCTGGAGCCCTTGTCCTTCCTATTCCAAAAAGTGGTGTGTCTTAGTTTCTTGACACTACTGTAAAATGGGACAGGAGTAATATTAGCATCAGAACCTGTGTAGCTTCGTGGGGAATAATGAGAATCACCATCAGCACAAAGCTGATTCCCATGAGGTAGGGGTCAGGCATACCTCCGCTCTCCAACCTTTTTACCAATTCTGTCACTAGCTGCTCCTTCTATGGCACTCTTTACTTGTGTTCTGGGTTTGATAATCCATTGCAAATTGGCTACACAGAACTCACAGACTGTGCTTACACTTAAGTTGTTTACTTAGAAACAGGGTACAGTTCAGGATCAGGATCAGGATCAACAGGCTGCAAGTCAGGAATCAGGATCAGGAAGCATGTAGGCAGAGTCTCCCTTCTTCAGTTCGGGACAGCTCTCTCAGCTCATCTTGGTCCCCTCAGGACAAGCTCCTCTTGGCCTTGCCATCTGTCACTGCCATCTCTGCTGCTGGACCCCCTTCCGGGCCTCTAGCTGTCTTCAGTGTTACAGCCCTTGACCAATATTACGGTTCTTTTAGGAGATTCCTTGCCTCTTCTCTCTCCTGCTTCTCTTCTTGATTCTTTCTGACAAACCCCTGTGGGGTTGGTTATATATATACGTATATATACGTATATATACGAACTACTCATAAATTTCAAGACATAGCCCTCTCACCAGAGCCACAAACTGACCAATCCCTTCTCCATAGGCCACATATATTTCATTTGCATAGCAAGCAGAGCTGGGCTACAACTCACCTCATTTGCATAGTCTATTGACCAATCCCTGCAAGGTGCCTACCAATCAAAGGACAGGCTACAGCCCAGGGCCAGGCAGAAAGTATTAAACCAAGTTGTTTAAAACTTACCCAGGAAATGTCAATCAACCTGGACAAAAGTAACAATCCCTCTGGGGTAGAAAAGTAGGGCAAAGGGTAACTCCTCAAGCCTTAGGGGAAAAATCTCTCAAGCTATTTTTCCAAAGAACCAAGGCAAAAGGTCACATAAAGGAGCTTATTTCACTACAGCTGCTTTAATGAACAGAAAATTCGTTTCTCACTGTTTAGGAGACAAGAAGTCTGAATTCAGGGCACCAGCTCTAGGAGAAGCCTTTCTTTCTCTGTAGGCTCTGAGGAAAAGTCCTTGTCTCTTTTCGGCTTTTGTTTCTTGGTTCCTTGGCGATCTTCACATGGCGTGGAATCATTCTTTCTCCATCAGTGCTTCTTGCTTCTGTGCCTAATCTGCCATTTTTATATGTCAAAAGTGATTGGCTTAAGACACATCATACTTTGTTATGACCTCATTAACATAACAAAGAAAACCCTATTCCTAAATGGGACTACATCCACAGGTATAGGCGTTAGGATTTACAACACATATCTTGGGGGGACACCATTCAGTCCATAACACAGTGCCTCTGTCAGCATCCCATCCTCTTCATCAAAACTGTCAGGTCTGGGATTTGATTTTACCCTGCTTGCAAGCTAAACTGTTCCGTTTTGCAGATGCTGAGAGAAGACATGAGACTCCTGGGTCAGAGACAAAGGACTTTATTACTCACTGTGCAGCAAGCAACATGAGCATCCAAGTGTTTGCATCAGCTCCCCTCGATCCCCAAGTCCCAAGGGGGCAACACAGAGGATCTGTTTGGATGCCTGCACACAGTGGGTTGTATTACAGAAGGAGAACATCAATCTTGCAGAATCTGCAGCTTTTAGCAAGCAGTACGCAAGCCTGGTCTTTGTCTGGGGGGTGAGGTGGAAGGGACACTACTTCACCTCTGAAGGTTACCAGCTGCATAAAAAAACCTGAGAAATCGCCCATGTAAAACAACAGTCAGGGGAACAACCAGAGTGGAAATAATGAGAATGTTCATGCATTGTGAGGAACATAACCAATGTCACTGAACAACCTGTGTAGAAATTACTGGATGGGAACCTAAACTGCTGTGTAAAACTTCACTGAAAACACAGTAAAATATTATTAAAAAAAACGGTGAAGGCCTTACAGTCTTGGTACATTCAGGAGATGTGTAAGAATGTGAGAGATCAATACAAAACTGTCTCTCAACAAGCTTTTGTCCTTAACTGAAGATGCAGACATCTTCTAGAAGCTAGAAAAGGCAAGGAGACAGATTCTCCCCTAGAGCTTCCAGAAAGGAGCACTGCCCTGCAGACAACTTGATTTTACCCCAGTGAGACCCATGTTGGACTTGCTGAACTATAGAACTGTAAGATAATAAATTTGTGTTGTTTTAAGCCACTACTAATTTGTAATAGTAGCAACAGGAAACTAACACAGTACCCAAATCGTAACCGGTTAATGGGGAATCAATTGGCAAAGTAAAAATGTGGCTTGCAAAGTCCCAGTCCCAGCATCACAAAGCAGAGTATAGCAGGGTGGATTTGGAGCTGAGAAGCAATAGCTTAATAAACCAGTAGTCTGACTGAGTGAGTTCCTGTGGCTTTTTAGCACTTGACATTTCCAAGTACAGATGACTGCGCTGCAAAGTTTCTGCAACCAGACAGCAGAGATTTCTAGTCAAACCCAGTCACTTCCTAGCTGTGTGATCTCATGTGAGTCACTTAACTTACCTAAGCCTCAGTTTTCTCATCTACAAAACAGAGATAATAATAACCAGAAGACCAGTTGCTGTCGATTCTGACTCATGGCAACTCCATGTGTGCCGAGTAGAACTCTGCTCCATAAGGTTTATCAGTGGCTGATTTTTCAAAAGTAGATTGCCAGGCCTTACTTCCAAGTCACCTCTGGTGGCCTTGAACTCCCAACCTTTTAGTTAATAGCTGTCATGTATTGAATCGTGTCCCCCAAAAATATCTGTCAATGTGGCTGGGCCATGATTCTCAGTATTGTGTGATTGTCCACCATTTTATGTGATTTTCCTATATATTGTAAATCTTATCATGATGTAATAAGATGGATTAGTGGCAATTATATTGATGAGGTCTACAAGATTGGGTTGTGTCTTAAGCCAATCCCTTTTGAGATATAAAAGAGAGAAGCGGGCAGAGAGACATGGAAACTTCATACCACCAAGAAAGCAGCACCAGGAGCAGATCACGTTCTTTGGACCTGAGGTTCCTAAGCAGAGAAGCTCCTAGGCCAAGGAAAGATTGACAGCAGGGACCTTTCCTCCAGAGCTGACAGATATAGAAAGCCTTCCTGGAGCTGATGCCCTGAATTTGGACTCGTGGCCTACTAGACAGTGAGAGGATAAATTTCTCTTTGTTATAGCCATTCGCTTGTGGTATTTCTGTTATAGAACTAGATGTCTAAGACAGTAGCCAAACTCTTAACTGTTTGCCACACTCAGGGGCCTGGAGATAATAATGCTGTTGTTAGTTGTCTTCGAGTCGGCTGACTCATGGCAACCTTATGTCTAGCAGAATGAAACATTGCCTTTTTCTGTACCATATTCACAATCATTGGTATGTTTGAGCCCATTGTTGCAGCCACCATGCCAATCCACCTCATGGAGGATTTCTCTTTTTTTTGCTGACCCTCTACTTTACCAAATATAATGTCCTTTTCTAGTGATTGGTCTTTCCTAATAATATGTGCAAAGTGCATAAGATAAAGTCTCGCCATCCTTGCTTCCAAGAACATAATAATAGTACCTACCTTATGTGGTTGTCACGAGGATTAAATGAGTTCATACATCAGAAGCATTTAGCACAACGCCTGACACGTGGAAAGCACTCTATGTGTTAGCCGTTGTTGTTGTTATTACCACCATCCTCATTACCATTACTACTTGGATTGTTGTTGTGTGTCGTCCAGGTGATTCTGACTCATGGCGACCATAAAATACAGAGTAGAACTGCCCCATAGGGTTTCTTAGGCTGTAATCTTCACAAAAGCAGACTGCCACATTTTTCTTCCATGGAGCCACTGGTAGGTTCAAACCGCCAACCTTTCAGTTAGTGGCCTTTCAATTAGCCATTGTACCACCAGAGCTCCTTACTACTGGGAATGCTGAGGACTAATATAGCACCTTCCAGAGAAGTCTGGCTGCCACACAACACTTGGCAATGTTTTGAAGCTACTCTGTACCCAAAGTGGCAGATAGTTGGAATTCCTCCAATTAAGGGGAGGATGTTTTGCTCTTGTTTTGGGGATGTTTTGGTTGGTGGTGGCTTTCCTGCTGTTTAATAATTGCTGTCAGTTCAGCCTTGTCATTACCACTTTAGTTATGGGTGGTTTAGCAAAGCCCTCCATGTAAAACGAGGCACATTTGCATCAGCCCTGTGTGTAGCCTGCAATTTTCCAATAATTAGATTTTTTAAAGACATGCATGCATTTATCTACTCAAATTTGCATCATCCATTCCCCTATTGCCAAAGCAGATGTACACAGTGCCCACCCAGCCCCACTTTGGGAAATAATTTGCTTATTTTCACTCAGTTATTTTTCCATTGCAAAGTAGGAACAAGTGGGGCTGCCAGGTGGTTGAGGCTCTTGTCCCTTCAGAGTGAGAACCATCAAAATAGTCCAGATCAAAGGTGCTAGATCTTTGTTATGGGTTGAATTGTGTTCCCCAAAACTATGTATTGAAGTCCTGGTCCCCGTACCTGTGGGAAATAGCCCATTGTTGCAGCCACCCTGTCAATCCATCTTGTGGAGGGTTTCCCCTCCCCGCCCCCCCGGCCCCGACCCTCTACTTCACCAAACATAATGCCCTTTTCCAGCAATTATTCTTTCTGGGTAGCATGTCCAAAGTTTGGAAATAGCATTTTTCTTTTGTTATGCTAATGGGGTCATACCAGAGTAGGGTGGATCCTAAACCTAATCACTTCTGAGTTATAAAAACAGCAGAATAGACACAGAGATACACAGGGGGAACAGACACCAAGAAACATCAAGGAATGTCAAGGAACTTACAGGAGAGGGTGGCATGTCCTTAGGGACATGGAGGCCCTGTGCTAGGACCTGTCCCAGATCTTGTCTGATGCATCTCTTCATTTGTATCCTTTACGGTTATAATAAATGGGTAACTCCCTTCAAGCAAAGATTAGACTGGCCCAGAAAACAAAACAAGACTAAATGGGCACACCAACCCAGGGACAAGGAGGCAGGAGGGGACAGGAAAGCTGGTAATGAAGAACCTAAGGTGGAGAAGGGGAGAGCATTGACATGTCGTAGGTTTGGCAACTGATGTCACAAAACAATATATGTATTGACTGTTTAATGAGAAGCTAGTTTGCTCTGTAAACCTGCATCTAAAGCACAATTTTAAAAAAGGGGAAAATAATTAAATAGATATATGGGTAACTATAAGTACATGTAATCTCTGTAAGTTCTGTTAGTCATTCTAGCAAATTATCGAAACTATTGGGGGCAATGAGAGCCAGCAGAGAGGTTGACATTTGCCTATTTCACAGAACCTGGAAGGACTGGGTCCTAACTTGTGGAGACCCAGCTCTGGGTGGTTAGGGTAAGATAGCGAAAGTGCCACGTGGGTGTCTGGTGTCAGAATGATGAAATGGGAAAGTGGGGATATGAGTTATCTTTGAATTTTGGAAATTAGCCTTATGCTGGCTATTATTCATGCAGTAACTAAGACAGTCTAAGTCAGACAACAAGAGTGGGGCTGAGAAGAAGAGACCTAAAAAAAAAAAAACCCATTGCCGTTGAGGCAATTCCAACTCATAGTGACCTTACAGGACAGAGTAGAACTGCCCCATAGGGTTTCCAAGCTGTAATCTTTATAGAAGCTGACTGCCGCATCTTTGTCCTATGGAGTAGCTGGTGGGTTCGAACCACTGACCTTTCAGTTAGTAGCCCAGCACTTAACCACTGCACCATCAGGGCTCCTAAGAGGAGGGAACAGGCCTCAAGATATTTGGGGGTGAAATCTCTGGCCCAGAAGCTGAAAGCCTGGATGAGGAGAGAGGGCTGTGTGGGGGACCCTTCAGGTATCTGGCTTCACCACTTGAAAAAACACACACACAAAAAAAAACCTGTTGCCATGTAGTCGATTCTGACTCATAGCAACCCTATAGCACAGAGTAGAGCTGTCCCATAGGTTTCCAAGGAGCAGCCAGTGGATTCAAACTGCCAACCTTTTGGTTAGTAGCCAAGCTCTTAAACCACTGTGCCACCAGGGCTTGGACCCTTACTTGGAGGCAATTCTCGGTTGGAATGCCCTGGGCCTGGCCTGCTCTTCACCAGGGTCATCTCCACTTCCCTGTTATGGATTGTCAGTTATAGGTTGTCAGTTCAGCCTTGCCATTATCACATTAGTTATGGGTGGTTTAGTGAAGCTCTGCATGTAAAATGATGCATATTTACATCAACCCTGTGCGTGGCCTATACTTAGGATTGTAACCCCATTTGGGAACGGGTATTCTTTGTTATGTTAATGAGACAGTATTAGCGTGTTGTTGTTAGGTGCCATCAATCCATTCCAACTCTTAGCGACCCTATGTACAACAGAACAAAACACGTCATTATGCTTGAGCCCATTGTTGTAGCCACTGTGTCAATCCATCTCGTTGAGGATTTTCCTCTTTTTTGCTGACCCTCTAACTTTACCAAGCATGATGTCTTTCTCCAGGGACTGATCCCTCCTGATAATATGTCCAGAGCATGCGAGACACAGTCTTACCATCCTTGCTTCTAAGGAGCATTTTGGCTGTACTTCTTCCAAGACAGATTTCTTCGTTCTTTTGGCAGTCCATGGTATATTCAATATTTGTCGTCAACACCATAATTCAAAGGTGTCAGTTCTTCAGTCTTCGTTATTCATTGTCCAGCTTTCACATGCATATGAGGCAATCGAAAACACCATGGCTTGGGTCAGACGTACCTTAGTCTTCAAGGTGAAATCTTTGCTTTTTAACACTTTGAAGAGGTCCTTTGCAGCAGATGTGCCCAATGCGATGGTGGTTTGATTTCTTGACTGCTGCTTCCACGAGTGTTGATTGTGAATGCAAGTAAAATGAAACCCTTGGCCACTTCAATCTTTTCTCCATTTATCATGATGCTGTTTATCGGTCTAGTTGTGAAGATTTTTGTTTTCCTTATGTTGAGGCTAAAGGCTGTAGTCTTTGATCTTCATCAGTAAATGCTTCAAGTCCTCTTCACTTTAAGCAAACAAGGTTGTGTCACCTGCGTAAAGCAGGTTGTTGAATTTTCCTCCAATCCTGATGCCCTATTCTTCCTCATACAGTCCAGCGTCTTGGATTATTTGCTCAGCATACAGATTGAATAGGTATGGTGAAAGGATACAACCCAGACGCAAACCTTTCCTGATTTTAAACCACACAGTATCCCCTTGTTCTGTTCAAATGACTGCCTCTCAGTCTGTGTACTGATTCCTCATGAGCACAATTAAATGTTCTAGAATTCCCATTCTTCACAATCTTATCCATAATTTGTTACAGTCACATGCCTTTGCATAGTCAATAAAACACAGGTAAACATCTTTCTGGTATTCTCTGCTTTCAGCCAGGATCCATGTAACATCAGCAACGATATCCCTGGTTCCACATCCTCTTCTGAATCCAGCCTGAATTTCTGGCAGTTCCCTGTTGATGTACCGCTGCAACCACTTTTCGATGATCTTTAGCAAAATTTGACTTGAGTGTAATATTAATGATATTGTTCAATCATTTCTGCATTCAGTTGGATCACCTGTCTTTGGAATATTAGTGTATTAGTATTAGTGTAGAGTGTGTCTTAAATCAATCTCTTTTGAGACACAGTGAAATCTGTGAGAGCCAGAACTCAACAGGACTGCCTTGTTTTCCTGAGTCTCGCAAGCTTTCCACCTTTGACAGGGTGCAGTCTTACCACTTTTCTATTGCTTCTTTTAGTGGAAAATATTTGAGTTTTTCTTCTCTGACAGGTTTCTGCCTTACACAGGCTCCACTGTATAAAAGAGATTAAACAAGCAAGCGAGAAGCAGAGATGGGGGAAGAGAGATGCCACGTGAAGATCGCCCAGAAGCAGAAGCTCAAAGAGACAAGGACCTTCCCCCAGAGCAAACAGAAAGAGAAAGCCTTCCCCTAGAGTCGACGCCCTGAATTCTGACTTATAGCCTCCTAAACTGTGAGACACGTTATCAGGAGGGACCAATCCCCAGAGGAAGACATCATGCTTGGTAAAGAGGAGGGTCAGCAAAAGAGAGGAAGACCCTCAATGAGACGAACTGACACAATGGCTGCAACGACGGGCTCAAGCATAACAACAATTGTGAGGATGGCGCAGGACCAGGCAGTGTTCCGTTCTGTTGTACACAGAGTCAACTATAAGTCAAAACCAACTCCATGGCACCTAATAATATAATAAACTGAAAAAATAAATTTCTATTTGTTAAAGCCACCCACTTGTGGTATTTCTGCTATAGCAGCACTAGAGAACTAAGACATCACCCTACCCACCCCAGACCCACAAATGTCATGACTTGACCCATCTGCCACCATGACAGTGGCCACTGGGCTGACATTCACTATGTCAGGATTCCCCACCACTCCAGTCACTGGTCAGGAAGGTAGGTAACTGATTATATCCACCTGGACACCCTCACTGTTCTTTCTCATTACCTTAGTGCCTGCCTTTTGCCCCCTCACACAAGGGATCCTGAGACTTTGTACCATCTCATGACAATTATCAAACCAATGACACAGGAATTGACAAAGCAAGGTCAAAATCCCAGGTACCACGAAGTGTCTAGCCTTCCCGCCAAGCAAGAAAATCCACTAGCCCATGTGACGGTTTTGTCCAAATCAGAAAAAGACACCTCTTTTTCAGGTGCAAATTTTGTTGTGGCTGTTGTTAGTAGTACTTTATTATGCAACTTGAACAGCTCTGCCCTGCTTCCCAGAGTCCAGCATCAACGGCCCCAGCTGTACCCACCCGTTTACCCATTCTTTTATATTTTTTATGGTGAAAATACACATAACAAAATATATGCCATCTCAACAATTTCTACATGTTCAATTCAGTGACTTTGATTACATTCTTCAAGTTGTGCAGACATTCTTGCTATTCTTTTCCAAATGATTCCACCACCATTAACATAAACTCACTGCCCCCTAAGCAAAAACTCTCCCATTTGCCACCCTTCCCACCCCTGGTAACCACTAATAAGCTTTAGTTTCAATACATTTGCTTATTTCATATAAGTGATCATACAGTATTTATCCTTTTGTGACTATTTCACTCAGCCTGATGTTTTCAAGTTTCCTCCATGTTGTAGCCTGCATCAGGACTTCATTTCTTTTTACGGCTGAGCAGTATTCTATGGACCGCCAGAAGAACAAACAAATCTGCCTTTGAAGTACAGCCAGAATGCTCCTTAGAAGCCAAGATGACAAGACTTCATCTCACTTACTTTGGACATGCTCTCAGGAGGGATCAGTCCGTGGAAAAGGACATCACGCCTGGTAAAGTAGAGGGTCAGCAAAAAAGAGGAAGACCCTCAAGGAGACGGATTGACACAGTGGCTGCAACAATGGGCTCAACCATAGCAATGACTGTAAGATGGCGTAGGACCAGGCAGAGTTTTGTTTTGTTATACGTAGGGTCACCATGGATCGAAGCCAACTTAATGGCACCTAACAAGTATTCCACTGGGGTACGACCACAGTCTTGCCTGCTCACACAACCTAGGCACTAGGGGGTACACACACTGCCCCCTCGATGAAGTGACTGTCAGGTTCAGTCTTGGAATTGGGCCTCCAAGACTGACAAGCAGGAGCGATGCCAAAGTGTGGATGAGGCAGGTATACCTGATCCAGGTGTGTATGCCAAGGAGTGTGCATGGTTCTGAGTGCCAGTGGGGGTTTGTGTAGGAGGCAGGTCTCCCCAACTAGTCCAGGACTTGGCTATGGGCCTGGAATCTCCCACCCACCCAGGCTCTCATGTAAGTTGGCATAGCTCTGCAATGGGGATGGTAACCCTGGGATGTGGGGCATTTGAGTCATGCACAATCTGCACAACTATGCTCAGCAGCCCTGGCCAGGCATGGCATCTCTCATTGGACTGCCTGGGGAAATCGGCCCAGTAACTAGTGATGTCATCCAAGTCAGTGACCAATGGGATGAATGAGCTCAACATTTATTTCAGTAGAGGAAATCTTCCAGATCAAAAACCCAGAGTCCCCTTCCCTGGCAGCTTCCCATGGGCATCCTTTCGTTCACAAGGGCGGGAAGGTGGGCACATAGGCCTGGCTGGCACCCTCATTGTCCACAGTCTACAGTTCCGCCTGCTCATCTGGTCTAGGTAGAAGCAGGTGATGTCCCCACTGTTACCAGAGACTAAATCTGTCTGGTAAAGGTGATCTCACCAAAAAGACAAAAGGTTAAAGGTGTTCCATCACTGATGAGATCACTGAACCTGGGGCTACATCTGCCTGGTAACTGCTGGCATCACTCAATCCACGATAGCAGTAAATCTACCTGACAACTGATGACATCACTGATCCAGCACAAGGCTGAACCTGCCTAGCAACTGATGACGTTATCCCACTCTAAATGGACCAACTCTGCCGAAAAACTAGACTTCACTGATCTTACAATGGGGCCAAGGTTTTAAATATGGCTAAAGGTGACCTCACAGATCAAACCAAAGAACTAAATTTACCTAAAGCAGGTGACATCACTGATTCCTGAAAATGGCTAAGTCTTCAGATGTTATCCATATGTATGTGCTGACATCACTGAGTCAACTGGGTGAAAAAATCCACCTGGTAACTGGTGACCTCACTGACCATGTCGAAAAGCTCAATGAGGCTGGTGGCCACGGAACTGGGGAAACTCTGATATACAGCAGTAAACCCACCAAAGACCCCAAACCCACTCCCCCAGCTTGAGTCCCCATGCCAGAAGGTTCTAGACACCCCCCAAAAATCCACTGCTGTTGAGTCAATTCTGACTCACAGAGACCCTATGGAACATAGCAGAACTGCCCCATAAGGTTTCCAAGGCTGTAATCGTTAAGGAAGCACACTGCCACAGCTTTCTCCCGCTGAACAGCTGGTAGATTCAAACCGTCGTTCTTTCAGTTAGCAGTCAAGGGCTTAACCGCTGTCACCAGGGCTCCCTGGACACCCCCTAAAGCCAAAAAACAAAACCTACTGCCATCCAGTCAATTCCGATTCATAGTGACCCTACAGAACAGAGTAGAACTGTCCCATAGGGTTCCAAGGAGTAGCTGGTGGATTCAAACTGCCGACCTCTTGGTTAGCAGCCGTAGCTAGCCGTAGCTGTCAACCACTGTGCCGCCAGGGCTTCAAACACCACCCACTTCCCCCAAAATCAAGCATCCAGACCCTACTTATCTCAAATGGCTTTATTTCCCCAGTGTGGGGAGCTGTGAGTAGGGTCTGTGGTCCCTGTACCTCAAGGAACCCCAGCCCAGCCAGCTCCATCAGGGCCCTCAAAGGGGCAGTGGCCCAGGCTCCAGAGGCTGATCTTTCCAGAATGGAGCTGGTTCTGGGAGGAGCCAGGCCTAGTGTGGTCCATATAGATGACACTCCTCTCTGTGGTCCTGACAGCAGCTCAGGTGGTGGTCCATGGGCATTTGGCCCTCCCTAAGGACACTGTCTGGTGCAAGGGGCGAGGTCTGGCTGAGCTGTTATCCTGGGAATAATACTCGCTTGTGTGGCTACTCTTCGAAGTCTGCCAGCAGGACTCAGTCTAGGGGAGACATGAAATAGAGCAGGTGATGGGGACAGACACATAGATAAGGTGGGAGACTGCCAAGGAGAAGAGAGGGAGAAAAAGGGGGAGAGAAGCACAGAGTAGACAGCAGCCAAAGCACAAGGGAAGAGCAGTGAAAGAGGGGCAAGCAGAAACACACCTACAGAGACCAGGAAAGCAGGACTCAGATGCAGACAGCGACAGATGCCGGAAATATACAAGAGGGACCCAAGCACAGACCTTTGAGTCCAGGTGGGGCTGGGGGCGGTGGTCCCCCGGGGGGCAGCAACGGAGAGTGGCTCAGGGTCTCAGCCATCCAGTCCAGTACGCGACTGCAGTGCCGGACCTGGTGAGCAGAAGGGGAGTCAGGGCAGGAGACCGGCACCCCACCACCCCGCACCCCTGCACATGCCTCCAACCCGATCCCGGGCCCTCACCTCCCGCTCCAGGCCTTTCAAACGCTGCTCGTACTGACGGATCTGTCCCAGCTGCTTCAACGCACTGTCCACCCTTAGGAGGGAGGGGTCAGGCCGGCGCCCATTGCCCACCAGCCCCGCCCCTTGAAGCCCCGCCCCCTGGAGCTCCACCTTCCTCAGGCTCCGCCTCTCGCCCACGCTTTTTGCAAGCCCCATTCTCTGCCTCCTCTCTTCCGGCCCCGACCCCGGAGGCCCGAAGCCCAGTCCCCGACCAGACCCCGCCCTCACTTCTGCGACGTGCGCTTCAGACGCTCAGAGTCGCTCTCCCTTTTGTCCCGCGCGCGCGCCAACAGGAAATTCTCTTTCTGCACCGACTCCCATGTCAACAGCCTCCGCTCGTCGTCTTTCGGAAGGCAGACCCCTGGAGGGCGGAGTCCCGGGTGGGGTCATAAGGCCTGCCCCCGCCTCGGGCCACGCCCCTTCCCAGGCCCAGCCTCCTCACCCAAAACCCACAGGGTGCGCTCTCAGGCCCTGCACAAGTGGGCTTCTACACCCCAAAAAAAAAAAAAAAAAACTGCCCTCGCCTCGTTTCGGACTTACAGCGACCCTACGGAGTAGAAGTGCACTATAGGGTTTCCAGGGAGCGCCTGGTGGATTCGAACCGCCTAACTCTTGTTTAGCAGCATGAACCCTTAACCAGTACACCACCAGGGTTTCCGCTTCTGGACCGGGCCCCTGATATTCCAGGCCCCTTGCTTTGAAAGTATAAGCCCAGCCTATGTGAGTTCCATAAGTACTTCTGGTGGACCTCTACCTTCTTCTATGGCCGTCTTTCCGTTTAGGCCCCGCCCCCTGGGTGTTGCCCTTTGGGATAAGCCCCGCCCTCACGGAAATGCTTGGCGTCCCGGGTGAACGGCAACCTAGTCCAGAGGCTGCGCAGTAGCCGGATGAGAAGGCGCACGTGCGAAATGATGATGAAGGGCGGGGCCAGCGCGGGCCGAGTGTGGAATTCTCGGATGAGGCTGTAGCGCTGGGCCTTCCAGTAGAGGTCACTGTTCCCCTGTACTTTGCCGAACGTGTGGCTGCGGAAGCCAGAGGTCAAGGGTTACCGGAGTTCAGTGGCAGTGGGTAAAGGTTAGATGTCCGGCAATATCTGTTCGCAGTCCAAGGCAGTGGGCAAGGGTCAAAATCAATAAAGTAAGTAGTTACTACAGGATGGCGTTAGAAGTCAAGTTTGGAGAGCCAAGGGTTAGATGTCAAAGGTCAAGTTGGGGAAGGTCTCATGGATTTGGGTACAGGTTGGAGTCAGGCTCAACTATCAGCCTGGTCTCAGGGAGATGATCAGAGTTCAAAGTCCAAGTCAGGAATAGGTTCTGGCTGGGATTAGGGACAAGCTAACTTTGGATTTGCATCAGAAGTTCAGTACTGAGGACAGAATTGAGCAGGCTGGGTTCGAGAATCATGATGGGGTCGAGAGTCAAGCTGGGATCAAGGGTCATGCTGGGTCAAAGTTCATGCAGTTCAGAGGCAGTCAGGCCTCACCTGAACATAGCAATGAGCAGATTGACCAGCAGTATGTTGGCCACGAGCAGGAAGACGACTAGGAGCAGTAGTACCAGCCAGTTGGCATAAATAGAGACACAGGAGCCCAGGCGTGTCCCCGAAGCGTTCGCCCAGAAGCCCTGCTCCAACGAACAGTTGACATGGTCCATGAGGGCCACTGTGAAGAGAGACACTCAGGGATGGCGACATGAAGAAGACAGAAACCCAGGGGGCTGGGGGCACAGGGGACAAAGGAAGGGAAGGACAGAGGTCCAGACAGAGGTGGATAGAGTCCCACGACAGGGCATGTCAGAAACCTAGGGAGTTGGGACCGAGCCTCAGAAGGAGGAAATCGGGTCCTCTCATCCCTCTTTACCATCCATCTCTTCCTGGGGGATCTGCCCAAAAATCTGTAGGTAAGGCCGGTAGAAGACGCGGCGCAGGATATTTGGTAGGTTGCGGTCCTGGGGCCTTAGGAGCCCCTCCGTGGCCACCCCATAGGCAACCAGCCACACGCCAAGGAAGAAGAGGAAGAAGAACACATCCTTCATCTGCCAGGGGAGGAAGATGTGGCAGAGCTTGGCCCCGCTCTTCCTTACTCTGGCCCTGCCCCTGAATCCTAAAGCTAAGCTCCGCTCTTCTCTTCCAGAGCCCATACCTCCCCCTCCCCTGGCCCCATCCCCATCCCTGACTGACACCCGCCCCATGTCCATAACCCCCTGGCCTAGCCCCTTTCTTCCTCTGGCCCCGCCCCTCACCATCTTGTTCACGATGACGATCTTGGGCCCCAGCTGTTTGTTGACTGTGAAAATGTGCAGCAGCCGCACCGTGAAGACCATGAAGTCGAGGCAGAAGACGGTGCGGCCAAGTTCATAGAGGCCGGGGGTCATCCTGGGGTGTGGGGAGACGAGGAGGCATCACTCAAGGGTCACAGGATGCAAAGGAAAACAGGAGCCATCCCAACACCATGCTTCAGATGAGGCCGTGGCCTTCACAAGGCAGGACCCTGGACCCTGTGATTCATCAGGGTTTACTCAGTGCCAAGCTGGGCCAGGAAGGGAGCTGGCACCTTTTAGATACTACTAGCTCAATGAATGAGGGCCTTAGCAAAAAGCTGGAGGTCCCTGTAAGAACTGAGTTGGAAACACTGCCGAAATATCTGCCCAACCTATAAAAGGCAAAACATATAGAATTCCTGCAAACCAACAGGCAAAGAAAAGCAACTTAATAAAAGAGACAACTAAAGTGTCCAACCAAAGAACTAAAAAAAAAAAACAAAACCTGTTGTCATTGGGTCAATTTCAACTCAGTTCCAGCTCGTGAAAACCCCACATGTTACAGAGCAGAACTGTTCCATAGGGTTTTTTGGCTGTCATCTTCACAGAAGCAGATTGCCAGCCTTTTCTTCTGCAGCACTGTTGGGTGGATTTGAACTGCCAACTTTTCAGTTAGCAGCCAACGGCAAACCATTTGCCCTACCCAGGGACCTTCCCATCCACAGGGAATTGGCAAAATGTAGTATGGTTCATCCATTCCATTCTGGCAATCACTGGAAACTTCTCCCTTACAAGCTGAGATCTTTTAATTTTTCCCACGCAATAACTGTCCCTTCCCCTGGAAAGCAATGGGTTTGAAAAAATGCCTAAAGTGTTGCTGCATTCCTAAAGAACGGTAGCATGTAGCCTTAGCCCTTTCGTCTCAGAAGATATTTTATACAAAATACGATAAGGGATAAACAGAAGCACTAATGTCCTGCCAGTTTTTTCACTCTCTCTGTTTAAATACAGGTAGTCCCCAGCTTATGAGAAGTCTCTATTCTGAGGACTCTGTCATAAGTCGGTTCTAACATAAGTTGAATACCTTTTTTTTCTAGTTTTCATTATTACCTTTTATTATCAGTATCTTTATAAATTCTATCTTTATTTGTCTTTGGGCGTTGGAAACATTACATATAAACTCACAGCTTCGACAATGGCACTCCCTGCTTCTCCAGTTATATGCCTGTTATGTAAGCCAAAGGGTCGTTAAATGCAGTTCTTCATAACTCAAATACATCGTAAGTCAGGGACTACCCGTACCTTGTTCACATGGAATTACTTTCTAATATGTCTAAGACAGCAGGAAGCAGGCCTCTCAGTGAATCAAATGAAGAAAGCTTGAATGGGAAGTCACAGTTGTCAACCATCCAGGTTATAAAAGGGAGTATGGCTCCCTTTGTCTCTTGGAAATAGTCACCAACTTGCGTCCACAACAACCTGTCTGCTCTCCTCAAAGGGAGGGGTTCCTAACCGCTCAGACTTAAAAAAAAAAAAAAAAAAACTCATCAAAAGGACTGAAACCAGAATAGCTAATATCTGATTATAACTTAATATAATCTTGAAGAGAAAATAAAAGAGACTTTGTTAAGAAACTTCAGACTGATTTCTATCCCTTGAAGTTCAGAATTTTTGTCTCACTTTTTTTTTTTTTTACCTTATAAAAAGAACAAATTTATTCATTAAATTCTGGAAAAGAGAAGACTTTGATCTGATCATTAGCCAATGATGCTTAAAACCCCTTTGACTGAAATCTGATACAGCATTAAAAAAAAAAAGTATATTTGTAAATACTGACATGGAAAGAATGTCACTACATATTATGGAGAAAAAGTTGCAGAAAATACATAAAATATATTGTTGTTTGTGTAAAAAGAATTATATGTAAATACATAGAGAAAGAATGAGCAGGATGTGCACCAAACTGTTGATGGTGGTAATTTTTGGGAAAGAGAGGACACTTGAAACAATTGAGGAAAATCTTTGGTTTCTGCCCTGTGTCCTTCATTTGTTTAGTTTTGTTCAACAAGGACATATTGTTGCATTTATTTGGTAACAGACTATATTTAAAACATATTTTAAGTTGCTGTAAAATGAGACAGATAAGATTTGAGGAGTTCATAATCTTGGGTGAAGTGAGAGGCAGCCACAATCCAGGGTCAGAGCACCATTGTAAGGGATTTTGGGGTGATGGGGGAGACAGAGAGGGGTCTGGGCCTGAGAAGGATACAGATAGGCTTCTAGAGGCAGGGACTGTAAGGATGAGGCTTGAAGGAACTGGAGGAGTTAGCCAGACATAGGAGAGGAGGGAAAAGTGTTCTAGGGGGGTGGAACAGCATGTGCTAAGACTCAAAGACAAGACAATTTGTCCCCAAAGACATTCTGACCTGCCATTTGCTCTTTCTCTGGACACCAGACAGTATGATCTAGAGACCATGGAAGAAATGAACTAACATTATACAACCCAATCCTGGCAACAGAAAATATCTGAAGGTAGTTCCTCATCATTTGTTTTTAACGAATTAGCTAAGAAATAAATAGAAATGACACTTCTTTTAATGAATTTATAAGCTATGGTGTATGGGTCGATGGAATAAAAAAAAACTGAAAAAGAAACTTTTAAAAAGAAAACATAACCAACACCAGGTAAGACTATACTTGGTCAAGGGTTAAAAAATTAAAAAGGTCAAGGACTGAAAAGTTGACAAAAGATTTGAGCCTCCCTGATGAAATCTGAATCTATGAAATTTAACCCCAGAAAACAGGACATGAAATCATGGCCACAGAGGAAAACTCACCCAGCCAGACACTAGACATTAGCAAAATTCAATACAGACAAAAACATGGATGATAAATATTTCTTCCAAAACTTAACCCAAATAATAATCAAGTAGGAGTCCCCGGGTGGTACAAATGGCTAAGCACTTGGCTACGAACTGAGAAGCCGAAGGTTTGAACCCACCCAGCAGTGCTGTAGAAGAACGTCCTGGCGGTCTGCTTCCAAAAGGTCCCAGCCACTGAAAACCCTGCGGAGCACAGTTCTACTGTGAAAGACGTGCGGTCACCACGAGTTGGAATCGACTTGATAGCAACAAGTTTTTTTGTTTTAATTACCAAAGAAATGCAAAAGTAAGTCCTCGTTGAACAAGACTGAACAAATGAAGAAGGACACAGGACAGAAACCAAAGATTTTCCTCAATTGTTTCAAGAAGCCTCCTGCAGAGGTGACATCTGTCAAGAGCTGGTTGAGAAACACCTGGTAGCCTCCAGACCCAGCACTAAATAGCGGCAGAAGCTGGGTGACTGGCAATGGCGAACTCATTTGCACCCTTGCTCTAAATCTTATCAACCCTAAAGCCAGATATCCAGGTGGGAGCAAACTGTTCTTGGACAACCTTTAGGCGCTTTCAATCAAGAGAAGGTCCCTGGGTGGTACAAACAGTTTGCACTGGGCTACTAGCTTAAAAAGGAGCCATGGTGGCAAAATGATGGCACTTGGCTGCTAATTGAAAGGCTGGCGGTTCAAACCCACCCAGCAGCTCTTCAGGAGAAAGACCTGGCAATCTGCTTCCATAAAGATTACAGCCAACAAAACCCTATGGGGCAGTTCCACTCTATCACATGGGGTCACTATGAGTTGGAATCGACTCAACGGCAACTAACAACAAAAAGAACACTAGTCTAAAAGTTGGCGGTTCAAACCAACCCTGTAGCTCTGTGGAAGAAAGGCCTGGTGATCTGCTGCTGTAAAGATTACAGCCAAGAAAACCCTATGGGGCAATTCTACCCTGGAACACATGGGGTTACCATGAGCCGTAATGGACTCTACCTTAAGGGATTTGTGTCGTTTGTTTTCAGTAACAGGGGTCTTTTGTTTGATTTTTAAGAACGAGCAGAGTTGCAGAATTGGTTTTAAATGCTGTCGATCCCCAGACAATTTAAGAGTTGAGACCCAGGAGTGGGAAGGGTCAGAGGTTGCCATGGGGCCAGGGGTTCAAAGGTCACGGTGCCACTCACCGGCAGCCCATGCCCAGGAGGAAGCAGGTGAGGGCCAATAGGTCACACTGGTTCCAGGTGTCAGCGAGGTAGAGGTGCAGCCGCCGGCGCAGTGGGGTGTGGCTGCAGCCCTGCGGCCCGATGGCCAGGCTGCCCCACTCACTGCCCAGGCTCTGCCGGAACTCCTCGCAGAGGAGGGTGAAGGCCCAGAAGTACAGCAGCAGCTCGAGGGTGCTGATTGTCTCAGGATGGAAGTCAATGAGCAGCACACGGGCAAAGAGCAGCAGGAAGAGCAGGTAGCTTACCACGTTGCCCATGAAGGCCGTCACCGGGGCCCCCCAGAAGTGGGACCAGCGGTGCAGGCACTGACGCCAGCAGGGCCCCCTAGGGCATCTGCTGCGTCTCGGCTGCTTTGACACTCCCAATGGCATCTTCTCTATGGGGTCGGCCAGCCTGGGGGATAGAGAGATAGAAGGGAGCTCTCAATCTGACCTCTGAACTCCGACCTTCACCATGATCAAGACCTCTAACCTTCCACACCTGACCTCCTCCACCTTCATGACCTCTGACCCTGCCTGACCTGTGATACTAAGTCTGAACTCTTCCACCTTGACTTTTGACCCCTGTATATAGCCCCCATATTCCCTGGGTGGTACAAACAGCTAAGCACTCGACTACTAGCTGAAAAGTTAGTGGTTCGAACCCACCCAGAGCCGCCTTGGAAGACAGACCTGGAGATCTGCTTCCAAAAGGTCACAGCCTTGAAAACCCTATGGAGCAGTCCTACTCTGCACACATGGGGTCACCATGAGTTGCAATCAGCTCAAAGGCAACTAACAACAACATATAACCCCTGACCTCTGAATTCTCCCACCATCAAAACTACTGGCCTACCGTATCTGACCTTCTCCACCTTTCTGACCTCTGACCCCTATAATGAACTCTGGCCCCTGTGCCAACCTCTGACACCTGTTTGGCCTTTGACTCCAAGTCCCTGTTCTTTCATGACCTCTGACTGTTTACCTTAGACTATCTACCTGACCTCTGACCCCAAATATGATCTCTGATCCCCTCTTACGTTCATGAGCTCAGCTCCCCAGCTTTGACAGTTCATGACCCTGAAACTCATCTGTGGCCCACAAATTCTGGTATCAGATTATCAGCCTAATTTTCTCCTAAGAAGCCCTGGTGGTGCAGTGGTTAAAGCAATCAGCTGCTAGCCGAAAGGCTGGCCATTCAAACCTACCCAGCAGCTCTGTGGGAGAAAGGCCTGGCAATATGCTCCTGTAAAGATTATCATTGTTATTAGGTGCTGTCAAGTTGGTTCCAACTCATAGCGACCCTGTGTACAACAGAACGAAACACTGCCCAGTCCTGCGTCATTCTCACAATCGTTGCTATGCTTCAGCCCATTGTTGCAGCCACTGTGTCAGTCATCTCACTGAGGGTCTTCCTCTTTTTGGATGACCCTCTACTTTATCGAGCATGATGTCCTTCTCCAGAGACTGGTCATGTCCAAAATACGTGAGAAAATGTCTAGCCATCCTCGCTTCCAAGAAGCACTCTGGCTATACATCTTCCAAGACAGACTTGTTCATTCTTCTAGAAAACCCTATGGGGCAGTTCTGCACTGTCACAGGGGGTTGCTATGAGTTGAAAACCGACTCAGCAGCACCCAACAATAACAATTTTCTCCTATGATCTTCCTTTCCCCTTTCTGATCTCTGACCATACAACCATGTTTGACGTCTGAATTTTGACTTTCCTGGGCCACTCATATCTCTGACCCATCTCACTTGAGTTCTGATCCTCTGTCTCAATTTTATCCTGACTCTTGATTCTGACCTCAAATCAGAAACACCAAAATTAATTATGCTAATAATAAGAAATTTTAAAAGTTAACAGAAAAAATGCCCTGGCTTGGAGAAGCATCCTCTTCTTAAAGACTAAGCAGAAACAAAATAGCCAATACGTGGAAACAACCCAAGTGTCCATCAACTTATGAATGAATAAACAAAATGTGGTGTATCCATACAATGGAATATTTTTCAGCCATAAAAAAGGATGAAGTACTGATATTTGCTACAGTATTGATGAATCTTGAAAACATGCCAAGAAACCAGTCACAAGATCACATAGTACAGGATTTCACTTATATGAACTATCCAGAATAGGCAAATCTAAAGAAACAGAAAGTAGATTAGTGGTTGCCCAAGGCTTGGAGGGGGGTGGAGGAGTGACTTCACACCTCAGTTATTTCATCCATAAAACAGAGTTAGTAATAGTTCCTAATCACATAGGGTTGTTAAGAAAATTAAATGAATTAATTTTCAAAGGGATTTAGCACAATGGCTATCCACTGTAAATGTTCTTTAATGTCAGCTATTGTTATTGTCATTACTACCATCATCATCATCATCATTATATGGTGCAAAAGTTGGGAAACCACTAGGCAAAGACACCATTGTTGATACTAATGCCAAACACTAGGATCTTCATCCCAACTTTTTCACTGGTCTATTCTTTTTTCACATTTCTCTTCTATTTTGTACATTTTCTCTTAAAAATGTATATATACATTTTTAAATTTGACTTGTTTTATGAGGCATGTAGTGGGCTTTCCTTCTGCGATATTGGAGAGTGAAGTCTTCCCTTCCCTCATTTGTGGATCTGGCTAGAGATGGAGGATGCTAAAATGGGAATAAATGTGGGCCTCTTTCTTTGTTTCTTTATTACCATGGATTTAAACTCTTACACACACATACACCATTCAACAAAATAAATAATACATGTATTAATAATAGCAATAGAAACAATAATCCATATTAATTGAACATTTACCATGTGCCAGGACCTATGATATGTGTTTTACACACATTATCTCAGTGACTCCTCCCAACATTATGGTATATTGTATTACTATTGACTAAATACTTTGGTTCTCATCCAGTGATGCCCCTTCATGTGGGAGAATCAGGAACTTGGGAGTTGCCATAGGGTGTGATTTTGCCAATGAAATGTGGGCAAAAGTCACACAATGCCACTTCTATCTGGATGCTTTAAAAGCCAGTGCATAGTTCACCAGCTCTCTTTTCCCTCCGTCATGGGACCAGAAACTTCCCAGATAGGGGCTACTCACCCATCTCCAAGTTGAAACCTCATGGAAGAGACCCATGGTCAACCCACAAATGTAGTATAAGTGAGAAATAAACCGTTCTTATTATAAACCACTGAGATTTTTGGATTCTTTGTTATTGCAGCATCACCCAACCAAACCTGACTAACACAGGTTGTTGTTGTTGTGTGCCGTCAAGTAGATTCTGACTCAGAGCAACCCCATCTGACACAGTAAAACTGCCCCATAGAGTTTTCTAGGCTGTAATCTTTACAGGAGCAGATTACCACATCTTTCTCCCACAGAGCCACTGGGTGGGTTTGAACCACCAACCTTTCAGTTAGCCAAGCATTTAACAATTGTGTCACCAGAGCTCATTGATTAACTCAGGAAAAACCTATTATTTATTGATTAACACAGGAAAAACCTGTTATTTACCTTCATTTTGCAAAAAAGAAAAATGGGGCTCGGGGTGAAGTCCTTCAGCACCTCCACTATGTGCCACTGTGTGGCATTATCAGAAGTTTGATATAAATACTCTACTTCATTTTCTCAGGGGTGATTTTTAAAATGCGGAGCCCTGGTGGTGCAGTGGTTCAAGCATTCAGCTGCTAATTGAAAGGTCAGCGGTTCAAACCTACCAGCTGCTCTGTGGGAGAAAGATGTGGCAGTCTGCTCCTATAAAGATTACAGCTTTAGAAACCCTATGGGGCAGTTCTACTCTGCCCTATAGGGTCAGTATGAGTTGGAATCAACTCATCGGCAGTGGGTTTGGTTTGGTCTGATTTTTAAAACACCTCCATCAGTATCATGACATAGTCATTCAGAGCAAGGGACCTGGAGTCTGAAAAAGCAATAGATGAAAGATTCCCAAATGGGCCCAATCTATCCTATTCTACTTGCCATGTAAATCTGGCAAATATGAGCAAATTGATTTCCAATGATGACCTCCTTGGTGGCAGAACAAAGCCTTGAACCAAACCTTGAGGTTGGCACAACCAAGCATTTGGGAAACCTTCTCAGTATCTTTAGTGACTCAATGAAGCCTCTATGTCTCAAAGCCCCAGTTCACATCTCTGACCTTGCTCCCAGGCCCTGTTGCTCCTAAAGCCGCCTAGGGTGCTCTGATTTCACACAGTGCCGGGGTCATCACTGACCCCAGCTCCTACTCACCCGAAAGGCCCTTCCCCATTCATGCCCTTATCCATGTCAAACTCCAGGTCCTTCGGTGCAAACTCCTCTCTGGACTTCCTAGTATAGAGGGAAGCACAGAGTAAGAATGGGGAGAATAGATGAATTCCCCAGACAGATCCACACTTCTTCACCTAGAGACATGTCAAAGAGGCAGAGATGCTCCTCTAGAGTCATCCCAAAGGGACCTTCCCGAAGAGGCTGGGCTAGAGGGGCAGAGGAACTGCACCTAGAGACACCACAAAGAACACCCCAAAAGCTTGCCTCCCAGAACATGCCCCCAAGTCTAAGCAGTGGACAGACCAAGTGGGAAAGGTGGAAGGTGGGCAGAAGTGACCAGGAAGGAAAAACTGAGCACCCCTCTCTTTCAAATCTAACCCCAGGGGACTGACCTGAAGGTGATGAGGTCAGTGTAGATGAGTGGGGGGCAAAAGAAGGTGAGAACCAGGGCCCAGACAGGCGTAGTGGTGTCCATCGCCCCCCACCATTTCTGTGTCAGCAGAGACTGTGGGATATGGGCATGATTAGGAGCATGAATCTCCCCCCCACAGTCCCTAAGATCCCAGGCAAGGGTTGGGCCACAGCTCCAGACCACAGAGCAAGTGCCCAACATGGGAGCAGAGAAGGAGGTTGTTAAAGGGGAAGATAACCTGTCCCAGGTTTTGGCCAGTACAGTTAAACAGCCAATATTGATTTACACTATATGTCAGATACTGGGTTAAGTAAGCGCTTTGCATGGATTAGCTCACTTAAACCTCACCATACCACCAAGAAAATAAGTACTAGTATTTTCTCCCTTTCCCCTTTTCATAAATGAGGAAATTGAGGCACAGATTAAGGAACTGGCCCAAAGAAACAAAGCCAGCTGGAATCCATGAGTTTAACCATTATTCAAAGCAAAGGACTCTGGGTAACTGTTTGCAATGCCAGTCAAATCATTCCAGTAGGTGAGGATGGAACTTCCTGTTGAGGTAATCAGGACTTCCTGCTGAGGTGGAGAGAACTTCCTTTACTGGAGGTGAGCCCCTGACAGATTAAGATTAAAAATACTGAGAAACATTCCAAAATGGCAGGATTGGCAGGATGGACGTGACTATGGGGACAAGCAGGACTTCCTGAGGGAGAGGGTTTACTATAGGATGGGTGGAATTTCCTAAACAAGTTTGCCTATGTTCAAAAACACTAAATAATTCTCCAGTGAGGTCACTCTAATTGTTGAGAACTGGAATTAGGGACCTCTTAAAGAATGAGATGGACTTCCTGTGGATGAGGAGGGACTTCCTGTGGGAGTGGGAAGAACTTCCAGTGTGAGAGATTGGACTTCCTATTATACTGTATTGGAGTGGAACTTTTTAGGAGGGTGGGCTTTCCTGTGGGAAGGTTGGTTTTACTGTGGCAGTGGTGGAACTTCTTATGGAAAGAGTGGCCTTTCTGGAAGAACAAGCCTTCCTGGAGGAGGGGTGGTCTCCAAAGGGAAGAGTTGACCAAGACCATGAACTTCCCATG
This sequence comes from Loxodonta africana, assembly GCF_030014295.1. Taxonomy (NCBI): domain Eukaryota; kingdom Metazoa; phylum Chordata; class Mammalia; order Proboscidea; family Elephantidae; genus Loxodonta; species Loxodonta africana. The sequence continues at coordinate 16,554,155 of NC_087352.1, forward strand.
ATGGCAGGGGCTGATAACCCACAGTTCTCAGGGTCCAGTTGGTAATTGACTGGGTCTCTGGGGTCTTGGATACTCACCTGTACCCCATCCTGGGCAAAGAAGGCACGGGCGTCAGCCTGCATGGCAAGCTGGAGGCAGGTGGCATTCCCCCAGAGTGGGCAGCGGCGAAGGAGTAGCCAGGCAGCCCATTTCTCATCACTGCGGTAGCACTGGCCAAAGAGGCCTGAGGGCAGGGGACTTATGTGAGGGGAGGGAAAAGGAGTGGGGGACAGGGTTATGGAGAGGTGTGAGGAAACTTAAGGGGAGGGGTAGGGGCATGAGATGAGTAAAGAAATGCACACATCCCTCCCATGGTAGCCTCCCTGCCTCCACTCCCAAACACTCCTGCCTCACGCACCAACACCCAGCCCCTCAAACTTGGCCGCCAGGTCCTTCCTCCGTTCTGCCTCCTCAGCCTCCGATTCCATGCGTGCCAGCGCTCGGAGCAGTAAACAGGCCCCAAGAGCTGAGGCCACAGCATTGGGGCTCTGGAGAAACAGAGAGAAGGGTCATGGACAGGGTCAGAATTTGGGGTGAGGTTCAGAGAGGATCAGGGACGGGAAAAGAAAGACAGTGATTGGGGCAGTGACTTAGTTATCTAGTGCTGCTATAATAGAAATACCACAAGTGGATGGCTTTAAGAGAGAGAAATTTATTTCTTCACAGCCCAGTAAGCTAGAAGTCTGAATTCAGGGCACCCACTCCAGGGGAAGGCTTTCTCTCTCTGTCAGCTCTAGAGGAAGGTCCTTGTCATCAGTCTTCCCTTGGTCTGGGAGCATCTCAGTGCAGGAACCTCAGGTCCAAAGGATGCACTCAGCTCCCGGCGCTTTCTTGGTGGTATGAGGTCCCCACGTCTCTCTGCTCACTTCTCTCATTTATATCTCAAAAGAGATTGGCTTAAGACACTAATCTTGTAGACCTCATCAATATAACTGCCACTAATCCATCTCATTACATCATAATGATAGGATTTACAACACATAGGGAAATCACATCAGAGGATAAAACGGTCGACAATCATACACTCAAACAAGGGAATCATGACCTACCCAAGTTGGCATATATTTTTGGGGGACACAATTCAGTCCATGACAGGCAGAGACAGGCTCAGAGGTCATAAAACAAGAAATGGGGTCATCAGAGGCCAATAGTGAGGTAATGTTTGTAGGTGGATCTGGAGGAAACTGAGCATCAGGTGAAAACATCAGAAATCAGATGTTTCAGAGCCCAGGTATACAAGTCAGAAGTGGGGCTGGAGTCAGAGCCAGAAGGCATATTTGGAGTTAGGCATCTGAGGTTAAGCCCAGAAGAGCTAGATGGTGCTCGGCTACCACCAGCAACAGCTCTGACAGGGATCACAATAGAGGGTCCTGGACAGAGCAGGAGAAAAATATAGAACAAAATTCAAATTCACAAAAAAGATCAGACTTACTGGTCTGACAGAGGTTGGAGGAACCCCCAAGACTATGGCCCCCTGACACTCTAGTAATTCAGAACTGAAGCCACTCCCAAAGTTCACCTTTCAGCCAAAGATTAGACAGGCCTATAAAACAAACAATAACACATGTGACAAATGTGCTTCTTGGATCAATCAAGTATACAGGACCAAATGGGCCACACCTGCCCAAAAGCAAGACAAGAAGGCAGGAAGGGACAGCAAAAGTGAATGAATGGAAACAGGGAACCCAGGGTGAAAAGGGGGAGAGTGCTGGTACATTGCAGGGATTGCAACCAACGTCACAAAACAATCTGGGTATAAATTTTTGAATGAGAAACTAATTTCCTCTGAAAACTTCCACCTAAAGTGCTATAAAAATTAAAAAAAAAGAAAGACATCAGAGGTTATAAGACAGGTCAAGAAGCATTTGAAAATGCCAACAAAAATGGCAGTGTATGGTACTCCAAACTCTATTCCTCCGTAAAAGCAATGAATAAGCTGACAAAAACTGTCAGAGTCAACTTTTTTGGAACTCTAGAATCTAATAAAAATGTATAACAACCACAGGAATGCTTAATGAAGAAAGAAACTTCTGAATTTTAGTAAGAGAGCACTGTGGCATTCTAACTTACCCACTTACTACTTCCCCACTCCTCTGCTCAGCTGTAGGCATGAAGACAGCAGCCTAAGTTCCTGGTGCAGGTTGCTGATACCACAGGAAGCAATTAGGACCTTATTTTCAAAGAACTGTGCTTATGTTTTTGAACCTGTCTGAAGCCTCAATGAACAATCAGCTCAACAGACAGCCTTTGCTGTGTCTGTCTCTGAGCTTTCCCAGAGCAGAAGCAGCTTCCCAGGTGCTGCAAGCATTTAAAAGCAAAAGTATTAGCCAAAGTCACTGAAAACAATGGATAATAGTTGGAGATGCAATAGATAGACTGAAAAGCCTGGGAAAGAAGTCTTAAGAAAGAGATATTTCTGGGAATAAAGGCTTTGAAAAGCTCCCATGTGTACACCAGGGCATCTTGAAGGCCATGCATATTTCCAGGACTGAATACATGCTCAAAAAAGAGATGAGAAGACCCTAAGGTTCACCTCTGGCTGACCTTTAGGCTCTGCACAAGCAGGACGTGGAGGTTAAGATACAGTTGTAAATGACCTGGCTAAGCATTGAAGGAGTTCCCCAACACAGAGCCAGTCTGCAAAGACTGGACAAGCGTTAGTTTCCATTTTGAGGTTTTTTTGTTTTTGTTTATTGGCTCTATATGTTTAAGGAAATCATGCCAAATCACTAGCTGATAACTAAGCAAATGGAACAGAGACTTCAGGGGCCGTACATGACAAAGAATACAGCCTTTACAAAAGTAGTTTAGAAAAGCCACTAAACAAACACCAACAACCCACAAAAAGTGGTAACACCAAATCCTAGGGGTGGAGGAGAAGCAGATTTTCTGAGTTGCCACATTATAATATTCAAAATGCTCAGTTTTCAACAAAAAATCACAAGGCATACAAAGAAAGTATGGTCCATTTACAGGAGAAATTAGCAGACGCTATCCCTGAAGAAGCCCAGACATTAGACTTACCAGACAAAGACTTTACGTTAACTGTCTTAAATATGCTAAAATTTTTTTTAAAAAAAAAGCTCAAAAAAAACAGGAATAGTAGAAAGCCCTCAATGTGATAAAAGGCATGTCACAGATTGAATTGTGTCTCCAAAAAATATCTGTCAACTTTGCTAGGCCATGATTCCCAGTATTGTGTGACTGTCCACCATTTTGTCATCTGATGTGATTTTCTTATGTGTTGTAAATCTTACCTCTATGATGTTAATGAGGTGGATTAGCAGCAGTTACGTTAATGAGGCAGGACTCAATCTACAAGATTAGGTTGTGTCTTAAGTCAATCTCTTTTGAGATATAAAAGAGAGAAGCAAAAAGAGAGACATGAGGATCTCATACTATCACAAAAGGAGCACTGGGAGCATAGCACATTTTTGGACCTGGGGTCCCTGTGCTGAGAAGCTCCTCAACCAAGGGAAGATTGATGACAAGCACCTTCCTCCAGAACCAGAACCACAGACATAAAGCCTTCCCCCGGAGCTGGCACAATGAATTCAGATTTCTAGCCTCCTAAACAGTGAGAGAATAAACTTCTGTCTGTTGAAGTCACCCATTTGTGGTATTTCTGTTATAGCAGCACTAGATAGTGAAGACAGAATCTGCTACTGTGAGTGGGGTGCTGCTCTAAACAACACCTAAAATGTGGAAGTGGTTTTGAAACTGTGAATAGTTAGAGGCTGGAAGAGTTTTAAAGTACCTAATAGTGAAAACCCAGATTGCCTTGAAGAGACTATTATTCAACCACTAAGGCCAAAGATGAAGAAATGAAGATTATTACCAACTTCTGCAGTCTGAAATTGATCAAACATACAATCAGGACGCATTGATAATTACTGGTGATTGGAATGTGAAAGTTGGAAACAAAGCACAAGGATCAGTAGTTGGAAAATATGGCTTTGGTATAGAAACAATGCCAGAGATTGCAGGATGGAATTTTGTAAGACCAATGACTTCTTCGTTCCAAATAGCTTTTTTCAGCAACATAAACAATGACTATACATGTGGACCTCACCAGATGGAATACACAGGAATCAAATTTACTACATCTGTGGAAAGAGAGGATGGAGAAGCTTAATATCATCAGTCAGAACAAGGCCAGGGGCCAACTGCAGAACAGACCATCAATTGCTCATATGAAGCTCAAGTTGAAGCTGAAGAAAATTACAGCAAGTCCACATGACCAAAATATGACCTTGAATATATCCCACCTGAATTTAGAGACAATCCCAACGGTAGATCTGATGCACTGAACACTAATGACTGAAGAACAGACAAGTTGTGGGATGACATCAAGGACATCATACAAGAAGAAAGCAAAAGGCCATTAAAAAGAAAGAAAAGACCAAAATGGATGTCAGAAGAGGCTCTGAATTTCTCTTGAACTTAGAGTAGCTACAGTGAAAGGAAGAAATGATGAAGTAAAAGAGCTGAACCAAAGATTTCAACGGGCAGCTTGAGAAGACAAAGTAAAGCATTATAATGACATGTGCAAAGACCTGGAGTCAGAAAGCCAAAAGGGAAGAACATGCTCAGCATTTCTCAAGCTGAAAGAACTGAAGAAAAAATTCAAGCCTTGAATTGTGATACTGAAGGATTCTATGGAAAAAATGTTGAATGACACAGGAGGTATCAAAAGAAGATGGAAGGAATACACAGACTCATTGTACCAAAAATATTTGGTTGACATTCAAGAGGTAGCATATGATCAAGGACTGATGGTACTGAAGGAAGAAGTCCAAGCTCCACTGAAGTGAATGGTGAAAAACAAGGCTTCAGGAATTGAAGGAATAACAATTGAGATGTCTCAACAAATGGATGCAGCGCTGGATGTGCTCACTCATCTATGTCAAGAAATTCGGCCAACCGACTAGAAGAGATCCATATTTGTACCCATTCCAAAAAAAGGTGATCCAACAGTACGCAGAAATTATCAAACAATATCATTAATATCACACACAAGTAAAATTTTGTTGAAGATCATTGAAAAGTGCTTACAACAGGACAGGAAGCTGGCAGAAGCTCAAGCTAGATTCAAAAGAGGATGTGGAATGAGGGATATCATTGCTGATATCAGATGAATCTTGGCTGAAAGCAGAGAATACCAGAAAGATTTTTACCTGTATTTTACTGATTATGCAAAGATATTCAACTGGATTATAACAAATTATGGATAGCATTGTAAAGAATAGGAATTCCAGGACCCTTAATTGTGCTCATGAGGAACCTGTACATAGACCAAGAGGCTGTGTGGCTTAAAGTCAGAAAAGGTGTGCATCAGGGCTGTATCCTTTCATCAAATTTATTCACTCTGTATGCTGAGCAAATAATCGAAGAAGCTGGGCTATATGGAAAAGAACAGGGCATCAGGATTGGAGGAAGACTCTTTAACAATCTGTGATATGCGGATGACACGACCTTGCTTGCTGAAAGCGAAGAGGACTTGAAGCACTTACTGATGAAGATCAAAGACTACAGTCTTCAGTATGGATGCACCTCAACATAAAGAAAACACAAATCCTCACAACTGGACCAATAAGCAACATCATGATAAACAGGGAAAAGATTGAAGCTGTCAAAGATTTCATTTCACTTGGATCAACAATCAACGCCCATGGAAGCAGCAGTCAAGAAATCAGATGAAGTATTGCCTTGGGCAAATAAGACCTCTTTAAAGGGTTGAAAAGCAAGGATGTCACTTTGAAGACTAAGGTGTGCCTGACCCAAGCCATGGTATTTTCAATCGCCTCATACACATGCAAAAGCTGGACAATGAATAAGGAAGACTGAAGAAGAATTGATGCCTTTGAATTGTGGTGTTGGCGAAGAATACTGAATATACCATGTATTGCCAGAAAAATGAACAAATCTGTCTTGAAAGAAGTACAGCCAGAGAGCTCCTTAGAAGTGAGGATGGGGAGACTTCATCTCATGTACTTTGAACATGTTATCAGGAAGGACCAGTCCCTGGAGAAGGACATCAAGCTGGTAAAGTGGAGCGTCAGGGAAAAAGAGGAAGACCTTCAAAACATGGACTGGCACAGTGGCTACAACAACGGACTCAAGCATAGCAAAGATTGTGAGGATGGTGCAGGACCAGGCAGTGTTTCATTCTGTTGTACATGGGGTGGCTATGAGTCGGCACTCAATGGCACCTAACGACAACAACAGATGCAAAAGAATGAAGCTGGACCCCTTACTGAAGCCTCCGCCGAGACATCCCCCTGCCCTTGGCTGCGGTTCCCCACCCCGCTCACAGCCTGCCAAGCTACAGCTTCTAACTGTGGTTTGGCCTGACCAGCCTGCGGCCATAACCACAGTTTCAATCTGGTGCCAGAATCCTACACATGCACAAACCAAGATTTTGGCGCATGTGCAGGACCTGAAGAGCTGTGTCCTCAGTCTGTCCTTGGACCTGAATATTACCGACATGATTCAACATCCAGACCTCCAAATAAGGACATGGGAGGGTTAAGGGCAGAGAGTTCCAGGCATCAAACCCAACCCCCAGAAGCCCCCTCAGACAGCGAGCACGTGGCCTTATGGTCGCTAGACCCCGAGTTGCTCCTTGTCTGCGCAGACAATAAATTTCCACTTTCTGTTTCCCTTGCAACTGGTGGTGTGGCATCCGTCTTATTTCAATCAGCTAATAGGACAGGACAAGAACCCTCGTTCCGTTACATTACCTCACACCACACACAAAAATTAACTCAAACTGGATCAAAGACTTAAATGCAGGAGCTAAAGCTATAAAAGTCTTAGACGAAAAAATAGAGATGACTCTCCATGGCATTGGATTTGGCAAATTTTTTAAGATATGATACAAAAAGCACATGCAACAGAAGGGAAAAAAAAAGATAAGTTGGACTTTATCAAAATAAAAACTTCTACCCATCAAGGGACACTACCAAGACAATGAAAAGACAACCCATAAACGGGAGAAAATATTTGCAAATCATATATCTGATAAAGGTCTAGTATTCGGAACATATGCAGAACTCCAACAACTCAAAAACAAAAATCTATGCTGAACCCATAGCCTGATAGGCTGAAAACAGCCCAGTGCTGAAGGAGAACTCTTAAGCCATTTCTATAGCATAAAAGTAGGCTCCATCTTGGATCGTATTCGAGTCTCATGACTCTTTAACTTCCCACGCATTTTTCAAAAGTGTCCCAACATCTCTATCCCACCTGTACTAATCTAGGACCTCATCTTGGTTGCCTGGAAGACTCCAACTTTACCTTCTTAACTGGCTCCCTACCTCTAGCTGTGTTCCCTTCTACTTTGCAGTCACGAGTGTAACTATGTTTCAATGACTTCCCATCAGCTAGAGGGTAAAGTCTAACCTCCTTATACATGCAAGGATTTTGAAAGAATGAGATTGATTATACATATGGACATGGAAAAATGCCCAATATATATTGTTTACTGAAAAAGCAAGTTACAAAAAATGCGCAACACGCAGAAGAAGGAGGGAGAGACAGAGGAGGAAGGAGGAAGGAAGAAGTAGGAGAAAGGAGAACGGAAGAGAAGCAGAAGGAGAAGAGGGAGGGAGAGGAAGGAAGAGGAAAGAGAAAGAAAGAAGGAGAAGAAGGAGGGTGGTATTTTAACCAGATTCCCCGGGTGACTTTTTTGTTTGTTTTAGTTGGGGGCGGGGGGGCGCGGGGTAACATAAAGGCCTGAAGATCTGCTTCCAGAACTAAAACTAAAAAATCAGTCATTGAAAACTCTATGGAGCACAGTTTTACTCTGACACATGGTGTCTCCATGGGTCAGAGTCACTGAATGACAAGGCGGTTAACTGTTAGGTATTGCTATTTCGAGCCCCAGTGGCAGAGTGGTTAAGCACTTGGCTGTTAACCAAAAGGTCAGTGGTTCAAATCCACCAGCCACTCCACGGGAGAAAGATGTGACAGTCTGCTTCTGTAAAGATTACAGCCTTGGAAACCCTGTGGGCAATTCTATTACAGAGTCGCTATGAGTCGGAATCAACTTGACAGCAATGAGTTTGGTTGTATTGCTATTTCATCTTGTGGATGTGCTATAATTGGTTCAACCAATCTCCCATAATCAGGCATTAAGGTTTCTCTTATTCTTCTGTTATTCAAACAATGCAGAGATAAACATCTTTCCATAGAAATATTTTAGTACTTGTCCAAGACATGGGATTATTTCCTTAGACGTGGAGTTGGTAGGTAAAATTTTTGTTTTATTATGAAATATTTCTAGCATGTAGAAAAACAATAGGTAATAATATAATGAGTTCATGGCTTCCGCCTCCAGGCTCAAAAATAAATTTACAAATAACAACGCCCCGTGTTCCTTTCCTGATTACATTCCTTCCTCCCTACCCTGAAGAATAAACTCTCTGTCCTTACTTGTCATTAGTTGGCACAGTGGTTAAGTGCTTGGCTGCTAACCAAAAGGTCAGGCATTCAAACTCACCAGCCACTCCATGGAAGAAAGATGTGGCAGTCTGCTTCTGCAGAGGCTGTTGTTGTTGTTAGGTGCCATTGACTCGGTTCTGACTCATAGCAACCTTATGCACCACAGAACGAAACACTGCCCAGTCCTGCGCCATCCTCACAATCGTTATGCTTGAGCCCATTGTAGCCACTTTGTCATTCCATCTCATTGAGGGTCTTCCTCTTTTTCATTGACCCTCTACCAAGAATGATGTCCTTCTCCAGGGACTGGTCCCACCTGATAACATGTCCAAAGCACGTGAGACAAAGCATCACCATTCTTGCTTCTGAAGAGCATTCTGGCAGTATATCTTCCTAAACAGATTTGCTCATCTTTCTGGCAGTCCATGGTATATTCAATATTCTCCACCATAGAGATTACAGGCTTGGAAACCCAATTTATCAATTCTATTCTGTCCTACAAGGTCACTATGAGTTGGAATCGACTCAATGGCAATGGGTTTGGTTTGTTTTTTTTCTTTGTTTGTTTTGGTGTTTGTCAAGTCCAGGCACCTTTGCATACTTTTGCAACATTTATCCATACGCAACACTTGTTTTGTTTTAAAAGCACTGTGTAACAGCCAAAATGACCATAAAGAGATGAATAGGTACATAAAATGTGGTACATACATATACAATAGAATACTACTGAGCCATAAAGAGAAACGAAGTCGGGCAGGACTAACTGCCTCCATGAACTACAGCCTCCTTTGCCAGGATACCAGAAGAACTGGATGGTGCCCGGCCACCATTACTGAACATTTTGATCAACGAATCAGTAGATGAATCCTGATCGAAGGGGGAAATGTGGAATGAAATTTTAAATTCTTACAGCATCCAGACTTACTGGACCTACTGAGACAGAAGGAACCCCTGAATCCACTGCTCTGAGAAAATTTTCAAGCCATTAACTGAATTTATCCCCGGAGGTCATCTTTAAACTAAACAACAGTGTAGCTAAATTAGTAAAGAATGTTCGACATGAACAATGCACTCTTGTAAAGAATTATCTATGTGAGATCAAATTGTCAACGGTAATTCTAAAGCACAGATGAGAAGTTTAGGGGGTAATGCATCTAAATTCACAGTGGTAAAACAATACGGGTAGAAACAGTGAGAATGATGACGCACGTAAAGAATGTAACCAATGTTAGTGAATCATGCAAGTAGACACTGATGAATGTGTCTGCCATGTATATTTTCACCAAAATTAAAATAAAAATTAAAGAGAGAAATGAAGTTCTGATGCATGTCACAACATGGGTGAAGCTTGAAAGCGTCATGCTGAGCAAAACTAGTTGCAAAAGGACAAATACTGTATGATCTCACTTACATGATATAAGCAAATAAGTAGAAACCAAAAATTATTAGCGGTTACCAGGGGTGGAAGGGAGAGGGCAAAGGGGGAGTTTCTGTTTAGGGGGCAGTGAGTTTATGTCAGTGTGGTGGAATGATTGGGAAAAGGATAGTAAGGACGGTTACACAACTTGAAGAATGTAATCAATGCCACTGAATTACACATGTGGAAATTGTTGGTGTATGTTTTGTTGTGTGTATTTTCACACACACACACACACACAAAATGGGGGGGAAAAGGAGGGTGGGAGGAAGGAAAAAGAAGGAGGAGGAGGAGAAGTAGTAGTAGTTGGAGTCATATATCGGAAATTGAGGATGGGTGGAAGTCAGGGTGATGTCAGAGATCAGGGAATCCTGTCGCGGGGGTGTCTGGTAGGCATAAAGGAAACAGAAGCAGAAGAGAGTAGAATAAGAGATCAGGACCAGAACTCACCATCTCCCAGAAATACAGGGCCATCTGAGACCTGTTCAACAGCAGTGCCCAGAGCAGCAGGTCACTCAAGGGGGCCTGCCCAAGGACAGCGTCCAGCCTGAGTTCCGAGGTTGTCCTGGCCGAGAGCAGGCCAGTCTGCAGGTAGGAAAGGCGTGGTTAGGTCTGCGCCCCGCTCCCCCTCCACCGCTGCCTGGCTCCGCCCCACTGGCCCCATCAGCCCCGCCCCTCGCTCAGCCACACCCCAAGCTATGACCACGCCCCCTCCCTGACATAGCCCCGCCCCCGGGTTCCTCCGTGCCTGGCCCCAGCACTGCCCGATCCTTACGCTCTCCGGGCAGCCTTGGCCAGGGTGGGGGTCCGCTGCGCTCCCGGGATAGTATCTCGGAGCGCACATTTCCCCCAGCAGCAGCCGCAGCACATGCCCTACGTCAGGGGGCGAGGCCTCCGCAGAGCCTTTAGGGGCTGGGGCCTTGGTGCCCCCGCCCGCGCCGTGGGACGCCTGGCCCAGAAGGTGGCGGACCACTGAGTTGGGGGGCATCACGCTGTACAGCTGGGCCAGGCGCGCCGGAGTCAGGAAGTGGTCCAGGCTGAGGCCACGGGAGATGAGCAGACGAACGAACTCGGGCCGGTCATTCAGGAGGGCGTCCAGGAGGGAGGCCTCCAAGTGGAAGGACTTGTGGGATGGGATGAACAGAGCAAGAGGTGAGCAGAGTGACAAACAGAAGTCCAGGTGAGGTCAGACGTCAAGGAGAGGAGATGGGGGTGCAGGGCTATGAGTCAGGTGTGGATGGATGGATGGATGGATGAACGAACGAGCAGAGGTGGCACAAGATGGGGCAGACAATCAGAGATGGGTGGACAATTAAGGGAAGGCTGGACAGCCATAATGGAAGGCAGGGTCAGGTGTCGAAGAAGTCAGGGAGGGAGAAGTACACATCCCCCTTAGCAGGACCCTCAATGCCCAGAGCCACCCGGCCACCCAAGGCCCCAGCCCCTCACCCGCCACTGGATGTCCCCCCGGAAGAGCTCGCTCTGGGCAATGTCCACTCGGTTCCAAGCCACAGCCAAACGCAGCTCATCCAGGTAAGCTGAGGCCTCAGAGGTCCCACAGGCTGGAAGGGTGAGAGGGAGACAGGGGCAAGAAGTCAGAGGGAGGATGGGAACATCTGATGGATGTTTCGCTTCTATTTGGTGTGGCTGACATTAAACTCCACGTAAGGAGGGTGATGGAAACCCTGGTGGCATAGTGGTTAAGTGCTACGGCTGCTAACAAAAGAGTCAGCAGTTCAAATCCACCAGGTGCTCCTTGGAAACCCTACGGGGCAGTTCTACTCTGTCCTATAGGGTCACTATGAGTTGGAATCGACTCGATGGCACTGGGTTTGGTTTTTGGTTTAAGGAGGATGATGTTGAGCAAAGTCCGGGGTCTTTAAGAAGTCAGATTATTACAAGCATGTTATAGATTGAATTGAGTCACCCAAAAATATGCGTTGTAAATCCCAACCCCTATACTTGTGGGAAGGAGCTCTGGTGGCACAGTGGTTAAGCACTCAGCTGCTAACCAAAATGTCACCTGTTCAAGCCCACCAGCTGCTCCACAGGAGAAAAGACCTAGCAATCGGCTCCCGCAAAGATTACAGCCTTGGAAACCCTATAGAGCAGTTCTACTCTGTCACATGGGGTCACTATGAGTTAGAATTGACTGGAAGGCACACAACAACATATAGTACTTGTAGATGTAATCCCATTTGGGATGGGTTTTGTTATGCTAATGAGACCATATCAGTGTACAGTGTGTCTTAAACCAATCACTTTTGAGATATAAAAGGAGTGGATTAGGTACAGAAGTAAACAGGGAGAAGATATGCCACATGGAGTTCTCCAAGGAACATGGAGAAGAATGCTAGAGAAGCTAAGACAAGGACCTTCCCCCAGAGCAGACAGGGGAGAAAGCCTTCCCCTAGAGCCAGTATCCTGAATTCAGATTTCTAGCCTCCTGAACTGTGAAACAATAAATTTCTGTTTGTTAAAGCCACCCACTTGTGGTATTTCTGTTATAGCAGCACTAAGAAACTAAGATACAGGCATAAATAAGATTCACCTCAGAACCAGAGAGCAGTGCTTTAGAGTCCCCAAGAACAAGGAAAGGGAATTGTTTATTACTTAACATTTATTGAGGTAGGTTGTGGACCAGTCAATGTGAGGGGTGGAGAGAGAAATCTGATATAGTTCCTGCCCTCAAGGAATGCATTCTAGTAGGGGAAATATGTCCCTAACAGAAATAACTACTCTCAGAGTGAGCAGAGCCCTCAGAGACGGACAGAGCATATGATTAAGGCCCAGAAGTGGCCATAATCACATGGTATAGAGTGGTCCAGGAGAGTCTGTTAAAGGATGGGCATTTGGGCAAGGCTTTGGAAAGACTAGTTGGATTTGGAAGTGTGTGCCTAAGGTGGGAAGAGAAACTTCAAGGCAGCAGGAACAGCCTGAGAAAAGTCATGGGGTGCAGGAAAGCACAGAATATCATGGCAAATGTGTCATTCTGATTTCCTGAAACTTGGAGTATGTTGTTAGAGGAAAGGCAATTGTAGCAGAAAGTGAGGCTGGAAAAAAATCCAACATGAGAGGGATTCCAGAAGAACGTAGAGGTCATTAAAAACAGCAAGGAAGGTCAAGAGGTCTTTAAAATTCTGATCCAACAATTTAATGGATCCAGACATGTGCAGTCAACAGGGGCATGAAGAGTCCTGAAGCATCGAGTGGCTCCAAAGAGAAGCTGGGCAAAGCCTAGACACTGCTGGGTCTCAGAGCACTGTTGCACCATGGAGTTTGTTTTTCCTTCTGCCTCCACTTGCTCCACATGTATCTTGAAAGCAAATTCATCTCATTCCGATTGTTCCAAAAACTGGTATTGTAGAACAAGGTAATCCAAGGTAGCGGAGATGAGCAATGGGTTCTCGGGAAGGCAGACCTGGGTTCCAATGCCAGTTCCACCACTACCAACTGAGTGACTTCAGGCAAACCACTGAACCTTGGGAACTGCAATTTCCTCATCTATAAAATGGGAGTAGTAAAGGTACCCACTTTGTAGCATTGTTATCAATAATATAACTGTAGGAGAAGTTCCAAACTGGTAGGAATCTCCAGCTTGACCAGTGTAACCTCTAAGATTGAAGGCTGAGGAAACAGAAGTTCAGAGAGAGACAATAACATGTGTAGGACCACAGAGCTTTACGGTTCTTTTCAAAACCCAGAGGTGAATTCGGAGCGGGATTTTCTGAGATTCTATAGCTCTCCCCTTACATTCTTCACATTTCCAAGAGAAGAAAAGGGAATGTTTATATATCGCTTTACATTCTGCCTTAACATGGCACTGTTTACCAACCTGGACCTCTTCCAGGTCCTTCATGCTTACCATGTCCCACACTGACCTCATGGTCTTTCCCCCAAACCCATCTTCTCTGGGGTTCTCCACCTCAGGGATCGCCCCATTGTCCACCCAGCCAATGAGCCAGACTCTGGGTACTGTTCTTGCCCCCTACCTTTCCTTCACATCCCATAACCCATTGGTCCCCAACTCCCATCTCTTTAGCCCCCTGACACTCTCTGCTAGTCCCCTTCTCACTGTCCCCACAGCCCCAACCTCAATCTTCATTCTCTCCCACCAGGTCTGTCACCTCAGCCAATCTTCCCTCATTTAACTTTAAAAGGTCTTTCTACACCCAGAACTGACTCTCTTGCCCTCTCCTGCCTCTCCAGCCCCTCAGCCTGGCATTTGAGGTCCTGGGTGACCTGGCCCTGCCCACTTCACTGGTTTTGTCTCCAAAACTCCCTTCATGCATTCTACATACCAGCCACAGGGGCCTCCTACTTCACCCCAAACTTGCCCCATGCAGTGGGATTAAGAGAGGGGCCTGAATTAAAGTCCTGACCCCTGTACTAGCTGTGTGACCTTGTGCAAGTTCTCCATCTACAAAAAGGGGGAAATGATCCTTGCAGGCAGGGATTGAGGATAAGGGGTTAAAAATGTATGTCAGCTGCTCAACACAGTGTCTGGCCCATACTAGACTCTTAAGGAGCATTTGTTCCCTTCCCCCTCCCTCCTCACATGCTGAAGCCACATCCATTCAACTCTATTATCACTAAGCCCATCAAGCCATTTCCAATTTCCCCAAGGGAGTGCTGCCATCACTCCCACATTTGCAGGCAGTGGACTTAAACCACCACCCTCTCAAACCACATCTTGCAGAGGTGCCTTGTTTTCTCCCAGGAGACTGATGAGTTAACCCCTGTAAAGTGAATCAGATTCACCCATTGACTGTCACTGCTATTTAAGGATATGTCCCCACAGGAAATGGAATCATATTAAGAAGAGCCCCCATTCACTGGGCTTCCACTGGGTACCAGGCCCTGCTCGTACATTGCCTCTGAGGCTCACAACATTCCTGCAAGGTATTATTTCCATTTTTCAGAGAGAGAAACTGAGGCTCAGAGAAGGGAACTGTCTATCCCAAGGTCGCACAGCCAGGAAGAGACCAAGCTGGTGTTCATATTCAGCTTTGTCTGGTTCCAAAGTCCGAGGTCACTGCTCCTTCTATCACACCACAGGGCATGGTAGATACAACTGAGGTGGGGATCTGGAGTTCAGAAAGCACTATATATTGCCATTATGCCCCTTGGGAGTTTTTATCTAAGTGGATATTTCGCCTGTCAAATTCTTCTGACACCAAAAATGACCCTCCCCACTCATATTCCTACAGAGCCCCAGGAATTCTCCACTTCTCTCTCCTACCCCATCTTATTAAGTACAAATTACTGACTCTTCGAGTTCAAGTTTAAATACCATTTCTTCCTTGAAGTTTCTCTCCTACTGCAAGTGATTCCTCCCTCATGCTTTTGTCTTAGATTTTATTTAAGGTTGTGTCCAAACAACCCTAGTAGGATATGGGGTCCTCGAAAGAGGGAAATGGGTCTGCTTTAACCTCTAGAGCCTAGGATGATGCCAGGAACACAGCCATTTTCATGTTTGTTGAATGAATATGTGAGTCCTCATTCCCAGCCTCTACCAGGTGGCCATTACGCTCCCTGCCTTAATTTTCATCATGCATTCCTCCGAGCTGCCTTTTCTAGTGAAATATCAAGAATTCCTCACTGGGAGATAGATCTTTGATTCACCTCCAACTCCCTTACTCCCCAGTACTTAACACATATTGGAGGCATGTGCAAAAGGAAGAATGGATGGGTGAAGATCTGGAAGAATGGTTGGATAAATGTATGGACAATGATGGATGGATGAAACGATGGATGGACGGAAGAGTGAGTAGATGGAATTGTCAATGAATGTGTGGATGGAAAGACTGATGGAGAGATGGATGGATGGATGAATAGATGGAAAATGGCTAGCTGGCTGACTAGATGGATGAAAGAAAGGGTGAGTGAATGGCAGAATGAGTGGGTAGATGGATGGGTATAGGGAAGGATTAATGTATGGATAGATGGATTGTGGATGAATGAAAGAATGAGGGACTAATGAAATAATGGGTAGATGAAAAGATTGATGTATGGGTGGAAGGATGAAGGGATGGATGGATTAACAGGAAAACCAGATGCTGGAACATAATAAAATCATCTGGAGAAAACTGTCCAAACAGGACTGTCATGGATTGAATTATGTCCCCCCAAAAATGTGTGTATTAACTTGGTTAGGCCATGATTCCCAGTATTCTGTGGTTGTCCTCCATTCCGTGACTGTAATTTTATGTTAAAAAGGGTTAGGGTGGGATTGTAACACCCTTACCGGGTCATATCCTTGATCCAATATAAAGAGAGTTTCCCTGGGGTGTGGTCTGCACCACCTTTTGTCTCTCCAGAGATAAAAGGAAAGGGAAGTAAACAGAGAGTTGAGGCCCTCATACCACCAAGAAAGAAGCACCAGGAACAGAGCATGTCCTTTAGACCCGGGGTTCCTGCGCAGAGAAGTTCCTAGTCCAGGGGAAGATTGATGTGGAAGACCTTCCTCCAGAGCTGACAGAGAGAGCCTTCCCCCAGAGCCGGCACCCTGAATTCAGACTTCTAGCCTACTGGGCTGTGAGAAAATAAACTTCTCTTTGTTAAAGCCATCCACTTGTGGTATTTCTGTTATAGCAGCACTGGATGACTAAGACAAGGACCATGCAAAGCCCTGAAAAACACTGCAGAAGTGAAGGGTATAAAGAGAGAGATAAAAAGAAGCATGAAGCTTAGGTTAGAGAGAATGGATAAAACGCCCAGG
Organism: Loxodonta africana; assembly: GCF_030014295.1. NCBI lineage: Eukaryota > Metazoa > Chordata > Mammalia > Proboscidea > Elephantidae > Loxodonta > Loxodonta africana. The sequence goes on from NC_087352.1 coordinate 16,570,777, forward strand.
CCAGGAAACGTATCCAAGGCTAAACTGAGAGAGGAGAAGAATATGGAGGTCCAAGTCTTACCCTTCACAAGGGCCTTCAAAACGATGGTCTCAAAATCCTCAGGGCCATCCTCAAGAGAATAAACTGTCAGCAGCTCTTTTCGGGTCATGATCCTCTCCACCTATAAGATACCAAACTCTGCATCCCCAGCTCAATTCCTCCCAGGCACTCAGGCTCAGAGCCCTCCCCACAGAGGGACACAGCAGGCCATTCCCCTCCAGGACCTAGTAGTCCGGGTGCCTAGTACCCTGTATCCCAAGAACTAGGAGTGCAGGTCCCCAGCTTTTCCCAACTCAGGGTTCATACCTGAGCCTGCAGAACCTCAGGGTCTCCTTTGGGAAAGAAACGCTTAATCCGATCTTGAGCTTCGCCCCGCCTGCACACCCCACTCCCTAGGGTCAAAGTGTCCTCCAGGGTCTCTGCCAGGCAGTCTGCAACACCCCCAGACCCAGCCACCAGGAGACAGGGAAGCTGGGCCTGGGTGGCGTTCTCTATTTGCTACAAGATAAAGGGGAGAGTTAGGTTAGGACAGGCAAGTATTCACCCACCAGGAGTTCAGGCCCCCACCTTTCTCCTCCCCTAAGACTCAGAAGTCCAGTCTCCTCAAGACCCAGAAGTCTAGACCCCCAGCCCCTAAGCATCCAGACTCCCAGCCTCTTCCTCCCTTAGACCCAGGAATCCAGGTCCCCATACCTCCAACCTCTTCTCATCACCATCAATCAGGAGGAGGAGAACAGGGATGTCAATTCCAGTCCCTGAGGAGAATAGAGCAGAGGGCTTGGGCACCTCAGTCTTGGAGGGGACACCCAGGATACCTCAGATCACTTCCCATTATCCTTTGCTAGGGATGGGAAAAAAACTCATTTCCCAGAAGTCCCTACAGCAAATGTGTCCTCTTCCTAATCCTCTGTCCTGAGGCTCATGGGAATTGTCATACATTTGAGCACTTTGGGAGGGGACCAGATTTTGAGGACCATAATGCTCAACTTCAAAGGGAGGAGAAAGGTAGGGGCCTGGACTCCTGGGTCCCGGATCAAGGCATGAGTCAATCTTGTAATTGATTAACTGTCCAGGAGCCAGAAGGGGTGAAAATTCAAAGATAAAATGAAGGAAATAGGAATAGAAAGGACTATCCAAACACATTAAGGATATTTACCAACACCCAACTGCAAAATCATATAAAGTAGATGAAAAGATTGATGTATGGATGGAAGGATGAAAGGATGGATGGATCTAACAGGAAAAGCACATAAAATGGCTTTATAGTATTTCCATTAACATAAGAGGACAGCGTTGCTATTCTTCATACTCGTCCTGGAGTTTTGTTAAGAAAAATGAGATCGTGGGAATGCAAGCCACTGTTTTTTAAAAAGCTTGAAGAGACAAAGAGATCTACTTGAAGAAAACATGGTTTATATCCCCAGAAAACTGAAGAGATTCCAATAAAAAGAAACAAAAAAAGATTAATAAAAGGATCTGGTAAGAAGATTAATATAAGAAAAATCAAAAACTTTTCTCCAAAATAGTAATAAGAATCTTATCCATGTTTTGCTAAAAAGTACAAAATACCTGGGAATAAATTAATCTGGAAAGGTATGTTATCTTTAGAAGGAGATGTATAAAACTTATTTAAGGACAAAGCCTGAATAAATGCAAACACTGATAACTGTCGGCCTGTCACAATTTAACACATCAATTTATCTTGGGGAGGAAGGAGGAGTTAGGGGGAATTTGGGAGTGTTTTCTTTTTTTTTTTTTTGGAATGGAACCAACTAATTTTAAAGTTCATATGGAAGAACAAATATCAGAGAAGAGCCAAGAAATTTTTGAGAAAGAACAGTGAGGGGGAAATTTCCTTAAGTATTAAAAGTAAAAAGCATTATCAATTGGTCTCAACCCACTGGAACAAAGGAGAATGAAGAACACACCAAAGACACAAGGTAATTATGAGCCCAAGAGACAGAAAGGACCACATAAACCAGACACTACATCAGCCTGAGACCAGAAGAACTACATGGTGCCTGGCGAGAACCGATAACTGCTCTGACAGGGAACACAACAGAAAACCCCTGAGGGAGCAGGAGAGCAATGGGATGCAGACCCCAGATTCTTGTAAAAAGACCAGACTTAATGGTCTGACTGAGACTAGAAGGACCCCAGTGGTCATGGCCCCCAGACCTTCTGTTATCCCAAGCCCACTCCCAAAGCCAACTCTTCAGACAGGGATTAGACTGGACAATGGGATAGAAAATGAAAGTGGTGAAGAGTGAGCTTCTTGGATCAAGTAGACACATAAAACTATGTCGGCATCTCCAGTCTGGAGGGGAGATGGGAGGGTGGAGGGGGTCAAAAGCTGGCTAAATGGACACAACAAGAGAGAGTGGAGGGAAGGAGCGTATTGTCTCATTAGGGGGAGAGCAATTAGGAGTATATAGCAAGGTGTGTATAAATTTTTGTATGAGAGACCGACTTGATTTATAAACTTTCACTTAAAGCAAAATAAAAATTTTAAAAAAAGGTAAAAAGCATTAAAGTATTTCCATATATTAAAATGTTTTTAAACCACTGTAATCAAAACATAGTTTTAACATAGGAATAAATAAATCAAGAGGTGGAAGAGCAAAAGGTTCAGAAACAGGTTTCAACATATAAATAAAGGGACTGAAAGTACAACTGAAGTGGCATTTAAATTCAGCTGGACAAGGATCATTTATTTATTAAACAGCCATGAAGAAAAATGGTTTTCCATCTGGAAGAAACGAAATGTACACTCTCTACCTCATAATATGTAAAAATCATTCCCAGGTGGATTAAAGATTAAAAATAAAGAACTATAAGTTATTGAAAGAAGACTTAGGAGAAAATTGGATAGGCTTGGAGTGGGAGGGACATTTCTAAGAAGACAGGAAACCAAAGGGCTACGAAAGGGACAACAGGCGTATCTAACCACATAAAAACAACAGTATTTTTTTTCACACCAATAGACAGCACAAGTAATTTTTTAAATTTTGCAATACATATAATAGTCAAATGATTGCTGTCCAAAGGATATAAGAGAGTCCTACAAAAAGATAAGAAATAAAATGTGCAAAGGATATGAACAGGCAATTAATAATACAGGAAATCTGACTGGCCGACAAAATTTCTTTAAATAGTAGTTAGATAAATGCAACATCAAATTGAAAGTGAGAAGTCATTTTTCACCCATCAGGCTGGCAAATTTTTTTAAGCCAAGAATATCCAGAACTAGTTTAGACTGGATGGAAAAAGATACTCTCACACATTCTTGGTGGCAATGAAAATTGCTACAATTTTTTAGGAAGTTACCTAGCACTATATATTAAAACACACACACAGAAATTTCACTTTGGGGGATATATAAACATTGGTATGTAAGGATGTCCAAACAAAGATATTTATTCAGCATTGTTTGTAATGCCAAAAACTGGTATAACCTTAAGAATCCATCAATTGAGAAATTATTAAATAACTGAAGGTACATCCATTACTAAATAATATTATGTAACTATTGAAAGAATGAGTAAAATACAAAACTTTTGTTGTTGTTGTTGTTAGGTGCCAAGGAATCGGTCCCAACTCATAGCAACCTTATGTACAACAGAATGAAACATTACCCAGTCCTGTGCCATCCGCACAACCATTACTATACTTGAGCCCACTGTTGCAAGCACTATGTCAATCCATCTCATCGAGGGTCTTCCTCTTTTCCGCTGACCCCCTACTTTACCAAGCACGATGTCCTTTTCCAGGCACTGGTGCCTCCTGATAAAACGTCCAAATTACGTGAGGCAAAGTCTCCACAACCTCCCCCTTCTAAGGAGCATTCTGGCTCTACTTCTTCCAAGACAGATTTATTCTTTCTTTTGGCAGTCCATGATATATTCAATATTCTTCGCCAACACCATTCTTCGTTGGTCTTCCTTATTCGTTGTCCAGCTTCCACATGCATATGAGGTGATTAAAAACACTATGACTCGGGTCAGGTGCACCTCAGTCCTCAAAGTGACATCTTTGCTTTTTAATATTTTAAAGAGGTCTTTTGCAGCAGATTTGCTGAATGGACACTGATTGTGGATCCAAGTTAAATGAAATCCTTGACAACTTCAATCTTTTCTCCATTTATCATGATGTTGCTTATCGGTCCAGTTGTGAGGATTTTTGTTTTATGTTGAGGTGTAACCCATACTAAAGGCTGTAGAATTAGATCTTCATCAGTAAGTACTTCAAGTCCTTTTCACTGTCAGCAAGCAAGGTTGTGTCATCTTCCTCCAATCCTGATGCCCTGTTCTTCATATAGTTCAGCTTCTTGGATTATTTGCTCAGCAAACAGATTGAATAGGTATGGTGAAACGATACAACCCTGCGGTACACTTTTCCTGATTTCAAACTATGCAGTATCCCCTTGTTCTGTTTGAATGACTGCCTCTTTACGTACAGGTTCCTCATGAGCACAATTAAGTGTTCTGAAATTCCCATTCTTTGCAGTGTTATCCATAATTTGTTATGATCCACCCAGTCAAATGCCTTTGCATAGTCAATAAAACACAGGTACACATCTTTCTGATATTCTCTGCTTTCGGCCAACATGCATTTGACATCAGCAATAATATCCCCCTCTCCACATCCTCTTCTGAATTTTGCTTGAATTGCCGGCAGTTCCCTACTGATGTACTGCTGCAACTACTTTTTAATTATCTTCAGCAAAATTTTACTTGTGTGTGATATTAATGATATTGTTTGATAATTTCCACATTTTGTTGGATCACCTTTCTTTGGAATGAGCACTGTCTTGGTCATCTAGTGCTGCTGTAACAGAAATACCACAAGTGAATGGCTTTAACAAAGAGAAGTTTATTCTCTCACAGTTCAATAGACTAAAAGTCCGAATTCAGGGCGCTGGCTCCAGGGGAGTGCTTTCTCTGTCTGTGGGGTTTGGAGGAAGGTCCTTGTTATGCATCAGTCTTCCCTTGGTATGGGAGCATCTCAGCACAGGAACCTCAGGTCCAAAGGACGCCCTCTATTTCCAGCACTGCATTCTTGGTGATATGAAGTCCCTACGTCCCTCTGCTCACTTCTCTCTTCTATATCTCAAAAGAAATTGGCTTAAGACACTATCTAATCTTGTAGATCTCATCAGTATAACTGCCACTAATCCATCTCGTTACAAAATAGTGATAGGATTTACAACACACATAGAAATCACATCGGATGACAAAATAGTAGACAATCATACAATACTGGGAAGCCAATCATCCAATGACCTAGCCAAGTAGACAGATATCTTTGGGAGACACAATTCAATCCATGACTAGCAGAAGTATGAATCTCTTCCAGTCTGTTGGCCAGGTAGCTGCCTTCCAAATTTCTTGGCACAGATGAGTGAGAGCTTCCAGCATCACATCCATTTGTTGAAACATCTCAATTTGTATTTCATCAATTCCTGGAGCCTTGTTTTTCACCAAACTTGGACTTCTTCCTTCAATACCATTGGTTCCTGATCACATGCTACCTCCTCAAATGGCTGAACATCAACCAATTCTTTTTGGTACAGCGACTCTGTGTATTCCTTCCATCTTCTTTTGATGCTTCCTGCATTGTTCAATATTTTTCCAGTAGAATCCTTTAATATTGAAACTTGAGGCTTGAATTTTTTCTTCAGTTCTTTCAGCTTGAGAAATGCTGAGTGTGTTCTTTCCTTTTGGTTTTCTAACTCCAGGTCTTTGCACATTTCGTTATTAAAAAAAAAAAAAAAAACCAATTGCCGTAGAGTTGATTCTGAATCATGGAAACGCTGGTGGCATAGTGGGTAAGAGTTCAGCTGCTAACCAAAAGGTCAGCAGTTTGAATCACCAGGCACTCCTTGGAAACCTGGAAACCCTATGCAGCAGTTCTATTCTGCCCTATAGGGTCATTATGAGTTGGAATCAACTTGACGCAGCGGGTACAATTTCATTATAATACTTAGTTTTTCTTCTCAAGCCACCCCTTGAAATCTTCTGTTCAGCTCTTTTACTTCATCATTTCTTCCTTTCGCTTTAGCTACTCTATGTTCAAGAGCAAGATTCAGAGTCTTTTCTGACATCCATTTTGGTCTTTTCTTTCCTGTCTTTTTAATGACCTTTTGCTTTCTTTATGTATGATGTCCTTGATGTCATCTCACAACTCATCTGGTCTCGGTCATTAGCGTTCAATGCATCAAATCTATTCTTGAGATGGTCTCTAAATTCAGGCGGGATATATTCAAGGGTCGTATTTTTGCTCTTGTGGACTTGCTGTAATTTTCTTCAGCTTCAACTTAAACTTGCATATGAGCAATTGATGGTCCACAGTCAGCCCCTGGCCTTGTTCTGACTAAAGATACTGAGCTTCTTCACCATCTCTTTCCACAGATGTAGTTGATTTGATTCCTGTGTATTCCAACTGGCAAGGTCCACATGTATACTCATCGTTTATGTTGTTGAAAAAAAGGTATTTGCAATGAATAGGTCGTTGGTCTTGCAAAATTTTACCATGGGATCTCCAGCGTCATTTCTATCACCAACTACTGATCCTTCTTTGTTTCCAACTTTCACATTTCAATCACCAGTAATTATCAATGCATCTTGATTGAATGTTTGATCAATTTCAGACTGCAAAAGTTGGTAAAAATCTTCAATTTCTTCATCTTTGGCCTTAGTTTGGACCAAACTAAGCAAAACAAATGTTTGGACCTAGAGAAACGGTCATGAGAAAAGTGCGATATGTACAGTAATAAAAATGAGAGAAAGAAACACTCATATAGGTGGAAATATAATTACATATGATTTTGTAAGTATAAAGAAAGTATGAAAGTGTAAACTTCAAACTATATAACACTGATTACTCCAGTAGGGGAGGGTAATTGGAGCTGGGAAGGAAAGACAATTAACTTTATATATCTTTGTATGATTTAATTTGTTCCAAAGAACACATACTAAAGTTGCCATAATACCTTATATGAAGTGAGAAACGTCAGTCTTAAAGGATTACATGCTGTATGTTTCCACTTATACGACCTTCTAGAAAAGGCAAAACTATCACAATGGAAAACAGATTAGCGGCTGCTAGGAGTTAGGGATACAAAGCGGATAACATAAGGGAATTCCTCTGTGGTAATGGAACTGTTCTATATCCTAACTGTGGTGGTGGTTATAGGAATGTATAAAAACAAAAAACCAAATCCATTGCCATCAAGTTGATTCTCACTCATAGTGACCTTATTGGACAGAGTAGAACTGCCCCATAGGGTTTCCAAGGAGCTGGTGGATTCAAATTGCTGACCTTTTGATTAGCAGCCATAGCTTTTAACCACTGTGCCAACAGGACTCCCAGGAATCTATACATGTGCTAAAATTAATAGAACTGTATACCAAAAAAAGTCAGTTTTACTGTATGAAAATTTAAATGTAAGATTCAAATTGCCAAAAAGCTAAACAAAGTTTAAGAATTACATTAACAAGCTTTTGAATATAGAAAATGCTTACAAAGAACCAGCTTTTGGTTTAGTTAATTTTCTGTGCATTTGTTTCTGTTTTATTGGTATCTGCTCTTACCTTTATTATTTTCTTGCTTCTACTTTCCTTAGGTTTGATTTGTTGTTATTTCTACTGTTTCAATTTGGAAACTTAAATCATTGACTTTCAGTCTTCTTTTTTAATATAAAAAATTAATATAGATGTGTTTAAAGCTATGAATTTCCCTCTAAGTGTTGCTTTAGCTGCATCCCACAAATACTCCTATGTCATATCAATGTTACCATTCAGCTCAAAATATTTTTCTAATTTCGTCTTTTTTCTTTGATTCATGGCTTATTTACAAACCACAATTCATGCAATGATAGGGATGAATCTCACAGACATAATGTTGAATGTAAGGAGCCACACTCAAAAACATAGACAGTATGATTCTATTTACATGATATACAAAAGCAGTCAAAATTACTCTATGCTCATAGTGGTGATGGTTGTACACATGGTGAACGTAATTAATGCCACTGAATTGTACACTTAAAAATGGTTAAATGATAATTTTGTTGTTATATATTTTACTACAATTAAAAAAAACAAATTATGCTGTTAGAAGTCGGGATAGAGGTGAACCTTGGTGAGGGTCTGAGAAGGCATCTGAGGGCAGTCTCGTAATATTCTGTTTGCTCCTCTGGGTGCTGGTTGCACAGGTAAGCTCAGTTTGTAAAAATTCATCAAGCTGCCCCCTTTTGTGTATTTTTGTATATGCATGTTAGATTTCAACATGGATGTTTTTTAAAACACAGGAAATGATGAGAGAAGGAAATTGTCCAAAGAAAATTCTCTTCCCTGCCAAAACCCCTAAATTTTGACTGAGATTCTGATGCTCAATCCCAGATTGTAGGGGAGAAAAAGCCACTAACCTCCAACGCCCGTCTTCTGCCGAGAGATGTAGGATTCAAAACTCAAGCGGAAGTGGTTCTCGCCGCCCAGGCGGCCATGTGTGCCATCGTCAACAAGGAAGAAGGCAGAGTAATTGTAGTCGAGGGGAAACTGGCGCCTATCCTCCTGGTCCCTGTCCTCGGGGCTGCTGCGCCATGGATACCTCGCAGGGAAGGAGCCCTGATGGACAGGTGGTCAGATCATGGGGTCTTTCAGTCAAGGAGTACAGGCACCAGTCACTCCCCTCCAGGAACTCAAGTCTTGGCCCCCAGACTCTCCTCCCTCAGGTCAGGAGTCAGGGCTCTCAGCTCCTCCTCCCACAGACCCCAGAGTCTGGTCCCCCAGCCACCCCTTCCTACCACAGACCCTTGGTCCCACCTTGGAGTTGAGGAGGGCATCTCTGTTCCGGACCACGCCCCAGGGGGCCACGCCCATGGCTACCACCTTGCTGCCCCCAATGCTGGCTGTCTGGTGGTCCCGCACCGCCACACCAACGTGCTGGCCAATGCCCCTGTGCAGCCCACTGGTGACAATCCAGGCCCCTATGGTGAGGTGGAGAGTGTGGTGGTGAGGAGCAGAGATGCAGTGAGATGTACAGGTGAAGGGAAAGAAATAGACGAAGACAGAAGATGAGCCATGGGGGTGAGAGACAGCCTCCCAGAGGAGAGGGGGAGATGGCAGCCCCACAGGGAAGCCGGACCGCCCATGCACCTGGCCCCTGGTCACCTGTGCTCTGGGCAGCCCGCACCAGCCCACGACGAAGCAGGTCCTGCAGCCAGGTCTGGAGGATGGGGGCCCCTGAGCCTCCCAGCACTGACACGACCAGGTTCGGAGGGGGGATCCCCCATGTGTTTGTGACCAGATTATAGGCTGCTGCTGGATCCGTGCGGTCAGAGAGACGGAGGAACTGTGGACACACGGGGGGAGGAAACACGGGAGAGGAGGACAGAGACTCAGAGAAAGAGGGGGACAGAGACCCAGAGAGAAAAGGGGACAGAGATCCAGAAGGAAAGGACAGAGACCCAGAGAGAGAGGGGAACAGAGACCCAGAGAGAAAGGGGACAGAGACTCAGAGACAGGGGACAAAGACCCAGAGAGAGAAGGACATGGACCCAGGAAGCAACATAAACAGGGACAGACAAGTGGGGAGACACAGGGTTCAGCTGAGGTGCCCCAGACCCATCCTTGGGATCCCCAAAACATGTTAGCCTGCAGCCCCCCTCAATGACCAGGGCCCTCCCAGACATGCAACCTCACATTGCTGGCCTTGCGGCCCGAGCCCAGGAAATCCAGGTCCCCGTAGGCGTCGGTGGGCTTCTCGGTGGTGTGCACATCACTATCCCACACGGTCACCACAGCCGCCCCGAATGCGTCCTCTACAGCCACTGACAGGTGTGCACTCCGGGGGCGCCCACACTGGCAGAGGGTCCCTCTGGGGGGTGGGGAAGGGGGAGCATGAAGCCCAGGGGTGTTACCCCTGACTCCAAGCATCCTGTAGAAGTATCTGGGTTTTGTAGAGGGACTGTCTACACTGACCCTGTTTTCCCAGAAACAGCCACACCCTATGCTGACCTTGGCATGACCCTTAGAGAGAGGGACAGAGTCCCGGGGGGGGGCAGAGACCCAGAGAGAAGGGGTGACAGAGACCCAAAAATAGAGGAACAGAGTCCCAGAGAGGGGGACAAAGACTCAGAGAGAAGGGGTGACAGAGACCCAAAAATAGAAGAACAGAAACCCAGAGAGAGAGGGGGACGAAGACCCAGAAAGAAAGGGTGATGGAGACCCCAAAAAGAGAGGAACAGAGACCCAGAGAAAGAGGGGGACAGAGATCCAGAGAGAAAGGGTGACAGAGATCCAAAAAGAGAGGAACAGAGACCAGGGGGACCACAGAGACCCAGAGAAGGGGGGGGACAGAGACCCAAAGGGGGAGACAGAGACCCAGAGAGAGGGGGATAGGGACCAGAGACTCACTTTGGGCAAGTGGCTACACCTCTTTGAGCCTAAATTTCCTCCTCAAATAAAAAGACAATAACACGGCCTACTTCATAGATTTATGAAAAGTCAATGAAATAACCACCCCCTTCCATCAGTTTGTTGTACTGTGGTGGCTTGTGTGTCTATGATGCTGGAAGCTATGCCACTGGTATTTCAAATGGAGCTTCCAGACTAAGACAGACTAGGAAGAAAGATTGGCGGTCGACTTCTGAAGATGAGCCAATGAAAGCAGTATGAATCACAACAGAACATTGGCCTATATAGTGCTGGAAGATGAGCCTCCTCGGTTGGAAGACATTCGATAAACACAGTTGCCACAACAATGAACTCGAGCCTACCAACAATCATAAAGAAGACTCAGGACTGGGCAATGTTTCGTTCTGTTGTACATGCAGCCGTCATGAGTCAGAGCCCACTCAACAGAACTAACAACAACAATGAAATGAGCAATGTTTCCTGAAACGAGGACTGCATACCAGTTCCAGGAGGAGAGCCGACTCTACGTGATCTTCAGAGAGCCTTAAATAACCTTGGATTACACACTGAGAAAGTCAGTCCTTTTTCAGTTCTCCTGATTACATCAAGGAGAGACATTCAGCTGAGTTATATAGAGTACCTTTCTCTTCTTCCTTTTTAGAATAGAAAAGCAGGCTTTGGGCTCAGAAAACTGGGCTAGGCAGTAAATACCTTTATTCGATTTTCATTTTTGCCTTTAGTGATTTGTTTCTTTCTCTTTGTGGTGAATGGAATAAATTTTCCATTTACAGTAAGCATATAAAACTCTTTTTTCCCTAAATAACTGTACAAGTGTTATCCTTGATATCCAAATATGGTCGGTATCTGAGTTTCAAAGAACAAGTAACAAAGGTTTGGGGCATGAGGGGTTCGTTTGAAAATTTCTTCTAAATATCTTTGGTCCCCCAGACTTACTGGTCTGACAGAGACTGAAGGAACCCCAGAAACTATGGCCTCTGAAAGCTCTGCTAACCGAGAACTGAAACCATTCCGAAGACCACTTTTCAGAAAAAGATTAGACAGGCCTATAAAATAAAAAATAATGGCTGTGATCTTATGCAAGCACATTGCCAGGCTCTTCTGCAGCACCACTGGGTAGACTTGAACCACCAGCCTCTCAGTTAGCAGCCACACATGTTAACCATTTGCAGCACCCAGGGACTCCCCATCTCCAGCTGGGGCTTCTAAAATCCTACATCCCCAGACCTCTCTCTGCATATCCAGCTCGGGTCTCCACACGCCCCTGGATCCCCCCAGGTCCTTCATATAAATGACATTCCACACTGTGCTCAGCAACAACTCCCAAGCCTGCTCCTCCTCCTGGGTTCCTCATCTCAGGGGGGACCCCACTGTCTCCCCAGTCACCAGACTTCATGTCCAGGAGCCATGCTTGCCCGCTCCCCTCTCACTCTCCATATCCTTTGGTCCCTGTCATGGATTGAATTATGTCCCCCAGAAATATGTGTCAACTTGGCTAGGCCATGATTCCCAGTACTGTGTAATTGTCCTCCATTTTGTGATCTGATGTGATTGTCCTCCATTTTGTGGTATTGTATAATCATGTGTTGTAAATCCTAAACCTCTATACTTTAATGATGCAAGATTAGTGTAAGGAGTATCTTGAGTCAAGTCACAGCCTTACTCACTCAAGTCACACCCTTACTCAAGTCACGCCCTTGCCTGACTATTATCTTACAAGAGATAAAAGAAGAGAGAAGCAAGCAGAGAGGAGAGGGACCTCACTACCACCAAGAAAGAAGAGCCAGGAGTAGAGCACATCATTTGGACTCAGGGTCCCTGTACTGAGAACCTTCTAGACCCAGGGAAAGATTGATGCCAAGACACATGGAGATCTCCAAGGAATGCTGGACCCACAGATGCTGAAAGGAGAGAAGGATCTTCCCCTAGAGCCAACCAACAGAGAGAGAGCACCTTCCCCTGGACCTGGCGCCCTGCATTCAAACTTGTAGCCTCCTAAACTGTGCAGGAATAAATTTCTGTTTGTTAAAGCCATCCACTTGTGGTATTTCTGTTACAATAGCAGCATTAGATAACTAAGATAGTCCCCAAGTCCTGGCCTCCTGCTCCCTGAATCTCTGCCCTGTCCCCTCCTCTCTGTCCCCACAGTCCTGGCCTGGCACAGGCCTCTTCCCCTCCTACCTGGATCCTGGCCCCAGCTTTCTCACTGGCCTCCCAAACTCCTATTCATTCTCACATGGCACCAGAAGGTCCTCCCACGTGCAGAGATGACCCTGTGCCATCTATAGCTGCCTGGCACCCCGAGACAAGGTCCCAGCTCCTCAGCGCAGTGTTCAAGGCCCGGAGTGGTCTGGCCCCACCATCCCCTGCAGTCTCCTCTCTTTTGGCAAAGCTCCTTGCACCCTGAACTTTGTTCCTCCTTCAAGCCATTACATTGTCATTCAGGGGGGGACTTTGTACTTCTGCTCCTGTTTCTGGAATCACTCCGCACTCCTCTCTCAACTTCACCTTCAACTGCCAAATCCCAAGTTATCCTTCAAATGTCACCTCTCCTCCTTCAGAAATCACTAGTGATACCTGTATCCCTTCCCGTCTTAGCCGAACACCTCTTCTCAGCTCCCATGGGGCCCAGTGGTAGCTCCATTACAGCTTCCATCTCCTTGCCTTATGATCACCCTTTTTATATGTCTGCTTCCTCCAGCCAGACCAGAGGTCTCCAAACTTCTCTGACCATACCTCTCCATCAGTAAAAAGTGTTTGAGCACTCACCCCCAATAGGAGACCTGGTGGTTCAATGGTTAAGCACTAGCTGCTAACCGAAAGGTTGGCAGTTCAAAGCCCGCCCTGTGGCTCCAAGGGTAAACACCTGGTGATATGCTTCCATAAAGATTATAGCCTAGGAAGCCCTATAAGGCAGTTCTACTCTGTCACGCGGGATTGCTATGAGTCAGAATCAACTCGATGGCACTCAACAACACCCCCAATAAATGGATATGTTTATTTATGCATAATCTGCAAGCCACATTGCACTAGGAGTTCCTGGATGGTGCCAACAGTGAAGTGCTCGGCTGCTGGCTGAAAAGTTGGAGATTCCAGTCCACCCAGAGGTGCCCTGAAAGAAAGACCTGGCAATCTACTTCTGAAAAATCAGCCACTGAAAATCCTATGGAGCTGTTCTACTATGACACTCGTGGGGTCACCAGGAGTCGGAATTGACTCGAAACTGGTTTGGTTTTTTGGTTTACTGCACTAATAGAATACGTTCATGATAAAATACACACTAAATTAGGAATAGGAGTCCCTGGGTGGTGCAAACAGGTAAGCGCTCAACTACTAGCCAAAAGGTTGGCAGTTCAAACCCACCCAGAGGCACCTCAGAAGACAGGCCTGGCAATCAACTTCTGAAAGGTCACACCTTTGAAAACTCTATGGAGCAGTTCTACTCTGCACACACGGGGTCACCATGAATCTGAGTCTACCCGGCAGCAACTAACACCAAGTTAGGAATATGGACATTTTCTACACACCAGAGACTGTCTTGAGAAGAACCAGAAAGTCAGAACCCACTTCAGAGACCTTCAACAAAGACAGGGAGTTCCCTGAGGGCAGTACACTCCCTGTCTAGTGCCCACAGTGTCCCTAGCCCCAGCAAGCACCTGCACACAGTAATAATTGCTACCTTAGAGTGGGAATTGCAGCTATTTCCCAGAACTTACTATGTGTCCATCACTGTTCAGGAAACCGTACATGCATGCGTTAGCTTGTTTAATTTTCACAATAGCCCCAGGATGTATGGCCTGTTTTTATGCCCAGACAACAGATGAGGCCCAGAGAGGTGAAGTGATTTGCCAAAGCCACACAGCACATGCCCGCAGTGGATTCAAACCTGGGGCCTGCACTCCTGAAAACTATGCCCTCCTCCCTTGGAGTGTGAATGAAAGTTTCTTGAATGAATTAAACAGACAAAAGAGAAAGACACAAAGAGACAGAGACACCCAGAAGGGACACAGAGAAGGACAAAAACAGCAGAGCCCTGGGTGTTTACACACACCCTGAGCAGGGCAATGAGGGACTGGGGGTGTCTACAGCCCTGGGGGAGCTGGTTAAGCGCTGGGCTGCTAACTGAAAGGTCTGCAGCTGGAACCCATCAGCCACTCTGAAGGAGAAAGACCTGGCAATCTGCTCCTGTAATGATTAGAGCCTGGGAAACCCTATGGGGTAGTTCGACTCTGTCGCTATGAGTCGGAATCAACTTGAGGGCAACGGTTTACACAGCCCCAAACCCTGGGGGCAGAAGCCCCTGCAGGGAACGCCTTTAGGAATGTCTGCAGTGACAGGAATGGGGAGGAAGGGCGGGGCCGGAGGTGGGCGGGGCCAGGGGGTGGGAGACACTCCCGGGTCTGTCGCAGGGGCGAACGCCTCACCCTGGATCTGTGAGGTCAACGATGAAAGTGGTGCAGGTTTTCTTCTTGAAGATCTTGGGGATCCAGCTCTGGGAATGGGAATAGGGGTCAGGAGGAGGGGCACCCAGTTCAGTCCTCACAGGATACGGGGTCACCCACCTCGCACCCTACCCCAACATTTCAGCGACCTACTCCCCAGACCCAAGAAGCTCGGCCCCCAGGGCCCTCCTACTCTTTCCCAGGGACCCAGGAATCCGGGGGCCCCCTGTTCCCTCCTCTGTCAGACCCAGGAATAGGGGTCTCAGGGCCCTCCTCTCCGGGGAAGCAAGAGGACGGCCCCCCAGCTCCCTGCTCCATTAGACCCAGGGGTCCCGCCGCTGTACCTGCTCCTTCTCGGGAACCACCATGCTGCCGCAGCTGCCGCAATAGAACAGCACAACGGGCTCCCCACATCCCCTCTACCAACCCCCTTTCCAGACCCGCCCAGGGCAAACCGGATCGGCCACTTTCCAGCCCGGCCTAGTACTGGGCGAGGTCGGGGGGTGGGGAGGGCGGGGAGACTGAGACACGTAGAACAGGAGGCGGGGAAAGGGCCCGGACTGAGACCGCTGTGCAGAGACGTAGAAAGAGGGAGACGAGGCCTAGAGAGTAGGACGGACACCCAGGAGAGGGGGCAGAGACCCAGAGAGAGAGGGGGACAGGAACCCAGAGAGAGGGGAGGAGAGAGATCCTGAGAGAGGGAAATGGGGGGGCGGGGGTGAGATCCTGAGAAAGGGAGAGACCCAGAGAGAGAGGGAGACAGAGACACAGAGAGACAGGGGAGGACAGAGACCCAGAGAGAGGAAAATAGAGACCAAAGAGAGGACAGAGACCTGGGGGGGGGGGAAGGAGAGACAGAAACAGGGGGACAGTACTGGGGGGGGTCACACTGACCCAGAGAGGGGTGAAGACAAAGACTGGGGTGGGGGCAGGGACTCAGAGTGACAGGGTGACAGAATCCTGGAGGAATTGGAGCACAGAACAGGGATCACGAGAGAGGGTGACAGAAACCAAGAGAAAGAGAAGACAGAGACCCACCGAAGGGTGAAGCCCCAAAGAGAGAGGGCAATAGTGACAGATGAGGAGGGGAGATCCTGATACTCAGAGAAAGGCAGGGCCATATGTCCCCCTGCCTGCTCTTTGACGGGAACAGCTGCCGCTCTGTAACTTGAGCCCCCGCCCCCTGCTATATTTATAGCCCTGGCCTGGCTGGTTCCCCTGCCCCCAGATCTGAGTTTCAGGGAGGGGAGGTCATGGGCATGTGTGTTGGGGGCAGTTCTCCACTTTACCCCCTTCCAGGGCCTCCATATTGCACCCACACTCTCACCAAAGTATCCCATTCCAGTTGGAAACACCCCACAACCGAGCCCTCAACCCTTCCTATGCAGGTGTCTCTTCCCTCAGAAATGTCCCTCCTGCCCTATGAGGTGCCCCAAGCTCCCCCACCTTGGCCAGCTACAAGTCTAGCCTTCATCTTTCCAGCTGCTAAATATGAGCTTATCCACAGCCCAAAGTCAAGTCCCTTGGCTCCCCTCCTCTGGCCAAGGAGAAATCCCTCCACCCACCCACCCACCCCCAGCTGAGAGGAGGAGGATCAGGAAGGAGGGGCAGAAGGGGACTGACCCAGAATAACTCAGGGCTGAGAGTAAATTTAGCCACAGAGAGGGGAGGAGAGAGACCCTATTGGCTGAGGAGTGGGGAGGAAGGGCCCGGAGGGGGGTCAGGGAGCTCTGGAGATCTCAGAGGGGTGTATAGAGCTGGGCAGAGAGGGCCAGAGGAAGGAAGAGACAGAACGAAGGCGAGACACAGAAAGAGAGACCCTAAAGGAGAGAAGGGCCCCTTTACATCCAACAACCACAGGGGTGGCTGGAGTAGGTGCTTGGAGAGACTCTCCTGCCCTTCTGTCCCCATGGGCCACCATGGGTCATGGTTGCACACTTCCCTCTTCTGGGTGGTCGTGGTCAATCTGTTCCTGCCCCCAGCCATGACCCAGCAGCTGAGAGGGGCCGGGCTGGGCCCCAGCAACTGGAACAACAGCGCAGAAGTCACCGGGCCCTGGGAGGACATGTCAGCTGAGGCTGGCCACCATGTCCACAGACACGGAGGCCATCGAGATGGGAATGAGGACATTTCCACAGAGAACAGGCATCATTTCCACACCCACAGAGGTCACGGAGATGAGGATGAAGACGTCTCCAGGGAATACAGGCACCGAGTCCATGGCCACAGGTACCAAGGCCATGAGGTTGGGGATGAAAACATCTCAGATGAAGACGTCTTCACAGAGCATGTTCAGCAGGTCCGTGGGCACAGAGGTCATGGGAATGAGGATATGGATGGTTCTGCTGAGCGTGGGCACCACACCCCCCGCCACAGGAGCCATAGCCATCAAGATGGGGACGAAGATGAGGTTGCCTTCAGTGAGCACCGCCCTCATATCCTCAGGCATGTCCATCATGGAAAAGAAGAAGAAGATGATGAGAATGATGAGTATAGGCACCAGGCGCACAGGCACCAAGGCCACAGGAATAAAGACGAAGAGGGTGTCTCAGATGAACACCACCACTATGACCCCAGACACAGGCATCAAGGCCACAGAGAAGATGATGATGTCTCCATTGAGAATGAGCACCAGATCCATGGGCGGCAAAGCCAAGGCAATGAAGAGGATGAGGATATCTCAGATGAACACCGCCACCATGTTGCCAGCCACAAGCACCGAGGCCACAGAGATGAAGATGAGGATGAAGATGAGGATGAAGATGAGGATGATGATGATGTCTCCACTGAGGATGGGCACCATGTCCACAGGCTCCGAGGTCACGGGAATGAAGAGGATGAGGCTGTCTCAGATGAACACCGCCACCATGTTGCCAGCCACAAGCACCGAGGCCACAGAGATGATGATGAAGATGAGGATGATGATGATTATGAGTATGGACACCAGGCCCACAAGCTCCAAGATCATAGGAATGAAGATGATGATGCTATCTCAGATGAACACCACCACCACATTACCAGCCACAAGCACCAAGGCCATGGAGAAGAAGATGAGGATGAGGATGATGATGAGTATGGACATCAGGCCTACAGGCTCCAAGGTCACAGGAACAAAGATGACGATGAGGATGTCTTAGATAAACACCACCACCATGTTGCCAGCCACAAGCACCAAGGCCACGGAGACAAGGAAGATGAGGATGTATCCCCTGAACATTGGCACCAGGTTCCCAGATATGTCCACCCTGGCCTTGGAGATGAGGAGGAAGAGGAAGAAGAGGTGGAACTGATCACAGTCAAGTTCAGCCACCATGTTTCAAGCCACCAACCCCAAGGCCACAAGAGCGATGAGGAGGAGGGCTTCCCAGATGAGTATAAAAAAGCAGTCCCTGGCCATCACCACCACAGAGTCCCTAGGGAGGAAGATGAAGACATCTCTGCCGAGCTTGGCCATCAGACTCCCAGGCACAGACAACAAGGCCACGGAGATGAAGGGACTGGCCACAGTCACAGAGAGTCCATCAAAGAGGAGCTTAGCCACCAGCCCCCAGAACACACGGGGGTCAAGGATGGAAGCCATTTAAGGAAGAGGGATTCTGAGGAGGAAGAGGTAGATGACAAGGAAGAAGACCACAGTTCCCATGAAGATGATGAAGGTTCGGAGCAGGAAAAAGAAGGTGCTCATCATGGCAGCCTGGACCAGAAGGATGAGGAGGGAGGCCATGGGCTCAGCCTGAGCCAGGAAGAGGAGGAAGAAGAGGAGGAAGAGGAAGGAATGAGGAAAGAGAAAGCTGAGGTTCAGGTCCCGCTGGGCCAAGACCACCAGGAGGAGGAAGAAGAAGAGGAGGAAGTGGGGCTGGAGGAAGAGGAGCTTCCTTTCACCATCATTCCCAACCCCCTGGCCAGTAGGGAGGTGGCTGGAGGTGCTTCTAGTGAAGAGGAGAGTGATGAGGACACAGGTAAGTGGCTTGGCCAGGCAGGGGTGAGGAAGAGCTGGGTCAGCCTGGGCCACTGCTGCCCTCCTGTTCCCACAGGTCCACAAGATGTTCAGGAATATGGGAACTACCAGCCAGGGTCCCTGTGTGGCTACTGCTCCTTCTGCAAGGTATATTCCCAGCCCAGATTAACCCCGAAGCCATCCCCAATAATTTGTCCCAGGGGCCCTGAGGTGCCACGGGAGGGCTTTGAGCAAGGAGGGCAGGATCACTTCCGGATGAAGAAAGACATTTGTGGGGCCACGTGGAAGACATACTGGAGGCCAGTAGGCTGGGGTGATGGTCCAGGCATAGCTGGGGCTAAGGGGACTGAGAGGAGGGTCCTTGGCAAAGACAGGGGGCAGGAGAGATGGACTGGGGACTGACAGGCTGAGAGAAGAGAGGGGAGGGGGGAGGCAAGCAACCACAGGTTTAACCCAGCGACTGGGCAACGTGGGGTCATCTCTAGGTAGGGAATCTGGAGGAGGAACGGGTTTGGGGGATGACTCTGAGCTCAGTATCATAAGGTAATAAGGGTAAGGGGGTCTGAGGAACTGTCCAGTGAGCGGGGGTGGGCTGGTGGCTGTCTCCCACATGGAGTTAGGGTTTCTAACCTGGATCCTCCCATCCCCAGCGATGCACTGAATGTGAGAACTGTCACTGTGATGAGGAGAACGTGGGCGAGCACTGTGACCAGTGCCAGGTGAGACCACCCACTCAAGGCTCCACCCAGGCCTCAGGGTGGCTCGGGACCATCTGAGGACCCCCAGTCCTAGATAATCAACTCTGACCCCAAGCTGACCTAAACCCTTACTCTCGATGCAGACTTGATACCATCCCCAATCCTCAGCCTGACTCAGATTTTGACCTCGACGCCCTGACTCCGTCAGTCCAGACTCCGTCCCTGACCACGCCCTACCCCTCACTCTCTCCTCTCCCCATTCCCCCAGCACTGCCAGTTCTGCTACCTTTGCCCTCTGATCTGTGAAACTGTCTGCACTCCAGGTGAGCGTGAGCGGGGCCCGGGAGAAACCCGACGAAGGTGCCTGTGAACTAGTGGGGGCGGGGCTAGGCGGGAAGGCGTGGCCAAGACTTGCGCGTGTGGGTGGGGCAGGATGAGCGCGGAGGGGCGGGGCCTGGACAGAGGGAACGTTGGGCGGGACTTGCTACCACCAAGGTGGAAAGAACCGGTGTAGGGCTCAAGAGCGGATCCGAAGCCAGTAGAATTCGAGGGGGCGGGGCCGCTGGAGAACAGGACCGCCCAGAGAAAGGAGAAAGGGGCGGGGGCTTTAAAGAAGTCTCAGTGGGATTTTAGCCCGGGAAAGGAATTAGAAAAAAGGAGCCAAGCCAGCCCTGAACCCAGACCGAGTGAAAAGTGCCCCCTGATTTTGCCCGTGGAATACCCCGAAAGCCTCTTCTCACTACTCTCGTCTTCCGCAGGAAGCTACGTCGACTATTTCTCCTCGTCCTTGTACCAGTAAGTGTGTGAAGGGGGAAAGTTTAAGACCTTTTTCACAGGGGACTGAGTCTGAACGTCCGAAAGGCTCTGTCCCTCTATGCTTTATCAGACGACCCTGGGGCTGTATTTCCCCATCCGTGAAATGGGTGGGTTAACGGTCTCCAAGCGTCCTTGGGTTAGCTTTGGACACTTCGGCTTATCTAAGCTCTGGGTCCTCCCTCCAGAGCCCTGGCGGACATGCTGGAAACTCCGGAACCCTGACCCTGCCACGGCGTAGATGTACCTCCCCGGCCAACAGCCCCTTTCCTGGGCCATATTTATTTCTCTGAATAAACGTGCTCCCCGAAACCTGCCAGGTGTGGGGTCTGGATTCTCAAGGCATCAGGGAACGCAGGCAGGGACTGGGGACCCGGACTTGTGAGTCTGAAGAAGGAGGGGCCTGGTGGCCAGGACTTCTGGGTGCCCGGGATGGTTTCTTAATTGTCCTCCCAAATAAGTCAGTCAACACGGGGCTTTTTGAAACAGTTTTCTTTACCCGTGATCACTGAGTGACGCCTGGGGCAAGGAGGCCGACCGAGGGTCGGGGATGAGGGCTCCTCCACCGTCCCCCCTCCCCCCACGCCACATCGCCCAGTAGCATCTTGGAAAGGGGATTCTCCCATGCAAACCCCGGAGCCGGAGGGGAACGGGGAACGCAGGTCTACGCCCCCTTCCCCCAGGGCACGGACACGGCCACAGCACGGGGGGCGGGGGGCCCCGGGGACACGAGACACGGGGGAGGGGGAGAGGAAGGAAGAGGGGACCCCGCCCGCAGCTGACCCCGGGAGCGGCAACGGGACGCGGCGGGGCGGGGCCGAGTGGCACTGGGAGCGAGGCTTGTAGCAGCGAGTCCCCCCTCCCCTCCTGTCGGACGAAGAAGGAAGACTTGGGCCCCGCGACTGGGGAGGAAAAAGGGGACGGGGCAGCCTCTCCTCGCATGCGGCCCGGTAGGGAAGCCCCGTCCCCTTCCCGCGGGGAAAGGGCATCAGTCTCCCATTGGAAATGATCAATAAATTACAAAGTAGAGAAAAGGGAGGCGGAAGTGTGCGGCGGGATTTCTTCCTGCCTTCTTCCTTCTCCCCCTCAGTCATGTTCATGTAGTTTGGTCCAGTCCCAGTCCATTTGTGAGGCGAGGAAGCGCATCCCCCGCTCGTTCGTACAGATGGTCCAGTCCGCGGCGCGCGCTCCCCCGCCCGCTCTCCCAGGCGAGACCATACTCAGGGCCGGAGGGGACACCCCAGCCAGTGGAAGGTTCTTCCATCCGAGTGAGGTCACCTGCATTGATGCCGAGCAGTGCATGGAACAGTGAAGATCCCGATTGTGCCGCCCCGCACCCCCAAAGCTGCCCAGTAGTCCTCACCTGGAGGCCTACACTAGCAGGAATAGGTCCGGACCGAGACGCCGTCTGCCCGAGAACTCCCAGAGGTCTGGCCTGGAGGGAGAGCGAACAGCGGTTCAGCCTGGAACACCTTCCCCCCAGACCCTCCCCGGGGTTTCTCTTCCAAGTTCTTGCCTCCACCCTAGGAGTCACCCCTTGGATTTCCCTAACAATGGGTAGTCCACGACCACCAGCTCCACGCCGGTTTCCCTCCAACCCCCGCAGCCATGAATTGCTCCAAGGTACCCAGGTTGCACTGGGCGAGCTCATTTCCCACCCTGGGAAGGGGTGTGGGGAGTCTTGAATACTGGAGCGGTCCATTTGTCATGGGTAGGGGAGCAGGACTAGGCCGTTTCAGAACCCGGAGAGGGAGGCTTCTGAAATGTAGGATTGATCCGTTTCCCAGCCTGGGGGAGGGAAGGGGTAGAGGGACTGTCTCATTTGGGAATTCCGCCCCCCCCCCCCACCTTCTGGCTGCAACTTGCGAAGAGGGAGCCCTGGCGAGCCCAGGGCCCCTGCTGCGGCTGAACGGAAGTTGGGGGGCAACATCTCAGCTGAGTCGGGGGTTACGCCTCGGAGGTCCTTCTCTCGGAACATCTTCCGCCAAGATGGGGAGCGGCTGAAGGACTTGGAGCTGTCCTAGGTAAAGGGTTCGGGCAGCTGGTGAAGGAACTGGACCTAGTTCTGGCTCCGCCCCTCCCTTTGGCTCCGCCCCTTCCTGGTCTTGCCTCTCTTAGTCACGCCCCTCTCCTGTATACTGCCCTTCCTGGCCCCGCGTCCAAACATGACTTGGCCAATCAAATCCCACTTAACTTCCTGCGAAGCTTCCTGAGCCGCGACAATGCCCACCTCGTCCAGCCGCCTGTCTGTGCCCAAGGAGATGAGGTTGCTGAATTCTTTCTCCAGGAGCTGCCGGGCCTGGAGGGGTAGATGACAGTAGGGTTGGAGTGTGCAGTCTGCAAGACGGGGATGCCCAGCATGCCCCGGGCCTAGCGGCAGCTCACCTGAGCATTCTGCGTAGGGATTTGTAGGAGCAAGGCCAGGTCGGAGTAGTCGAAAGTCTCGTCCAGGGCCAGCAGCGCCCCGTGCACCCCGCTCTCCGTGAGGTTTGTGGCGAATTCCTTCAGGCCCAGCCCGGACACCCAACCCATGACCCGCTCGTTGGACCACACCATCACGTCTGGGAAGGGAATGGACCCTCAGCCACGCCCCTCCCGTACCCAGGCGGTACCTCGAGCCCTGTCTCCGCTTTCCTAGCCACGCCCCCTCTGCTGGCCCCACCCTTCATTTGTAGTGGGGCCCTTCCCCGGCCTCCTTCCCCACCCCTAACATACCTCTCCTCAAAACCCTTCCCAAACCCTTCCTCCAGGCTCCCAGCAGGACTTACACTCTTCTACTTACCTCGAATCTGAGTCTGACTCTCCTCCCGCCTCCGCTCCAGGTCCTTCCGGTCATAGTTGAGCCGTTTCAGGCACATGATCCCATAATGCAGACTCACCCTGAGCAGCAGGGGAAGTGGAGTCACAGAGAAGCTTTCACAACCCCACTGGCTGTCTCTCCTATTGGGCCCTCACCCATTGGCTGTGGTCTTCTGGCAGAGGTTGGGGACTTCTTCCATTGGGTCAGTTCTATTGACTGTTGACCCTCCCAGGAGGTGGGGCATTTCCAACAGGCTGTTCCTATTGGCTAACCTGGAGGGGGTCTGGGGTCAATTTGCCAAGCTCTGTCCAAATGTGAATTTTCCTAATGCATCATCTTTATTGGTGCTAGGGGCACAGGAGGCAAGATATCCTGAGAACCCAAGCTAAAAGGCCCAAAAATAATCCAAGGAATTTCCCATCCGTCAGATCCATTGGCCAAAGACTCTCTAGGGTCGGGGCTTCCCCCTGAGCTAGTCCCATTGGCCAGGCAGCCCCCACCTGTGGAAGCTGTCCACCATCTTGAGTTGGCCCCGGAGCTCCTTCTTGTTCAGATGATCTAGCATGCGGGCATCCACCAGCGACTCCATGAAGTAGCTGCGGTACTGGGGCAGCCCCAGGCTGGGCAGCCAGTCGTTCCCCACCCACTCGTGGTTCATGTCGCCATATGCCAGGATCTGGGGCCATGGGCAGGTGGGGAAAGAATCAGGCCCTCTAACTCCTTCCCATGTGTGCATGAAAGGGGTACAGTCCAACCACCCTCAATTCAAGGCTCTTTCCCCACCCCATAGCAGACCCATAACCAATCTCTGCTTAGGACAATGGACCAATCCAAAGTTGTCCCCTAGCCCTTCATAATGACAGCCAATTTTAACTACTGAAAGCGTGGTCTTTGGATCCACATTTCAGCATCGCCTGTGAACTTGGAGCCCTGGTGGCACCGTGGTTAAAAGCTCGACTGCTAGTCAAAAGCTCAGCAGTTCAAATCCACCAACCACTCCTTGGAAACCGCAGGGGGAAGTTCTACTCTGTCGTAGGTCGCTATGAGTCGGACAGACTCGATGGCAACAAGGATTTTGGTTTTGTAAACTTGCTGAAGTTGCAGACTCCCAGGCCTCATTCCAGAACTACTGAATCAAAATCTGCATTTCCAAAAGATCTCCAGGTGACCTGAACTGTACATTAAAGTTTGAGCAACTCTGGTCTAGCACTGTCCCAACTCAGAATGACCGGTCAGTCCAACATCGCTACTCCCCCGCGTCAGGACAATGGATTCTTGCAACTTAACTCCACACAACACAGGTTAAGTGATCAGTCCCTTATTTGCAATGTCCCCAAAATACTAGTTTAATGCTATATCCGGCCCAGGACAATATTCTGGAATCCAAAGCCCTTCACTCCATTTAGGATAAGGAGATAATCCACTCCTCCCTCTGGCTCAAAACAAAGGCCACAGTCCAACACAGTTCCTCCGGCTAAGGTGAGTTCACGCCTCCGCCTTCATCAGAACAAAGTGTGGCTTCTCCTCCCCAACTTCTCAGCCTGAAGTACGCAACTCCCTTTGCCCTGGACTTTGGAACAGAGACCCACTTCCCCTCAACCATAAAGAAAATCGATTGCTCAGCGTCTCCCTCTAGTGACAGAAGTGGAACAGCACCTAGAACCCCGCCTCCCAAGATAAGGAATGGTTCGTGCACTACGCTAACGATGGAACAGTCCAGCCTTACACTAACACACACACACACACACACGCGCGCGCGCGCGCGCGCGCAGCCACAAAGCTGCAAGGAAACAGTCCAGAGCAGAGCCGCAGCCCCCAGCAGCGATGATAGACTGTTCTGGTGAGGGTAGGGGCGGGGCTCGGAGAAAGAGGGGCGTCCATGCAACGTGCACAACCTGTTCATGCGCCCACGCCCCGCCCCGCGCCCCCTACCTGCTCCCAGCTGATCTCCTTGGTCTCCTGACCCGTTAGTGGGAAGAGGGGAGAGAAGGGTGGGTTACGGGGCAGGTAGAGGAGGGTGGGGGGGACAGACGGACGGACAGACAGCTAAAGACTCGGTCTCCGCCCCCCACCCCCAGGGAGGGTTAGTGCCACCCCAAGGTAGCCGGTAGGGGGCACTCACAGGCTTGGTCGTGGCGGTGAGCGACTCCATCTCCTCGTGCGTCATCCACACGTTTCCTGTGGACTGAGGGGCAGGGGATGTTACTGAAGGTGGAAGAGGGGTTCCCAGATCAGGAAAGGGGAGAGAGGTCATGCCCCTGGAGATCCCAGGCCACGAACAGTCATCCTGTCTGCTCTCTGACTCAGAAACGGCGGTCACTGCTCACCAGTGACAAAAAGAAAAGGAATAATCATGTATTTAGCACCTACTGTGTCGAACAGGGTCGATATGAGTCGGAATCGACTCGACGGCACTGGTTCTGGTGTGTACCAGGCAGAGCTTGGTGGTACAGTGGTTAAGCGTTTGGCTGCTAACCAAAAGGTCTGCAGTTCGAATCCACCAGCCGCTCCTTGGAAACCCCATGGGGCAGTTCTACTCTGTCCTATAGGGTCACTGTGAGTCGGAATCCACTCCACGGCAACATGTTTGTTTGTTTTGTTTTGTTTTGGTATACCAGGCACACAGGAGCACGGGCTTGGACAAATTCAGGTTTGAATTTAGAGAAATGTGAATATAGACTGAGTAGCAGATGAAGTTAACAATAACGTTTATACTCTTAGGTGTGATGATGGCATGCTGGCTATGTAGGAGAATGTTATTTTTAGCAGATGCCTGCTGTGGGGTAATTTTGGAGGCTAACCTGTCATGATGTCTATAAATTACTTTCAAGTGCTTCAGATACACACCAAAAACAAAACCAAACCAGTTGCCATTAGTCAATTTTGACTCATAGCGACCCCATCCATGTGTTACAGAGTAGAACTGCTCCATAGGGTTTTCAAGGCCCCTCAGACACACCCATAAACAGCAAGTATGGCAAAGGATTAATAAATGCTGAGTCAGGTGATGGGTACACATAATTTAGGAGTCTCTGGATAGAGCAAACAGTTAACTCACTAGGCAGCTCACCATAAGATTGGAAGTTCAAGTCCACCCAGAGGTGCCTCAGAAGAAAGGCATGGTGATCTACCTCCAAAAAATCAGCCATTGAAAACCCTATGGAGCACAGTTCTACTCTGCAACACATGGGGAGGCCATGAGTTGGAATTGACTGATGGCAACTAGTTTCTTTTGTTTTTACACATAATTTTCTGTAGGTTTGAATTATATCTTTATCAAGAGTTGGAACAAAATAATAAAATAATAAAAAGAAGAACCAAATGCTATGGAAAAAAATTGGGAAGGTGTGCTGGAGGAAGGGGGAGGGAAGGGGATGATTAGCTGATGAGTTAGTGAAGGCCTCTTGGAGCTGGTGATTAGAAGGAGCCAGCCACTGGGAAAACAGGGAGAGGAGTGTCTCAAACAAAGGGAACAGCAAGTGCGGAGGCCTGGAGGTGAGGTGCAAAAGGTGATGCGTTAAAGGAACTGGTTTTTACTCTGAGATGGGACACAGCAGTGAGCCAGAGTGATTTTTGCAACCAGGGGCTGCTGTGTGGAGCATAGACTGGGGACTGAGGGTAGAGGAGAGGCAGGGAGAGCTGAGGGGAGGCCCCAGCAGTAATCTAGGTGAGAACTGATGGAAAGTAGGACTGATGGGACAGGGCTGAACTGAACAAGCCCAGGACTGGCCAGTCAGAAGATGAAAGGAGAGGCCTAAACAGCGAAGGCTGGGATTCGCCACTAGGTGCTCACCGTGCGGGAGGAGGCGGGAGCAGAGGGCGAGGTCAGGGAGACCATCTCCTGGATGGCCAGGCGCAGCTTGAGCCTGTGCAGCGGGTTGCTAATGCCGATCTCACGTTGGATCTCCGTGTCCGACAAGTTGGCCATGATGGCACCACTCTTGACGTTAGCACGGCAGGCAGCCACATACCACGCAGGCATGCCTACCCACAGCTGGACCACAGGGAGCAGAGAGAGAGATCGACAGAGAGGCAGAGAGAGACAGATAGTCAGAGACAGGAGGGGGAGACAGAGACAAGGTGGGGACAGAAGAGGCGGAGGGATGGGACAGAGAGATGGGGAGAGGCAGGGGAGAAAAAGGGAGACGTGGCAAAGTTAGCAACAAGAAGAAGCAGAAATAGGGCAAGACAAAGAGACGTGGGAGAGTTAGAAGCACAACAAGACAGATAGAGATAGAGAAGAACGCCAGAGACAGAGGGAAAAGAGAGGGATGGGGAAAGACAGAAAAGGGAGGGGCAGAGAGAGACAGAGAAGAGAGACAGTGATGGGGGAGAGAAAGGAGTAAAAGACATGGGGAGAGAGACATGGAAAGGAAGACCAGAGATTTGAGGAAAGACAAAGACACAGAGATGGGGAGACATGCAGAAAAACAGAGACAGAGAATCTCCCCGAGAGAGTAAGACATGAGGATACACAAAGACACAGAGAGAGGGAACAGGAGAACAGGGACCAAGGTGGGCATAGCCAGAGGAGCAGGGGATGAGTGTGGGCATGGGAGACAGGGGGAGCAGGAGAAAGAAACTAGTTAGATCAATAGGAAGTCTGACCCCTCCCATGTCCTACCCCCCTCTCCCCGCCCCACCTCTGGGCTAGGAAGATGGTGCTGGGTTGACCAGGGCACCCCCTATAGGTGGGACTGTCAGAAGGCTTGGGGATCAAGAGGGCATTTCTGGGTCCCAGTACCTCCAGCCAGGAGACTACAGTGGGCCCGTCCCAGGCAGCAAAGGGCAGGCCCTGACGGCAGGCCTCTTCCAGGAGTTCATGCCTGGAGGTAGGGAAGGAGGAGGGGAAGATCTGTCAGGGGTGGAGACTGCTAGCCCTCTTGGACACCCCCCTTCCCCATGCCCATCATTTTTACAGATGTAAAAAACATAGAATTAAAAAAAAAATAAGAAAAATTCTAGAAGTTCCCAGGTTCCCAGGCAAGCAAGTTCAAGACTTTAGACATACCCACCCAACGTTTTATTATCACTTATGTCCACATACACATACACACAAACATACACACACATGAACACACTCACAAACACACATACACACACACTCACTTCCTCTTGTTTCTCCGGTCCTTGTCTCCTGGGCCTGTCAGCTTGGCTAGCCCCAGAGGGTCAGTGGCCAGTGTCTCGTCTGAGGGTGTTCCAGCTGGAGGTAAGGAGAGGCCAAAATTTGGAGAGTTCAAGGAAGAAGCAGAATCTTTCATGCTGGAGGTGATGAGGAGGATTTCAGGAAGGCAAAGACCCCAAGGGTGTAGTAAATCATGTCAAAGGAGTGATAAAGCCAGACAGTGACCAGAGTCACCTCCCCAGACAATGAAATGGAGACCTCCCAAAAGTAGGGCTGTATTGCCAGGGCTGGTCTTGGGGAGACGGCAGTGGCATACCAGTAAATGTTAACAACTGGCTACCAGCGAGATGGGGAGGAGCAGAAATATTCCCTGATTTGTAGCATTTGCCAGTTTTCATGGTGTAAATAATCCCACCACGGCCAATTTCAAGCTACCAGTGTGATGTCAGCCAGCTCACAAAATTCCTGAAAATCTAACAACCAGTTCTGAAAGAGCCAGTATAAGCAGCCTTCAGCACACCACTAGGAGGTGTCTTACCTTCAGAATGCTCTTCCCTCCACTATTATAAAGAGTTAAATGAAATAATAAATTCATTTGATTTACCCAGTCACCATCCAGGCCCCAGAGGACCTTTTCCTTTTTCCTACTCCTCCCCTATACCATTGCCAAGTCCTGTCCCTTCCACATTCTGAATTAATTACCAAATGAATGAAGACATGAATGAAGGTAAATAAATATATAAAGAAGAAAGAAAGGGAGAAAAGGAGAAGGGGGAGGGAGCGTTGAAATCAGAGCCCTCACCCAGGGAAGAGCTGTCCCGGCCTGGGGGTCCCATTCGGCCCTTTTCCTTCTTGCCAAAGAGACGACCTATGGATGATTTGATGCTCTTCTTTTTGGGGGCTTTGTGCAAGGAATCCTGGGTGCCCTCACTGGATAAGAAGAATGGTATGAGGGCAGATTCCATCCTCCCAAGTCCTTGTCTATACCCGTCTCATCCTCCCAAGCAGCCCCCTCCCTGTCCCCACTCCTTGTCCTGCTGACCTGCCCCGTGAGGGTCCCCCATCTTCCAGGGACCCCGCCTGTAGTGCCAAGGCCTGGGTCATTCTCTCAAGGCGAGCGGAGCGGGGAGTGGGAGGTGGGGTGTCTCCTGGGATGGCTGGTCCCTCTCCTCGTGGAGCCCCAGCTTCCTCCTTGGGGACATGATTCTGAGGACAGAGGCAGAGATGGTGGTTTGAGTTGGAGGGGTCATGTTGGGAATTCCTCACTAGTTGGGATGTCTACTCAGGGTGTATGTCTCAGATGCTGCTGGTTTGGGAGACCATTTTGAAGGTAGCCTAGATCAAGTGGGGTTTGAGATACAGAAATATGAAAGCAATGAGTGCAGTTCGCTTGGAGCTTGACAAGCTTATATTTATAGTATCTTAACTTCTGGTGTCAGGAGTGGGATCTGCTTGACCTCAAGGAAAACTAATACGGTACAAATTCTGGAAGCAGAAAATCTGGATTTAAGTCAATAAAATAGGGCTAATATCTCTTGTGCGTCCCTCAGAGGTCAATTCTGAGGATTTAATGGTAGCTCTCAAATTTAAAAAAAAAAAAATTTTTTTCTCAAATGTATGTTTAGTCCTAGAAACATTAAAAAAAAAAAAAATCCTATGCAGAAACTTAGTGCATAAAACAGGTTAAAGTGGACAAGATCTGGCTAATATGAAAGTTCGGGATTCCTTAAGGATGTAACCCAGTGGCTTGGCCTCCCTTTTGAGTTGAACCTTTAGGGAAAGCTAGACATGCTTTTGAAAATGACTGGTGTGAGGCGTTATTATTGCTGTTTGTTGGGAAGCCCTGTTTCTGACCTTCCCCATCCCCAGACTGGAGAGACTTCAGAACACTCACAGCCTTGTCAGTGCCCTCACGGGCAGGGCTAGGGGGTGCCAGACGGGGTGTTGAATGACCAGAGCTGGGAGGGGAGGGGCTGGCGAGGGTAGAGGTGGTGAGGGAGGGGGGTAATGAGCAGCTGCTTCGGTAGCGGCCCAGTGAGTCCAAGCCAGAGCTGGACACTCGGCTCTCTAGCTCCTCTGCCCTCTGTTCTGTTGTCTCCTTCTCCTCTTGGATTAGCCTGAGGAGGAAAAGAAGGGAGACTGGATGAGAAGGCTGAGGCAGGCAATGGGAAAGTGAGTCTGGGATTACAATGGGCTGGGAAGGCTTGGTGAGTCAAGGGGAATTCTGGGGAAGGCACAATGAGGTTAGAGGGTCTTGGTGGATTCATGATGGCTTCACAGGCTCAAGCGTGTCAAAAGATCATAATAGGGTCAAGAGGTCATGGAGGGATTAGGGACAAGGTGATCAGGGTCTGCTCTAGGTGGTTCTCCCAGACTCAAGTGGTTCTGGAAAATCATAAAGGGATTACAATGGGTAAGAGATTGAGTTCCAAGGAGGACTGTAAGAGCAAGGTCTAAGATTGGATAAGATTAGAGGCTCTGGAGATCTATGAGCTGAGAAGGTCATGGAGTCATCCGGTACGTGAGAGTTGATGTATCAAGTCAGAGTTTGAACGGAAGGTAGTGGTTGTATTGGTATATTTGTTGGGTGCACATGGAGAGTGCATTATTAAAGGAGAATTGCTAAATTGGGCCATTGCGAGGGATTCAAGAGAAGACTTTATATCAGTTGGGAATTCTTAATGAATTAAGGATTCTTGTTACATTAGGTAGAAATTATTGGTATATAGAGTTAAGGTTCTTGATGTGTTGGGATAAGATTCTTGTTATTTTGGGTTGGGAAACTTGTGTTGAGATCTTGTTATACTGGGAGATTCTGGGTACTGGTTGTAGGAGCCATAAAATCCATGGTGTATTGAATGATTCTTGATATATTGGGTTGAGATTTTTGGTATTTGGGGATGCAGTCTTTGATATACTGGGAAATCGTGAATACTGGCTGGGGGATATAGCACATAGGAGAATTCTGGGTGAATCCTGAGGGATTCCTAGACACTGGAGAAAGTGTTGGGCTTAGAGAATTCCTTGAGGATGGTGGTAAGGGGGCTGGGCTCAGGCTTGAGATCAGTCTCCAGAGCCAGAGAGGCTGTGGAGTCAGCTGCAGGGCAGGGCAGGGCAGGGCAAAGCTGGCCAGCTACTCACTTGATCTCCTTGTTGATGGCCTCCAGCTGCTCCTGAAGCATGATGGCCAATGTCTGCACATCAGCCTGCCCACTGGGGGACAGAAGCTCAGCCCCAAACATCCCCTCTGCCTCCTCCTCGTCTGAGCCATCCAACTCCCCAGGAAATGGAGGTGGCAGGGACCCAGTAGGGGCAGACCGCTCCCACTCCTGTCTGTGTGAGGACAGAGGGACACCATGTGGGCAGGGGCTGAGGTTGGCACTGATCTTTGCTCACCTCTCCTGACCTTGCCCACCTCCTCTGACCCTGCCCATAGCCCTTGACATGGCTGTCCTCACCATGTGGCCAAGCCACCACTTTCCCCAGCCCAGCTTTCCCTCTTGATAGTTCCCTTTTCTTGACCCCCTTTACTCTCTACAAACCCAGACCACCCCCGTGACTCCATCTGCCGTTTCCCTTGACCTAGCCCACTTCCCTATGGCACCCCCATGCAATCTGGAATTCTATACCCACGCACTGTCCCCCAGACTCCACCTCTCTCCCTGCTCCATTGCTCCTCTAAGGTTCTTACCAAGTAACAGGACATCCACATGCAGAGACATCCAGGAAGAGACATCCAGATGATGGAGTTGGGGGGAAGGAGAGAAAACAGGATGGGTCCAGGAGACCCTGCTTCTCAACACAGCCCCCTCCCAGAGTTCCACTTATTTGGCTCCATTTCCCACCCAAGCCCTCCTCTGTCCAATCCTCAGAGGCAGCTGCTGACCTTGGAGGGCTCGTCCTTAACCCCTGACCAGCGGCCCCTCTTGCCTGCCCGGCCACTGCCAGCCCCATAGGGGTCCAAGTGGGCACCGGATGGTAATGTGGGTGCCTGGGAATAACGGAGCTCCAGGGCACTGCCAGGGAGAGACCTGTGGGCATGGAGAGGGCAGTCAGGGACCAAGGAGTCAAGAAAAAGCAGAGCTCAGTGATCATGGAGAAGGGCCTGGTGTGGTGTCAGAGAACTGGGAGAGGGAACTGAAGTCAAGGGTCAGAGAAAAGGGCCTGAGGTCACAGGTCATGAAGTCAGGGGTCAGAATAAGAGGGAGGCATGGAGGTCGAAAACCAGTAAAAGTGTCTGGAGGGCAAGGCATGAGGGAGGGGAAACCTGGAGATCTGAAGGAATGAGCTTGGCCATGGGGGTTCCATGGGCAGAGGTGGGACAGGAAGGATACTGTCACCTGGAGTAGGAGGACGGTGGCCTCCCTCTCAACTGGTCAATCTCCATCTGCATCCTCTCCATCTCTGCCAGGAGCTGCTCCTGGGGTGGGGGGAAGGGGAGTGTCACATCAGAGTCCACAACCCCTGAGGAGCAGCCCCTCTCAGACTACTAGACTCTGACCTCGGCAATCGCTGCTGCACTTCCCTGGTCTTATCCCTCCACGGCCCACCCCTCCGGTCACCCCTGACCTTATTAAGCAACAGCTCATCCTGAAGCTTCTTCATGCTGGCAATCTCCTCACTCAGTGAGTTCTGTGGGGGAACATGAGGGGGCGGAGCCTGAAGGCGACAGCCCCTGAGGGCTGCAAGAAGCCTCCACAGCCCAGAGGTGAGCCCAGGGGAAATGGGATAGGCATGAACGGTCAGCTGGAGAAGGGAGTTTTGGGGCTAAAGATGCCTTGGGGGAGATGAGTTCCTAGGGAGTCCCAGAATTTGTCATCTTGTATAATCTCTCAGAGGATTCAAGGTTTGAGGGTCCAGAAGGTTGGAGGCTCTGGGGGAACTCCAAGGACTCAGGGTACAGGTCCCCCGGAATTCAGCTCCTGGGCGTTTGGACTGAAAGAGTGGTCTGAGCAAGAGAGCAGAGAAGTCTGTAGAATTTGGGGTTCCTGGGTTTGGAGAGATCCCAGTGGATCTAGGTGAAAGGTCTGTGGCCTCAAGAGGTTCTCGGAGTCCTGGGATGGGGCGCACCTTCTCCTCCAGCGCCCCCATGCGCTCCTTGAGGTGGAGCTGTAAGCGCTCATTGGATTCGCTCAGCAGCTTGTCCACTGTCTCGGACAGCCGCTTATTGTGATCATCGTTCATCTTCTCTCGCTGCCGCGCCTGCCCAAAGGAGAGCGGGACATGGGTGCTCAAGCGCACCTGGTCCAGACCTCTGCCCATACTCAAAGACCCCACCCCCAGCCCCGCCCCGCCCCCGTCTAAGCTCCACCCGAATCTCAGAGCCCCACCCCCGCGGAGCTCTGCCCACGCCCCCTCACCCGTTGCAGCTCCTGGTTCTTCTCCTCCAACTGGGCCTCCAGCTGCCGAAGCCGCTCCTCAAAATTCCCGTGACGTTCCTCGGCCTAGTGGGTGAAACCGATGGCATCTGGCTTTGCCCCACCGGAGCCCAGGCCGGGTCCAGGCCCCGCGTCCTGAGGCGGGGTGCCGGGCCCCACCTCTCAGAACTCCAGGCTCCTCCCCTGCGGGACTCCAAGCCTGCACCTGCGGTTCAGGCCCTACTTCATCCCGGATCGGCGGCCATCCCTCACCTTGTTGAGCGCCGCCACACGCTGGGCCAGCTGCGCCTCTATCTCCGGCAAGGTCTCCGCCTTCTGAAGCGTCTGCTGCAACTTCTGCTTGGCGTCATCCAGCCACTCGGCAAGCTGACGGCTCTTCTCTTCACTCTGGGGAGCCGAGAAGTGAAGAAGGGGCGGGACTATGTCACCCAGGCTACAGCCCTGCCTCCACCAGCCCTTCCCAGCCGGGCCCCCACCTGCCGGTACAACGACTCCTTGCTGGCCAGTTCGTTCTCCAGCTTGTCGTTAGCATCGTGCAGAGACGTGGCCTCGCGCTGGGCACTCAGGTAGCGCTTCTCTAGCGTCGTGATCCGCTCCTCCATATCCTCGCGCTGCGCCAGCGCCTGCAGAGGTGGACAAGGGCCTTGTGGAATACAGCGCCCAGAAGCCCCTAGGGTAGTCTAGGCTTAAAACCCCAGACCAGACACCCCAGGGCATCCCAGGAAATGAAGTCCCCTGCCGCCTGGGTGGCAAAATGGTGGCATCACACTTGACAAAAACTCCTGGGACCAGTTAACCTTAGGCCTCCTGCCAGCTGCAAGTTAAAATGGTTCTAGGGCAGTACTAGCTTAGACACAGTATCCACAGCCTGTATGACATAGGACATGTCTTTACCTTCCTAAAAAAATCGGGCCCTTATAGGAGGAGGAACTGGAATGGATGGCTAATTGCTTCCATGAACAGCTGCCTCCTTTGCCATAAGACAAGAACTGGATGGTGACCTACCACTACTGAACCATTTGATCAAAGATTCTATAGCAGAGTCCTCATCAAAAAAGGGGAAATGCAGGACAGAATTACAAATTCTCATGAAATCCAGACTTTTTGGAGTCATTGAAGCTGGATATTATTGTTGTTGTTAGGTGTCATCAAGTCGGCTTTGACTCACAGAGACCCTATGTACAACAGAATGAAACAACGCCCAGTCCTGCACCATCTTCACAATCGTTGCTCTGTTTAAATCCACTGTTGTAGCCACTATGTCAATCCATCTCATTGAGGGTCTTCCTCTTTTTCACTGACCCTCTACTTTACCAAGCATGGTGTCCTTCTCCAGGGACTGGTCTCTCCTGATAACATGTCCAAAGTTCATGAAACAAAGTCTTGCCATCCTTGCTTCTAAGGCATATTCTGGCACTGTACTTCTTTCAAGACAGATTTGTTCATTCTTCTGGCAGTCCATGATGTCCTCAATATTCTTCGACAACACTGTAATTCAAAGGCTTCAATTCTTTGGTCTTCCTTGTTCATTGTCCAGCTTTTGCATGCATATGAGGAAATTGAAAACACCATGGCTTGGGTCAGACACAACTTAGTCCTCAAAGTGACATTTTTGCTTTTTAACACTTTAAAGAGGTCTTTTGCAGCAGATTTGCTCAATGCACTACATCCTTTGATTTCTTGACTGCTGCTTCCATGGGCGTTGGTTGTGGATCCAAGTCAAGTCAAATCCTTGACAACTTCAATCTTTTCTCTGTTTATCACACTGTTGCTTATTGGTCCAGTTTGGGGGATTTTTGTTTTCTTTATGTTGAGGTGTAATCCACACTGAAGGCAGTGGTCTTTGATCTTCATCAGTAAGTGCTTCAAGTCCTCTTAGCTTTCAGCAAGCAAGGATGTGTCATGTGCATATTGCAGGTTGTTATAAGTCTTCCTCCAACCCTGATGTCCTGTTCTTCTTCATGTAGTCCAGCTTCTCGGATTATTTGCTCAGCATACAGATCGAATAAGTATGGTGAAAGGATACAACCCTGCCACACACCTTTCCTGATTTAAAACCATACAGTATCCCCTTGTTCTTTTCAAATGATTACCTCTTGTACTATGTACATGTTCTGTGTGAGCACAATTAAGTGTTCTGGAATTCCCATTCTTCGCAATGTTATCCATAATTTGTTGTGATCCACATAGTCAAATGCCTTTGCATAGTCAATAAAACACAGATAAACATTATTCTAGTATTTTCTGCTTTCAGCCAAGATCCATCTGATATCAGCAATGATATCCCCAGTAACATATCGTTTTTCCAAAACTGGCTTGAATTTTTGGCAATTTCCCATTGATGTACAGCTACAACAATTTTTTAATGATCTTCAGCAAAATTTTACTTACGTGTGATATTAATGATATTGTTCAATAATTTCCTCGGTCTGTTGGATCACCTTTCTCTGGAATAGGCACGAATATGGATCTCTTCCAGTCGATTGGCCCGGTAGCTGTCTTCCAAATTTCTTGGCATAGACAAGTGAGCATTTCCAGTGCTGCATCCATTTGTTGAAACACCTCAATTGGTAGTCCGTCAATTCCTGCAGCCTTGGTAATCACCAATGCCTTGAGTGCAGCTTGGACTTCTTCCTTCTGGATGAATCCTGAAACTGTCGTCCTGAGATAATCTTTAAAACTTAAACCAAAAATATCCCCTAAAGACTTCTTTAAACCAAACAACAGTTCAGCTTAATTAGTTAAGAATGTCTGCCTTGAGCACTGTAATCTTTTAAAGAACTATCTATATGGAATCAAACTGACAACACCAACTGAAAAGATTAGATAGGAGCTTACAGGGCAGTGAATTTATGTTAACCTGAGAGGAACAATTCAGAAAAGGAGGGTGAGAACCATTGCACAACTCAAAGAATGTAATCAATGTCACTGAATTGCACTTGTAGAAACTATTGAATTGGTGTATGTTTTCTATTTACATTTTCAACAACAATAAAAATATATATATATAGAATCCAGGCTCATGATCATTAGTCATCAGAGAAATGGAAATCAAAATTGCAATGAGATTACATCTCGCTCCAACAAGACTGGCATTAATCCAAAAAACACAAAATAATAAACGTCGGAGAAGTTGTGGAGAGACTGGAACATTTATACACTGCTGGTGGGAAAGTGAAATGGTACAACCACTTTGGAAATCGATTTGGCACTTCCTTAAAAAGCTAGAAATAGAACTACCATACGATCCAGCAATCCCACTCCTTGGAATATATCTTAGAGAAATTAGAGCCTTTGCACAAACAGATATATACAACCCATGTTCATTGCAGCACTGTTTACAATAGCAAAAAGATGGAAGCAACCAAGGTGCCCATCAGTGGATGAATGGATAAATCAATTATAGTACAGACACACAATGGAATACCATGCATCATGCATTCATAAAGAACAATGATGAATCTGTGAAACATTTCATAACATGGAGGAATCTGGAAGGCATTATGCTAAGTGAAATTAGTCAGTTGCAAAAGGATAAATATGGCATGAGACCACTATTGTAAGAACTCAAGAAATAGTTTAAACAGAGAAGAAAATATTCTTTGATGGTTATGAGGGTGGAGAGGGAGGGAGAGCGATATTCGCTAATTAGATAGTAGACAAGAACTGTTTTAGGTGAAGGGAAAGGCAACTCACAATACAGGAGAGGTCAGCACAGCTGGACTAAACCAAAAGCAAAGAAGTCTCCTGAATACAACCAAACACTTCGAAGGCCAGAGTAGCAGGGGCAGGGGTCTGGAGACCATGGTTTCATGGGACATCTAGGTAAATTGGCATAATAAAATCTATTAAGAAAACATTCTGCATCCCACTTTGGAGAGTGGCGTCTGGGGTCTTAAACGCTAGCAAGTGGCCATCTAAGGTGCATCAATTTGTCTCAACCCACCTGGAGCAAAGAAGAATAAAGAACACCAAAGGCACAAGGTAATTATGAGCCCAAGAGACAGAAAGGGCCACATAAATCAGAGACTACATCAGCCTGAGACCAGAAGAACTAGATGGTACCCAGCTACAACCTATGACAATCTTGACAGGGAACACAACAGAGAACCCTTGAGGGAGCAGGATAGCAGTGAGATACAGGCCTCAAATTCTCATAAAAAGACCAGACTTAATGCTCTGACCGAGATTAGAGGAACCCCGGAGGTCATGGTCTCCAGGCCTTCTGTTAGCCCAAGACTGGAACCATTCCCAAAGTCAACTCTTTAGACAGGGATTGGACTGGACTATAAGACAGAAAATGATACCAGTGAGGAGTGAGCTTCTTGGCTCAAGTAGACACACGAGACTATGTGGGCAGCTCCCGTCTGGAGCAGAGATGAGAAGGCAGAGGGGGACAGAAGCTGGCTGAATGGACATGGGAAATACAGGGTGGAGAGGAGAGTGCTGTCTCATTAAGGCCAGAGCAGCTAGGTGTATATAGCAAGGTGCATATAAATTTTTGTATGAGAGGCTGACTTATTTGTAAACTTTCACTTAAAGCACAATAAAAAATTAAAAAATCCAAACCTTATATTTCCCAGCAACTTCTAGTGCAGCCCATGCATAGAATCATGGAGCAAGTGTCCTAGGGTCTTATGGGAAAGAAAGTTCCCTTCCTTCTGGGAGGCAACACCTTAGAATTCCAGAGGAGGGGCTTCAGGCTCTATTGGGAGATGGAGTCCTGTTTGGGAGCCCATGTCACAGGACCACACTTCCTAATACCCCACAGGAAAGTCAGGCTTAAAATCCAAGGTGAAAGCCCTGGTAGGTGATGAGAAATATAATGCTCACTCCTCTTTCTCATCCACAGACCTCAAGAATCTAGGCCCTACATTTCCCAGCAGCGCCTGGGGCATGGGAGTTAAGATCAAGGGTCCCAAGCCAGGAAGGAGTAAAATGCAGACAAAGGAATTCTACTTAGAGGTGCAAGAGAATTTCCCAATGATCACATAATAACTATGGGCTGGTTACTGTGCGCCTAACCAAAAAACAAACAAACAAACCTGTTGCTATTGAGTCGATTCCAATTCATAGTCTACATGTGCCAAACATCAACCCTCTGACAAGGGTCATGAATCCCATTTTACAGGTGAGGCAACTGAGGCTCAGAGGGGAGGAGAGCCCAACACAAAGCTGTGGACTAAATCCAGTTCCATCTTTCATGAGCTCTGTGACTTTGGGCAAAGAGAGAGGGTTAGGACTCAGGGGAGAGACAGAGGGCAGCCCACCAGGGGCTCCGGCCTCACCTCCTTGAGGTCGCGCTGCAGCTTGGTGTTAGCTTCCTCGGCCTTACCCAGCTCGCGGTGGGCGGTGCCCAGCTCCTCCTCCAGCTGGCTCATCTGGCGGCACAACACCGCCAGGCGCTCTCGCAGCTGGCACACCTCAGCTCGCTGCCGCTCCAGGGCCTCCTCCAACTCTGTTGTGCGCCGGTTTGAGTCCCCGCCAGGACCCAGGCCATTGGCAAGGGTCTGGGGTGGGGAAGTGAAGTAGAAAGGGGCAGGACCCAGAGTGGGGTAGACAGACATAGAGGGAATGCAAGGAGAAAGTGGATCAGCAGGGGGCAGTAGAGATAAAAAGATCTGTAAGAATGGTTCTACTTTGCACACTTGGGGTTGCCATGTGTCAAAATCAACTGGATGTCAACTAACAACAAGGGTCCTGTAGATCAGAGTCCACAGAGGCCAACAAAGACCATAGCAGCTAGGTGACGTGAATCAGAAGTCAAAGGTCGGTAAGAGTTTTGATGGTTCAGATGTCTGAGAGTCAGTGAGGGTCATACTGAACTTTAAAAGGACCACCACAAAGTCAGGGGGTTGAATGGAGGTCACAGAGATGGGGATCGATAAAAAGCAGGAAGCTGCCAGAGGAAGGGAAGGCCTTCCACCTCTCACCTGCCCATCTCCATCCTTGCCTGGCTCCTCCAGCCCCGAGCGGCGCCTAGACATCTGCTCTCGAAGGTTCAAAGTCTGGGAAAGTGAAGGGGGGGAGGGGAGTCAGGGCAGACAGGCTCCAGGAACCCTAAGCTCTACTTCCCATTGGCACTGGCCTTCTAAGGGCAGGTCATAGGTGCCTCCATCTGAACTGCTTCTAGTCCTGCTGGGGCCATCCCTGACCCCACCCCATGCTCTACGCTTAAACCCACCCACTTTTCTCCTTAGCTGTGTCCTCATTATCTCTTCTAGAGATAGTCTATCCTTAGCCAAGTCTTCCCTTAACCTTACCTTAACTTCTCTTGTGGAGGTTTCCTCTTCAG
Source organism: Loxodonta africana (assembly GCF_030014295.1). NCBI lineage: Eukaryota > Metazoa > Chordata > Mammalia > Proboscidea > Elephantidae > Loxodonta > Loxodonta africana. The sequence goes on from NC_087352.1 coordinate 16,610,762, forward strand.
CCCTGCCTTTCCCCATCCAATCATTCCCTCCTTAGTCCAACCCATTGATTCTTCCCTTAGCCCACTAGTCTTCCCTAGTCTCACTCTCACTGGGAGGTTCTCCCCTTACCCTACCCACTGACTTTTTTCTTTGGAATCTCACTGGCTTTCTCCATAGTGCAATCCCATTGGTTCTTTGCCCTAGGCCTGCGGCAGGTAATTCTCTCATAAGCCCCACCAGTCAGCCTCCCCACCCCCACCACTCCATTCTCCTGGCTGTCTCCTGGGCCTTGCCCCATTGGTACCTCCTTAGTCCCTCCCCATTGGCTCAACCCTCCTTTTGGCCACACCCCCACCTCTTGATTGCTCAGTTCCAGCTCCTCCTCTAGCACTGCCACCCGCTCCAACGCCATCCTCAGTCGCTCCCGAACCTGGGGATGGGAGCAGGACAAGAGCGAGGTGGACACAAGATCCAACCTAGAACAGTTGACCCTGACCCAGAACACCACTGGGACGTACCTGATTGGGCAGGGTTAGAATTTCTCTGTCCTTCATGCTTGCGCAAACCCAACCAGCTACCCAGGTAGTCCTACCCACTGATAGTCCCACCAGTTCTTTCTATTATCAACCAGTCAGGTCCCAGAAGGAGTGGCCTGTCCCAGTCAGTCAATCACAGTCAACTTTATCCCACCCTGGACAGCTCCAGCCACAGATAGAATCTCACTCTTCAGGACAGCCCCAACCAATCACAGCCAAATCCCTGCCATTTAGGACAGCCCTAGCCAACCACAGGTTTCCGTTCTGCAATCCCTCCATTTCAATTCTCACACCTTCTCATCCAGAGCCTTGTGGTGCTCGAAGAGGGATTTCAGAGCCTTGAGCACCTCCACCTCGGAAGAGACTCCGCCTGGGGACTGGGCCTGGCGCTTCACCACAGTCATGCGCAGTGATCTCTCATGCCTTGACACCAGGCACTCCAGGTGTTCCAGGAGGAGCTACAAGGATAGGGCATCAGTCCAAAAAAAAAAAAAGAAGGAGAAGAAGCAGGGTCAAGAAAGAGTATTTCAGAGAGGTGGAGTGGATACATGGATAAAGAGGTGGACCCCAGGAAAGGGGTAAAGAGGCAGGTCAGGAAAAGAGGGAGGGATATGAGAGGTAGGGGCAGGGTCCAGGTAGGAGTGGTAGAGGAAAAGAAGAAGATTATGAAGAGGTGGAGAGGGCATGAAGGAAGGTGAGGGATCAGAGGAGTAGACCATGGCAGCAGGGAAGAGAAGACAAGAAGGAGAAATGGGGAAAAAAGATGAGTCAGGCGGCATTATCCTGTGGCTCCGCTCATTCCATTTAGGCCCCCCCAACACCACTCACCCGCGTGTTGTTCCGCTCTGCCTTCAGTTCTGCAATCTCCTCCTCCCGCTCCAGCAGCTGCTCCCGACATAAGTTCAGTTCCTTCGTCAGGGCCGCAAACTCCTGTTGGTTAAGTGAGCGGGGTCGGGAGAGTCAGATCAACCCTTTCCCGGTCTCCAACATTCTATAGGATTCGGGGTCTGCAGGCCCCGCCCCTCCCTGCTTAGCCCTGCCTCCTTGTCTTGCCGCTCCGGTCCCGCCCATCAAGGCGAGCCTCCTCCAGACTCCGCCCCTTCGGGCGCCAAGCCCCACCCCTTCCGGACGGCTCCCTCAGCTCCTTCTCTGGTCGAGACCCCGCCTCCCTCGGGCCCGCCCCCGGTCCCGCCCAGACCTGGGGCAGCGCGATGCTGAGCTGGCGCTGCAGCGAGTCCTTCTCGTGGCCTAGCTCGCGCAGCCGTAGCTGAGCCGTCGCCAGCCCGTCCTGCGCTTCGCGCAACGTCTCCAGCAGCCGCTCGCGCTCCGTGAGCATCGTGACCATGAGGCGCTCCAGCTCGCCGCCTGCCTCGTCCGGGCCCAGCGCCGAGCCCCGCCGGCCATCCTCGCTGATGGTGGGCATCACCTCGCACATCATGGCGGCGGTGCGGGCCTGCGGGCGGGGGAGGGGGCAAGGAACTGAGGATGGCCTCGTCGAGGCACAGGCAGAGAAACTGAGGCACGGCCACTCGGATACTCTGTGGGGCACACTGAGGCAGGGCAACCCAACATTGCACAGAAGAAGAAACTGAGGCCCGTGCGTTCTGATCATGGCACGGGAGAAACTGAAACTCATTGCTCTCGGGAAAACAGGCCTGGCTCACTGGGTCAGAGCATTTGGGGAAACTGAGGTCGGACTCCATCAGGCACAGGGAGCAAAACGGAGCTTGGCTCACTCAGGTATAGCACTCTCAGGTATCCCATTGCTTGAGGAAGTGTGGAAAACCCAGTCTCCACCTATTCTGAGTCTGCTGAGAATCCCAACTCACTGCACAGATAGGGAAACTGAGGCCCACCCCAGAACTCTTAGAAACCATGCCCTCAGGAGACCACAGGGTTGGGGGGAGTGGTCACAGAATTAAGTCACTAACACATGATTATGTGTATGTCACAGGGATGGTTCTGAATTACTATCCACCCCAATTCCTGCTGCCTTCAATTCCCCAGATATCTAGACTTGGGCTGGGAAGGATCTAAAAACCCACTCTGCTTGTTAAAAAAAAAAAAAAAAAAAAGCGTAAGGGGTGCTGAAAGAGGTCCCTCATTCCTCAGGACTCAGAAGTCCAAGCTCAGGACTCAGGAGTCCAAGAGACAGCCTTCCTATCAGGGGTCTGAGTCTCCACCCCCTTCTTCCTCAATCCCAGGAGTCACAGACTCCAGCCCGCTCTTCCTCCAGGACCCAGAGTTTGGACCTTCAGCTGTCTCCTCCCTTAAATCCAGAAATCCCAGTTGTTGGACCCTTCTTCCCCCAGAACCCAGGAGTGCAGATCCATTCCTCTCCCCAGCCCTCTTGGGGCTGTAACTGAGAGAGAGAAGTGGAAGGGACAGGATTTCTGGGGCAGGAGGGTGAGACTTGGGTCACTGAAGCTAGGGGTGGGTCAGAGATGAAGAGAGGCCCCCTGAGCCACTCCCTCCAGGGACATCAGGTCAGACGGGTCTGGCTGGGTCTGGCTGGCCCTGCCAAAAGCAGAAGAGACTTTCACTCTACTCCCTCCCTTCCCTCTCCCCCTGAGGGCAACAGCATAACCTGTTCTGAAAGTGGATAATTCCCAACCCCGCCCAATACGCAGACTGTATCCAACAGCCTGGGACTGGGACCTTGGACTCCTTTAAGGAGAGGAGGGGGCTGGGTGACAGACCTTTGGGGTCCTTCAAGCAATATGTCTGGGAATCTAGACACCTGAACTCCCAGCATTCAGAGGCCAAGAATCAGAAAAATGTTTAAAAGAGGCCAGCCCTGGGCAAAAACCAACAGGGTACCTAAAATCCAGAACCTACTCAGAAGAGGCAACACAGAATGTTTTAGGGAGGCTGCTCTAGAACTTCAAATTCACTAAGAAGAAAACAAAACACAGCAAGGCTGAGTGTAGAATCTAGAAAGCCACTGGAATGAGGGTACAAAGTGCAGAAAGGACATATAATTCCACATTTACAACATGCCTGGGGGGAGATCCACATATAATGGCAAGTAGAGGGGCATATTCTAGAACCCAGGGTTACCACAGAACCCCAAACATGGAGGGGAGCATGATGCTACCTAAAAAGAAATTTTATGCAATACACACCAAACTCAACCAGAAGACATACTCTGGAACTCAGAACCCACCAGGGGGCTGCAGTATAACACAAAATATAGAAGAGGAAACATTCTTGATTTTATCATGTGTCTGGAAAATGCTAGAACCCAGAAAACAGAAGACATGCTCTAGAATTCAGAGCATGCCCTGGGGGCAAAGAAAAGCCTAGAAAGTAGCAAGGACCTTGCCTGAAATTTAGGAGTACCTGGAGAAAAATGCAGAAGGATGCATGCTGAAAGTTAAGAATTTTCTGGGATAAGGATCAACAAAGGGGGGGCAGTGTTCCAGAATATTTCTAGGCTGAAGATCCCAGAAGAGAGCCTAGAACATGCTTAGAACTCCAGAGTGGCAGATGGAGGAGAAAATCCACAATCCACCAGAGGACAAGGTCTAGACTAAGGCCATACTAGGAAAAAGATGAACAGAGAACGCAGGAATGATATAGATAAGTATATAGGTAATAGAACCTAGAATCTGAAGCAAAAAAGGTATAATGTAAAACACTTCAGTGGGAGTCTTCCAGATTTAAGGTTGTGGAACTGGATGGAACCTAAAATAGCAAAGTGCTTTCTAGCATTGATAACATGATTTGGTGAATGGCTAGAGATAATTGGAACACACACATTCTAGAACTTAGAATGCTCCTAGGAAGATAATGGAGCCTAGAACAAAGCCAAAGATGTGGCTGGAACCTTAAGGATATCTGAGATGAAAATTTAGCTGAGAATAAGCAAGAACTGGATTCTAGAAATTTAGAACATGCCTGAGGATATGTGGGATCAGAATTTGGCATGTGGGTATTATCTGGGTATTTGAAAGCACCTTGGAAAAGACCTAGAATATAGTATCTGGTCTAGAACTTAGAACATGCCTTGGATGAGAATGGAACAGAGATGTTAACTGAGTGTGTTCTAAGATTTAAAGGGAATCTAGAATATGGAGCATTGTAAGAGAACATGTGTTATCAAATGTGAAAGGGGGTAGGTTCTATAGATCACCTAATGAGCCTTGGCCACAGAACACACCTGGAGGAAGGGCTGTATGTTTGGCTTATAGGCCAGACAGACTGTAGTTGGAGGATGGGACATCATGATATGGGATGCTGGAAACATCTCAAGAAGCTAGGTTTCAGAGGAGAGAGAGAAGAAAGTCCCAGTGAGCCCAGCACCTGAGATGATATGGGAAGGAGAAGGTGGGAGGGCATCTATCAAGGCCACAGGAGATGTGAAGTTGATAGGGGGTTGTGGGCTGTGCGCACCTGGGTCCCTAAGAGAGAGAGCTGAGGAATGAGGTACCCAGGTGGAAGTTGAGACCTGGACTCCCGAATCCTTGTAAGGGCAAAGGATGGAGGGTGGGGGTCTGAGCGCTTAGAAGCCCGAGTCTTTTTGGAAGGGAGAGCTGGGACAGATGACCTCGATAAAGGCTGTACAGAGGCTGGGGTCTAAACTCGTGGGTCCCTGAGGGGATGTAGGACTGAGGACAAGGTACCTAGGTCTCCAAGGGGGAGGTTGGGTAGAGGCAGAAGAATTGTATTCCCGGTTTCTGAAAGGGAGAGACTCATGGTGCTTAGGTCCCTAAGGGGCAGATGGTGGGGTGCAGGGCGGCTGGGTGTTTTTGTCTGAGGAGCACAGGGGCTGTTGAACTGGGTCTCCAGAGGGGGCAAAGCTGGGAAAGGATTCCTAGGTGCTGAGGAGGTGAGCGCTGGTAGCTGGGTCCTTAAGCCAGACAGGGTGAGAACCAACAGGGCTCCCAGAGTGGGGAGGGAGCTGGAGCCCCGAATGCCAGGGTCCCTCAGGTGGACAGGGCAGGGACATTTGGAAGCCCTGGCTCCTCGGGGAGCGACTGAGTTGCTGAGGACTGGGTCTGAGAGCTCGGCTAGCAGAAGCCTGAGGCCCGGGAGCTTGGGTCGGGGAGGGCCCGGGTATTCCCGGGTCAACGGCGCGGCGGGGGGATCCCCGCACCGCCCGCGCCCCCTCCCAGGCGGCGGCGGCAGCGGCGGCGGCCGGCAGTGGGGGAGGCGAGGCTGCCAAGTGCCCGACCATGGACAGCTCCAGAGCAAGCCTGCGTCCAGGGCGGCCGCCAAGCCGGCCTGGGCGGAGGGATGCGGCCGGCTGCCCAAGCCAGGAGGACTGGGAACGGGCAGACCGGAATCGCTAAGGGCGCGACGGGGGGCAGCCAGCCGTAGCTGGAGGAGCCCACTCAGCAGCGCCGCGGGGCTGGAGCCCCTGGCCCTGGGCCGAGGAAGAGGAGCCAGGGTCAGAGGGGTCCCCAGGGCTGGAGCGGGAGAGCCAGGCTCCTGGGCCCTGAAGGAGGCTCACGGAGGCAGTACGCCTGGGCTTCTAGGGTTCGGTGGGGACTCTGGACTCCGGGAGCGGCACGCCTGGGTCCCTGGGGTGGGCTGTGCAATCTGGGCTCTGGGTCCCCGGGAATGAGGAAGGGAATCCAGAATCTGAGAGGCGGGGGAGGCTCGGCGAGGGGTCCCCGGGGTGGGCGCTGCCAGGCAGGCCGGGCGTTTACCTACCTGGTCCGCGGCGGCTGCGGGCGGAGCTGGGCTGCAGGAGGGACGTGGGGTGGGGTGGGGGCACCGGGCGGGGCCCCTGGCGGCGGCCGGGGCCCGGATCTGTGGCTCCGGAGCCCTGTCTCAGCCACTCGCGCCGGCTCCGCGTCTCTGGCTCGGGCTTGGGCGCTGGGGATCCCCCTCCCCCGCACGGTCTCACAGTCCTCGGACCCCCAAAACAGCCCCTTCCCCTTGTCACCGCTCAGCCTCCCCCCGCAAGGCCGCAGCCGCCAGATCCAGGGGTGCACACCGGCGCCCCCAAATCCCACCTTCCCCCCCAAGAAAAATTCCTCCTCTCTCCCCCACCCCCCCCAACAGCTCTCGGACGGTCGTGGCCCCTTTAACAGGAGATTGACAGACCGCGTTGAATGGCCAATGAGAGGCTGCGTCGGCGCCGGCCGGCGACTAGACCCCGCCTCCGCACGGGCCGGGAGGGGTCTCGCGGGCGGAGAGCGGGAGGCCGGGCTGAAGGCACATTAGCCAATAGGCACGCGGCAAACGGCGCCTGGGGCGGGAGGCGGAGCCCGGCAGGGGGATGATGTCACCTGGAGCGAGTGAGCGCGGCGTGGAACGCTAGTCGCGACCCCAGATCCCGGCGGGGGCGCGTAGCGGCCTTCTCGCCGCACGGGACACGAGGGCTGGGAGGGCGGCGGGGTGGGGATAAAGGCTGGGTTTTCAGGCGGAGACGGCCTCTGGAGAGACGTGCTCGGGGTAGAAGGTGAGGTGAGGCCCTGGTCGGGCGGAGCACCTTATCCTGCATCCCCTGAGCCCGCCTCGGGAACTGCACGCGGCACCCCACCCCCGCCTCCCACGCAGACAGTGGTGCGGCCTGCAGGGCTCCCCTGGCGGACGAGGCTAATGGTTCGCTCCGCCCGGCCCACACAGAGCCGGCCCACTGGCTCCTGCAGTGTTTCGGGACTCCTCCATCAGACAGGCGACCGGAGGAAGGGGCTCCGTCCGCGTCCAAACTCCCTTAGGTGTAGGTGGCGTTGTCATCAGTTCCGACCCCGCGCTCAGATTCAGCCTCCTCAGACCTGTCCGCAGGAAGCCGGCCCACCTCTGACCTCACACCTGAGGAGACATCTCTCCCTTTGCCCTCAGACTCTGAAAAGGGCGTCTTTTGGGCTTGGTCTTTGACCTCTGCTCCTCCCCTTCCCCCACTGCCCCAGACACCCTAACCCCAGGATGCAGGACAGACGAACAGACACACAATGAGGGTCAAAGATCTTTAAATAAGGGGCAAGTGACAATAAATACTGTACAGGGGAGGGGCTGGTGTTGGGGGGGGAGGTCCAAAACTGTAGTTTCAGCCTCGAGACTCCAAGGACCTGCAAGGAGGGTGAAGAGAGGGAGCCAGGCTCAGAGTAGAGGGCCAGACCTGGGATTCCACGGCCAAAGGCCCAGGGAAGTGGGCTGGGGGACCCTATGGGGAGTGGGTTCCAGATCTTGGGATGCGGGTGGGCTAGGAGTCCTCAGGGGATTTGGCCAGAATGGTTGAGGTGAGAGCCTGAGTCAGGGGTCAAGGGTCAGGTCCCAGGGGAGAGAAGCCAGGACTGGGGGTGGCGATCAAGGCCCTGGGATTGATAGGGAGGCAGTGGAGACCCAGGGGCGGGGTGATGAGGTGCTCACGAGTAGCTCTGGTGCTGCTGGCGCCTGCGTGCAGAGCGCATCTTCTCAAAGCGGGCCTCCATCTCCTCGAGTACACGGGGTGTGTAGCGCACCACCAGCTTTACAGAGCCCTGAGCGGCCTTTAACAGTTCCACTGCCTTCTCGTGCTGCTCACCCTCCACGCTCTGCAGGGTGGTTGGTGTATACAGCTGAACCGGGGGCATGGCGGTCACCCAGCCTCCAGCCCAGACACAGGACCAAATGCTTGTGAGCCTGGTCTGCCCTGAGATGCCAAGGCCTCATGCCCCTAGAGAAAAGCTGTTAATTCTTGGCTCAATGTCCTCGCCTAAATCTCCCACATATCAGCGATAGCCTCACATGCCCACAGTCACAGAGTCAGACCTCCAGGCCTAACCTTGTCCCCTCCCTCTCCAAAGCCCTCTAGTCTCCAGCCCTACCCCTCCTGTCTCCACTCCCTCTTTGTCTCCACAGACTTTGTCCTCTCCCACTGTACTCTCACCCCAACCTCCTCCCTGGCCTTCTGACTGCCACTCTTTCCCCTCAGTCTGTCCCCTACAGAGTCCCAAAGAGGTCTTTCTATACCCCAAACTGAGCCTATCCCTACTCACAGTCCTCCCATGGCTCCCCAGCACCCTCAGGACAAAGTCCCAGCTCCTCAGGTAGGCACTCAGGCCCTGCATGGCTGGTGCCACCCACCTATCCAGCTATGCTTCCACCTACATCTTTACAGATGCCACATCTTTCTCCCATGGAACAGCTAGTGGGTTCAAACCACCAGCCTTTTGGTTAGTATCCAAACACTTAACCGCTGCACCACCAGGACTCCTTTCATCCACTCTAACCCCAGACCTCCATCAGGACCAGGCTTTTTTCAGCTCAGAAAAGTGCAGAGTCACATCCCCTACCTACAACACCCTCTGCCGAGAACATCCTTCTTTACATTGTTTGCCTGGAGAACTCCTATTCATTCTTCAAAACCCAACTCAAATGTTCCTTCCTCTGCAAAAACTTCCCTCATCTAGACTGGTCTGGTGCCATACCTGGGCTCTCACAGTGCTTCGTGCGCCTCCATTACCGAACATTATCTCCCTGGATTAGGACTGTTTCAGTCAGGGTCTATCTCCCTCATCAGACAGAAAGTCCTTCTGTGTAGGAGCTGAGGCCAGCTCTCTCAGGTCTGCAGTACCACCCAGCACAAGGCTCAATCAATGTATTGAATGAATGAGTGTCAAAAACAGGGACTCTGCTACCTTGGCAGACTGTGCCTCCAGCCTGGTCTCAGCCACCTACTTACCACACCATTCACAGACAGCAGCTGGTCCCCGCGCTTGAGGCCTCCATGGCGGTCAGCCACGCCCCCAGGGATGACACGAGAAATGTAGATGGGTGAGTTCTGCTCCTTGCCCCCCATGATGTTGAAGCCTAGGCCCTCATCTGTCTTGGGCAGCTCTACCACCCTGGGATGTGCGTGGCCCTCACTAGCTGTGAAGGCAGCCACCGTGGCCTGGGAGAGAGAAGGTGTTGGAAGTGAGGGTCCCTCCATGGCAGGCATACGGAATGCCATGGGGCATCTGGGCCAGGGAGAGTGATTTTGGAGAAACCTCTTGTCCCAAGCACAGGCGCCTGCCGCAACTCAAGGCAAGATCAAGCTTTTTTTTTATGCCCTTTTTAGCTCCCTTCAGATGCCTCTGACATGTCAAAGAGCAAGTGTCCTTTTGGTGCCAGTGTGTCTTAATACCCAACAAGAAGTAGCATCTAATTATATTTTAATAAGGAGTCCCTGGGTGGCACAAACAGTTAAGCACTAAACCCACCCAGAGGTGCCTCTGAAGAAAGGCCTGGCGATCTACTTTCAAAAGGTCACAGCCTCGAAACCCTCATAGAGTGCAGTTCTGCTCCACACACGCGGGAGTCATCATGAGTTGAAACTGACTCCCTGGCAACTAATTTTGTTGGTTTATATTTTAGTAAGATTTCGATGTTCAGTGTTTTCATTGTATGGATTTTTAAGGTTTGTCTTCTATTCAGGCATATGGCACTGGTTTCTATTTGAAGTTGCTATAAAGATGCCTTTGTATGACATTTGTTTAAGTAAAAAAATTAAGATTAAAGAAAACTACTAAGTAGATAATAGTACGGGTGATACATAAACAAAACAAAAAAAACATGGAGTCAATTCCAACTCATGGCATCCCCGTGTTACAGAGTAGAACTGTTCCCCTAGGGTTTTCTTGGCCATAATCTTACAGAAGCAGACAGCTAGGCCTTTTTTTCCACAACACTGCTCACTGGGTTGAAACCGCCAGCCTTTCAGTTAGTAGCCAAGCTCAAACCGTGGTATACAGATTTGGCAAAAATGACAAAGGAGGAAAGAGGAATGACTGTTATTAAGAAGATACTGTGCCAGACCACGCAGTTGAGTGGATACTGGAGATGTGAGGTAGGGGGCGCCTACCTTGGCTGTGGCGTGAGCTCGAATCTCAGCACTGCCGGTAATGTCCAGCGTGTCATAGAGCTGCTCATACACCTGGGAGAGGACGCCCAGACATCAAGGAGCCGCCAGACCCCTCCTCTCTCAGACCCAGGAGTCCAGATCTCCAGACCCCTCCTGCCTCAGACCCAGAAGTCCAGACCTCCAGACCCCCTCCTCCTTCAGACCCTCTCGTCCCTCCCACTCGAGGGTCCGCCCCGCCCCGTCCCCGCCCCCCGGGGCCCCCGCAAACTACAATTCCCAAAAGAGCCCCGGGACAGAAGCGCGGGCACCCCAAGGCGGGCAGCCCCAGGCGCTGCTGGGAGGCGTAGTCCCTGCACTCAGGGAGACTCTCACCTCCCGGATGGCTGAGCAGAAGCGGCTCTGCAGGACGCGCTGGAGCGCTTGCAGCTTCTGCGGGGGCAGCTCCCCACTGCGCTGGAGCCGCTCAAGGAGCTCCACGGCCCGGGACACGTCTGCGAAGCGGGAGCGCAGAGCCACGGAAACGCAAATGACCTCAGAGAGATGCAGTGAGAGGCGCGCAGACAGACCCTCGCAGGACGGCCGACAGCCAGGCGGGCACCCCGCAGAGTCACGGGTGGCAATAGAGGGACTGGCGGCCCGTCAGCGCCCCGCGTGCCCAGCACGCCCTCAACACGGGCAGGGCGGCAGCGGGCGCCACCTCCCTGGCCCGCTCGCCCACGGACCCACCTACACCCCAGCCCCCGGGCTCCCGGCGCCCCGCCCCGCCCACCCCCGCCGGGTCCACCCGCCCACCGGCCCCGGCCTCGCCGGGGTAAGGGTGGGTACGCGCTCAGGGACGCAGGCCCGAGCCGGGGGCCCAGTGGCGCACGCTTACCCCGCTCCAGCCCCAGCGGCTCCACCAGCGCAGCCATGTCGGCGCCACAGCTGTGAGCCGCCGGCTGCCCTTTAGCCGGCGAGGGGGGCGGGGCCGCCAGAGGCCACACCTCGTCGCCGGCGAGGGGCGGGGGGCTCGTGAGGCCACGCCCCCGGGCATGGGCCCCCACCCCTTCTCCCCGCGAAGGCACCCGGGCGCCGCCACCGCGGTCTGTCCTCCGTCCCCGGCGGTCTGTCCTGGTTGTGACCTCTCCCATTGCCGACTGAATCTGTCCTTCCCGCCACACCTGTCCATCCCCTCTGTATCCCTTTTTCCCACATTGATTCAGCAAACGTGTATTAAACATCTGAGCCCAGGGCGGTGGACTGGATGGTGAGCAAGGTGGACAATGGACAAGCCCGCTGCCCTCCCCTCGTGTAGCTTACAGTCTTGAGGGGGAGTGAGACAGCCAACTACTACTGTGATAGGAAATGGGAGTGGGGAGGTGGTGATCTAGATAGTAGTTGTTGGGTGCCATTTAGACTCATAGTGACCCCATGTGGCAAAGTAGAACTGCCCCATAGGGTTTCTAGGCTGTAATCTTCACAAGAGATTGCCAGGCCTTTCTTTCATGGTGCCGCTGGGTGGATTCAAACCGCCAACCTTTCAGCAGCTGAGTGCTGACCGTTTGCCCCACCTCGTGGTAAGGCATTGGCATAGAGCCCTTGGAGGAAAGATGCACCGGAAGTGGGGCGTGAGTCACCTTCAGACAGAAAGAGCTGCGTGTGTCAAGCTCTTGAGTTCGAAGGCCTGAAAGTAAAGCCCACGTGGCTGGACGACAGAGTTAGGGTTGGAGTGGTTTACAGTGAAGGTGAAAAGGTTATGAAGATAATTTATGTATGCCTGTGTTTTGGAATACACGTGGACTTCCTTCTAACTACTAAAACATGGTACTTACATTTGTATTTTAAATCACTATGGCCACTGTGTGGAGAATGGACTGGATGGGAACAGGAGTGGAAGCAGAGGGACCAGTGGGGAGACTATCCCAATAATCCTGGTGAAGAATAGTGGTGGCGCCCACAGAGAGTTATGGAGATGGACAAGTGGACAAATTTGGAAAAAATCTAGACAAGTCTTGGTGGTTAATTGTATATCGACTCAATAGCAATGGGTTATGGTGCCACTGAGACCCCTGGGTGGCACAAATGGTTTGCCATCAAGTACTAACCAAAAGGTTGGTGGTTTGAATCCACCACAGAAGAAAGGCCTGATGAGCTTACTTCTTATGGTGTAAGATTACAGCCACTGAAAACTCTATGGAATGCAGTTCTACTCACACACATGGGGTCATCGTGAGTCGGGATCCACTCAACTTTTTTTTCCTGATGGTGCTATTTGCTAAGGTGGTCTATGACAGAGAAGGAATACTAGAAATTTATTGGGGAGCCTGTGCAATATCCAAGAGAAGATATCTAGGTCCAGAGCTCAGAAGAGCCATCCGACCTGGAGGCAGTTTTGAGAATTTGGGTGTCAAAAAAACCCACTGCTGTTGAGTCCATTCCAATTCATACTGACCCTGTAGGACAGAGTAGAACTGCCCCATAGGGTTTCCAACATTTAAAACTCTCAACACTTAAAAGTCAGGAAGAGGACAAAGAATCACCAGAAAGGTAGGAGGAAAACCAGGTGGGGGGAAACATGAATTTTAAAAAAAGAGAGTAGTCAGTGGTGTTAAATGCTCTAGAGAGGTCAAAGATAGCTAGAAAGTTTTCCCTGGATGTAAAGACATAGCCTTTCATTATCTTAGCAAGAATACTTTGGGGGAGTATTGGGAGACAAATCTAGTTTGAAAAAAATTGGGGACAGGAGATGTAGACAAGACTTTCGCGGTTGGCTGCTGCGCCACCATTTTCCCATTTAGCTGGATGGAGATAGAGTACAGAAAAGGGCTTTTTCTGCGTGGGAGGACTTGAGCAGGTTTCTCTATTCCTGTCTCCCTCATAGTGTTTCTTTCTCTTCTTCTTTAACAAAAGGTAATATATTTACAGGAATAAAAACAAGACCAAATGATACAGAAGGCCTCAGGATGAAAAGGACCAGTGCCCATCTCTGTCCTACCTCTTCAAGAAGCAACCACTTTTAGGTGTTTGATCCTATCATTGCTTTTCTGTCTCTAAATAATATGCTATTTATCAATTTTAGATGTTAGCAATATATTACATATTGCTTTTCTGCTCTTACCATTCCTCTCTCTTCCCATGAGTTGTATAGTACCAGTTTTTCATTAAATCAATGAAGTGTTCACATTATGTCTACATAGTTTGCTGTTGTTAGTAGCCAGCTAGTAGATTCTGACTCATGACAGTCCCATGTGTGCCGAGTAGAACTGCTCCATAGGGCTTTCAAGGCTATGATCTTTTGGAAGCAGATCGCTAGGCTTGGCTTCCAAGGCACCTCTGGGTAGGTCTGAATTGCCAACCTTTCGGTTAGCAGCCACTTAGCTGTTTGCACCACCCAGGGAACACTGGAACCCAAGTAGCGTTCTGTGATTACATTTCTTTTGTTGAACAATTCTTGTTTTTTTTCTGTGGTTTCTAGCTTCGTGTGTGTGTGCTTTTTATCACATTCTCAATCTCTTTCAAACTCTCTACCACAGCAGCTGTTTTATTGAATCCTTTTTGTCCTGAAACTTCTTGAAAACTGCAGTCCTCCTACCCCAATCTGGACCAATAGCTGTATAGAATCTTCCACCCTGACATTTTTCTCCACTACTCTCCACAATTGGATCCACCATTTCCTCTTTTGAACCTCTCATTTTGTTGAAGTATACCTTCAGTTAACTTCCTAAAAAGGTTTTGAGATTTTCTTTACTTTCCAGGAAGTTTGTCTGTATTTTCCCAACTCTTCCAGTGTTTGTAACAGAAAAATTTCAGGTTATCCAGTCCCTACTGCCAGAGCTAGTCCTAATTGTGCCTCTCTCAAGCACCCTGTTCTTATAGTTGGAGTATTTTGGTATTTTTTCATTCTTTTTCCTCCGTGTCTTTAATTTGGATACTTTCTCCTGATCTCAGTTCACTAATCCTCTGTTCTGCTGCATCATATCAACTATTAAATTCACCGACTGAATTCTTAGCTTTTGTTTTCCGTTCCATTTGAGGTTTTTTTTTGTAGATTCCAGGTGTTAAAATTCTCCATCTTTTCCTTATTTTCTGAACATAATAATCATAGTCTATTAACTCCAACAACTGAATCACCTCTGGGTCTGTTTCTATTGTCTGTCTGTCTCTAGATTTTTAGTGATTTAGTCCTCTAGTATGCCTGGTAATTTTTGAGTAGATGCTGAGCAGCGTGTACTAAAAATCGTAGACTTTGGATAATGTTCTTTTCCTCCAAAGGGGGTTGTTTTCTTCCGCCAGGCACATTACCTAAATCCTGATGAGGTCTGGTCTTAGGCTTTCTTGGGCCTGGTCTGTTTCAGTTATGCCCTACCCCTAGATCTTCACACTAGAGATCCCAATTAGAGCCACTCCACGATGGCAGGCCTTGAACCCCAACCCCCAGAACTGCATGGCTGCTGAAACTTCAGCTCTTAGGGTTCTCAGGTACCGCTTTCTAATTAGTCTCTTGAGTGTGGGGTCTTGCAGTGAGCATCAGCAACTTAAAAACCCATTGCCATCAAGTTGATCCCGACTCATACCAACCCTATAGGT